>NW_024344374.1:4225711-4308701 GCF_902729225.1 Pteropus medius
CCACCGACACCATCACCGTCGGAAGTACACATCTTTAAAGGCACACCAAGTTGTAAAATAATTTCATTCAGGGTAAAATCAAAGTTTCCACTATGGCCAAAAAGGCTCTATACAATCTGGCCCCAACCTGTAACTTCATGGGCAACCTCCTCTGTCATTTACTCTGCTCTGGCCATCCCAGCCCCCGTATTTACCCTTAACCTTGCCAGGCATGGTCTACCTCAAAAACTTTAGCACTGGCTGTTCCCTCTGGCTAGTATATTTTTTTCCCAAATAGCCACAGCTTACTCCCTCACTATTTGCAGGTCTCTGCTTAAATGCCACCTCAATGAGGCATCCCAGCAAGCCCTATTGCCCTTCATGGTTTTATTTTTCTCTCTAGTACTTCTGTTTGTCTGTGTATCTGTCTGTCTGTTGTGTGAGCACTCTCTCTCTGACACACACACACACACACACACACACATTCATTTAATGTCTATCTCCCCACCCCCAACACTAGATTGTAAACTCCAAAAAGGCAGGACTTTTATCTGTTTTATTCATTGGATACCCCTAGCACCTAGAATACTGTCTAGCCTTTGAAGACATTCCCATAAGTACAGAATAAATGAATGAAAGAATGAATAAGATGGTTATATGCATCACAAACACAGTGAACCTCGAATCTGTGCCTTGTTTCCCTGACTCACCTGGCTGCCAGAGAAACAGGCTTCCGGGTGGTGTAGATGGTCTGCACTGTGGAGATGGTCTCTGTCAAAGGCCTCGGGGACGCTGCTGGAATCAGTGGGGAAGGCTGGCCCGGACCGCACTGTAATTTGCTGTCTCTAAAGTCTGCCTGGAGAGGAAACAGAAAAGAAATCAATCTCAATTTGGATTCCATTTTCACACTGTCAGCTGCTCCCTAAGCCTTACTAGACAATTCCTATTATTTTTAAATTTTAGCTAAAATCGATTGCCATTTATTAAATGATTTTACTTTGTGCCAGAAACTATGCTAAGCACTTTACATATATTACCTCTTGACAATCCTTTAAGGGAGAGACCATATTTCATCACATCAATTGGTAAGATGCCACCATTTTTGCATGTGCCATAGAGAAAGAAAAATGTGGCCATTTACACTTTGTCACCAACACTATTGTAATGAGTTTCTGACTTCAGAGTTATTAAACGGTGAAAAAAATGTGCAGCTTAGAACCGATTTAATGGAAAAGGAAAATGAGGCTCAGAGACGTTAAATATCTTCTCAAGCGAGTGTTAAATAGTATTTAGAATCAGGATTAGCTGACTCCATAATTGGTGTTTTTCACCACTATCATAATGGTTCCCAAAGTATGGTCCCCAGACTAGTGGCATTAGTATTATATTGAAACTTGGTAAAAATGCAAATTCTCAAGCCTCACCAAAGACCTTAGAACCAGAAAGTCTGGGGTTGAAGTCTGGCAATACGTGTTTTTATAAGAGTTCTTGATGATTCTAATACAAGGTAAAGTTTGAGAACTTCTGGTCTAGAGTACACCGCCTCAACTGGGGAGGATATCTGATTGTTGTTTTCATTAAAAGGTATGATTTGCTTATTACTTTTATATAGAAAATGTAGGAAATATATATAAGTAAATAAACGAAGACATTCTATAATCCCTTATTGTTGTCAGTATATTTCTTCATAGTATTTTCTCTATGCATGTTTTTTGTTTGTTTTATATTCTTTTGATAATACCAGCTCTATATTTTATGCTTGATTTTTCATGTTAGTTCCTGGCCCTAAGCTCGGAGAAATTTATCCCACGGCTTTCTAAAGAAAAGGCTTTGATCATCAGATGAGCACTATATTCATAGTGATTAGACAAAAGATAAGTTGTCCCTTCCAAGGAAACATGCAAAACCACTGAAAATACCAAATACAGTTACAGTACTGAAAGGGTACATCTGGCTTGAACAATGAGAGAGAGGCTTATCTTTGAGGGGTCCTGAAAGGCTATTGCTGAAAAATACAAGCCCCTGTGTGTTTTACAGCTACCTCCAGAGGGAGATCTGACCTGGCTTAGAATGGAGCAATGCCAAAGAACTGACCATAAGAACAGGAGTATCATATATTTGCCAGCCTGTGGTGTTTGCCACAAAGAGCTCGCACAGATGTTGGGCTGTAGTAGTCATCTGTGTGGTTCAGTAGATCATCCTGGCTCATTACTCTCAAGCCACCTGGTAGGACTGCACTTCCTCACCCTCTTTGAAGTTATGCATGGCCATGTGCCTTGCTTTGCCCAAGGAAATGTGGGTTCAGGTGTCATGTTTCATTTCCTTTGAAAGATTTAAGAGCCAGTATGTGATTTATTATCTCCTTTCCACCCCGCTTCTGCCACTGTGACTAGCAATGTTCCAGATGGCAGCTGCTCCATTAGCCTGGGTCCCAGAAAGAGGACAACAAAGAACAGAGCCTTCAGCCTACCCATGACAGACATGCAGCAGAGTAGGAAATTTGATTTGTCATTTTAAAGCATGACTTAGCCCATCCTTCCTGATACAGGAGCTAGGGATAGAAATTATTTTGTTGCTTCAGTGAAGTGGGGGGAGGTTGGGCTTTTGATGTCACTTTTTATACTCTCTGGAAAAAGAGGAAACTATGGCATGGAGACAATAGTGGGTAAAAGTGCCACGGCTTGAGCATGAATCAAGGCGGTGGCACCTGACTACATTAGCTCATTGCATTCTTCAATGCCATGCACTCTAGGTCAAAGAGGAAAAAAGCTAGCTTCACTTAAGAATGATGTTGGGGCAACAGTTAAGTTACCCATATTATTAAATCTAACCCAGAGTATTCATCTTTTTAATATTTTTTGAGATAAGGAATGAATGAATGAATGAATGAATGCTCTTTTGCTGGAACAAAGCAGATAACAGGGACAGAAGGCGATAGAAGGAGATAACAGGTTAGGAAGGAGAACACGGAACACTAATTTGACCAGAGGCAGCCAGGGGCCCTCATCCTAGACAGACCAAGGCACTCGGCTGAGTATAAAGCAGAAACCCAGTTAACAGTCCTGAATACAAGGTAGAAACTGGTTTAAGGATCAAGCAAGAAGTCCAGCTGTTGAAGCCAGGCTCAAGGTCAATGCTGAATCAACTGCCAGACCAACTTTGTGCAGAGTTCCCTGGTGCTGCTGAACTCCCCAATAACTGTGTTCAGGATAGGAGAGGCCAAACCTGCAGCAAGGTCAAATACCTTAACCTTAATGGGGAGTTGAAGAGAAAATGACACAAAGGCGTGAGAAAATTAGGAGACTGAAGTCCATGCAATTCAGTAACTCTCTGTATTGTCCAGTCTAGTCTCTCTTTTGAGTTACAGACTTGGATATCCAACTGCCCATTCACTGCTTACGCCCGGATGTTTCCAAGGCATTTCTAACACATCATGGCCAGAGGCAATCTCATTATTCCTCCCAATCCATTCTTCTGTCAGATATCCTTATCTCAGTGAATGAACCCACTGTCCATCCATGTTCCGCAAGTCAGAAATCTGGGAGTCATCTCTGACCTTCTCGCTCCCTTATCCAATCCAGTTCCTCTCCGACCTCCTAAATATCTCCCCACCTGTGTACCTCTCTCCATCTCCACCATCAAAACTGCTCTGGGTCAAGCTCGCTGCCCTCTTACCTTTGAACAACTATCCTAAATTTCTAAACTACAGTCCGGACTCCACTCTGTCTGGACCCAACTGTTCTTCCAATGCTATCACAGGGAACATTTTCAAATGTACCTGCCCTGTCACTGCCCTGCTTAAAGTCCTTCAAAAGCTTCTTGTTCTTAGAACAAACATCAGAATCTCTACTGTGGTCTACAAGGCCAAGGACGGTTTTGCCCCTTCAGCGTTTGTCCTTTCCTCTTCTCCTTCTCCACCCTCTTGGTCTCTGAATTCTAGTCCCACTGGCTTTCATTTCAGTCACTTGAATGGGGGATGATCACTCCTGCCCCAGGACTCTGGTTCATGCTGTCCCCTCTGCTTGCTCCAGCTGCCTCCAGCAAGTCATTCTTGCTCAACTCTTCAATGTCCCAGCGTGGTTTCTGACACTGGCTTCCCACTCCATCTGGGCCCCCAGCTTTTCAGGAAGGGCTTCCCTGGGTGTCTTATGGCACTGCCAAGGCTGGCCAGGAGGCCAGAGTGCCCAGCTAAGGGAAGTGAGAGCTTCCAGCTGGGGAGCTGTGTGCAGCAAAATGGCAGGAGTGGGATGAACATCGGGGCAGGAGCATTTAACCGCCTCGCCCAGTCTCTATGTCTCTGCCCTTTGGTTCTTAAAAGGCAGGTGCTGGGAGCAGCTTATGACCCTAGAAAAGAATGTTCTAGGAGCCTGGTTTTGCCTCTGCCCAGACTGCTGAACACCTTCCTTCCTGTCTGTTTGTCTTCTGAAACCTGAATCAGCCACTGCTTATGCTCTCTCTCTCCATGTGGCTGTGGCCACCTCAGGTAGTGACCATTATCCAGCTCACAAGACTGCACTTTGAGCTACCCTTAGACCACCCACAACCACCCAACAGATCCTCCAGATTGGCTAGAAACCCTTTGGAAGGAACCTTAGAAATCATTTGGTTCTGGGAATTACAAACTCTGATCCCTGAGAGGAGGAGAGGGTGAGGGCAAAGATGAGGGACCCCGAACTTCCTGCTTGTACTCCATACAGTCGCTCATTATATAGTGTGCTTCTGCAGAAGCTTTCACTTAAAGAATTGAGCCTGAAAATTATCGAACTCACATATTCTGCAGATGAGGAAACCACAACATTAAAACGTTTAAAAACATTTCAACCGTTTGCAGGCAAGGAGTTTAAATGAGCTACCCAGCAACACAGAGAGAGGTGATGACATGAAGCTGGTTGTCATGACTACCTGCTTTTATTAACTAAACCACCCTGCCTCTCTGGCCTTGAGAAACGACACCCATGCTTGTCATTTATGAGATGGTCTGTGGTCAGTAAAGTATTTTCAAGTTCTCGATCTCTTTTGATCCTTACTCAGCCAGATACAACGATATTCTTATTACTGTGTTGACTTTAAGTAAGAAGAAATTGGTGCTCAGAATGTAAAGTGATTTATCTAAGATCACACCATGATCAAGATTCAGATCCAACCCAAAAGAATCAAAAACAGGACTCAAACCAATATGTGTATGTGCATGTTCATAGCAGCACTACTCATAATAGCCAAAAGGTGGAAACAACCCAAATATCCATCAATGAATGAACAGATCGACAAATTGCAGTGCATACAAATGATGATTATTCCTCCATAAAAAGAAATAAAGTACTGATAGATGCTACGACGTGCATGAGCCTCAAACACATTATACTAAGTGAAAGAAGCCAGGCACAAAAGGTCACATATTATATGATTCCCTTTATGTGAAATATCCAAACTAGGTAAATCTGTAGGACAGAATGCAGGTTGGTGGTTGCCAGGGGCCAGAGGGAGGGGGGAAGTGTGGAGCGACTGCTCAATGGGTATGAGGTTTCCTTTGGGGATGATAAAAATGCTTTGGAACTAGATGGAGGTAATAGTTACATGACTCTAAAAGTACTACCCGTCACTGAATTGCCACTTTAAAATGGTTAATTTTGTGCTTGTGAAGTTCACCTCAATAAAATAACTAGAAGATGGAGAGCCCCAAACCCCAGCTCCTTCCCAACCTCACAGAGTTCAAAGTGATCAAAGGAAGCTGTCAGCAGCTGCCTGGCATTCCACAGGAAAGCAACCACGTGGGAACAATGCCTTAAAACACAGATTGGTTTTCTGGATCTACTTACAGTAAACTGGGGCCCTGTAATGAAAGGATCAGGAAATGGAGTCACTGTATCAGCCGGGAATGTTTTTATCTTCAAAAAAGAGAAAAGACAGGAGTGTTACTTTCAGATTAGAAAACAAAGTTTTGAAATCTCTGGCAGCGTACCTTTAAAACCAAACTGAAGGATTCTGGGGGACACACACAGGGACTTCCTTGCTTGTGCAAGAAAACACACAAAGGTCCCTCAGGAGTATTACCAGTGGTCGTATCCGTGCCCGATGTTGTGCTGTAGGCCGGGACTCAGCAGGGATGACAGGCTGAAGTCTCGTGTTTGTGGGACACCCCGTGCCTACCTCGCCCTAAAACCCTTCACTGGGATCTGCCTGGGCCTCCCAGTTATGCCGGGCCCTATGTATGGCCTGCCTGACCCACAAAAGGCCATGATCAGGGTGTATAATGAGACTACCTGGGGTGGCTGCTGATGGCTTCTCCGAAGCTGAAAAGAAAGGACCAGAGGCTGCTGAGAGATCACATCCTGAGGCACAGTCTATCACAGTGGACAGAGTAGTGATTTACCTAAGACCCCCACTATTAGTCTGGACGAGGAAGCCTGGACTAAGTAGGCCAAAAAGCATTCCCTATCTGTTCACTTTAGTTGCTAGACTCCCCGTAAAATCTGGGCAACAGAGGGAACCCATGTAAACATGTGAGAATCTCGCCACCACGGTCTCTGAGAACAGAAGACATGGTGATCAGAGGTGCCTAGTTCCGGGGGCGGCTGCAGCACGGGGCTTGTCTGAAAGAGGGTGGATGCTTAAGCCTGATCAGGTGGTGGTAGGTGGATGAAAAGAGCTTTAGCTTCCATTTCTTTCTCTTTGGTCATTTTGACTTTGACCTCCTAGAGGCCGTGGAGAATAGGGGAGGAGAGCTTATTTTTTACGCTGGCCTAGAGGACTGCCAGCAGACCCAGGATCTGGCACTAGCTTTGTTTGGAGCCAGCTCCCAGGGCACAGAACCTGCCTGCACATCTGCTGGTGAATGCACACTGTGCCACCGGCCACCAGAGGGCTGCAGCCAAGATACTGAGGCCACCGTTACCCACTGGCAGCAGCCTTTATGTCTCTCAGGGTCTTGCCTATGGACCCTGGGACAGCTACTCGATGCTCTTGCGTCACCCTAGTGTGGATTAAGGAAGGAATGAATAAGAGCACGTCAGACCACACCCAAATCTGCTGAGGTTTCTGAATATGTGGAGTAGATCTCAGTCCGGCTGATCTGGGACTGACAACGTCCTTGCAGTATGCATTGAACTGTCTGGTCCAAGCCTGCTCCCCTTCCCCAAACTCTCTTCTGCCTCTTTAAACATCTCCAGCTTCCCAGAATGGACCCCACACTGCCTTAAGTCTCAGGTGGCAACACAGGTTGTTGGTGGTGGCTGCCTACAGCCCAGTAAGAGAAGGACTGAGGACGAAGCTGTGTGGTGCACTCTCCTCCCATGGCCTCAGGTTTAACAGGATGTTCTGAGACCAACAGCAAAATCAAAAGTAACATACAGATAAGACTCTGTTATGAAATGGAAGGGAAAAGAAGTTTATTATCGCTATTAAAGAAATGTGAAAGTTGGCAACAACTCCAAAGAATTATTTTATACTTGCTCTAAATAAGGAAAAATATATTCCAACAGTTAGTTATACTCTGCGTTGCTCAGCTGTGGCCAAGCATAGTCACTCTTCTGATGGTGCTGTCACTCGGTGTAACCGCTTTAAAGAGGGAGCAAAGCCGAAGTTGCAATATTGAATCCAGCAGGGTCTAGCCTGAGAAAATAAAATGCCCGATGCAAAAACCACATGTGTTTCTTTGAACAATGACAAACTGGAAACCAAGCACGCATCCTGCAGTAAAGAATTGGTTAGGTAAATGGTGGACCATTCACTTACGGAACACAGATAGTCACACAGAATGTGGTAACGGGAACAAGATAGATAAAAAACATAACATTACGTGAATAAAAGGAGATGATGTGGATACCATAATTTAACCATGTAAATTTATGAATGAATATGAATAAATATTAGCAGGAATCTTGCAAAAATGAAAAAACATTGTGCGAGGTTGGGGTTATAGGTGATTCCTTTCAAGTCTTTATGTAATACTCATAATGTTATCTTGATACATAGCAGAAAAGACAAGTTTTAAAACGTTTTTATTTTCAACAGAAATGCAACTAAGATTTTTCTTTCCGGGAAAAGCATCCACACTCAACAAAGCTCTAAGAAAACAAATTCTTCCTGGTTCTTCAGACCTAGACATGGAGGGGCGGGACTGCAGCAGCCATGTGTCCCAGTTTGACCAGGGCTAACTGGTCTCCAAACCCTGCATCCATCCTGGAGTGAGAGCACCTTTCAGCCGGGCTCTTGCGGAGGTCTGGTGCTCCTGCACACCCATGGGGCCGCCGCCTGGTGGCTCTTGCCCGCCTCGCCTCTCCTGGCCAGGCCCCTCTCCCGGCCAGGGTACCTACCAGCCTCGTTTTGATTGGAGGGTGCATGCAAACTCCAGTGGTCTCTTCCTTCATGGGGAGAGAGAGTGGAGGAGAACAGCGAGAGTGGGCACAGTGGGGGGCGCTGGCGGGCTCTGCCTGCTCACGAGGAGAGGAGAGAAGGGGGGAGGAGGTGGTGAGAGATGGGGAGGAGGAAGAAGAGATAAGGGAGGAAGGAGAGAAAGATAGCACAGTGCAAGACGGATCTGTCAGCTCCAGACTGCTCTCAAGCCAGCCTCACCCGCAGCCTACTTCCAACCTCTGGCCAACTGGCATCTAGTTCCCCGCCCCCTCCCTCCTCTCTCCACCTTTTCTCCTCCACTCTGGCCCTCATCTGTCTTTTTTACTATCCGAGCAGAACGCCACATCAAAACTCTATTCCCGGGGCTGGCAGGTAGGGGCCGTCTCCTGTGCCAACTGCACAGGACTGGCAGTGGCTTTCTGGCATGCTGTTGAGAATTCTGAAGCATTGCCCAGGCCAAGCCAAAAAGAAAATTAGTGATGCCGGCCATGGCTGCACTAGGAGGAGGGACCACACACTTGAGGGTGTTTGCCTTCCATGCCTGGAAGCCTCCTGCACCTTGCTAAATAAGAGCCCCATTACGGAGCATGGGTGAGTAGACGTCCAACAGAGCAATCCAGAAAAGAGATGTATCAGTGAGGAGGAACACAGAGTTTAAGATTTAATCCGTTATGGATCTTCATCTGTGTTCAGAAAACATACTGGCCTTGAGCCCCCTCCCACACCATGGGCTCAGGCTGTGGCATCTCATATCGCCATTGGGGTACCTTGCTGCTTAGCTGGAAGATGCCAAGCATTGTGAGAGAATGCCATGTCACTTGGGATACCGGGTTCCCCACCCTAGCGCTAAATAGTGCCATGCACTCAGCAGAGGCCCAACAGCTTGTACTGGTAAGGATGAGAATGGCAAAGAGAGAATGTTCTGATGTTAGGAGAGGGGGCCACTGATGGGGTTAGTTTGGGTTTCAGGGAGGGACCATTCACTCCAGAAAATAAATACATGCATCTTTTAGCACGAGAGAGTTTCTTCAAGTAGTTGTTATGATCCTGCCATAATGAATAAAGTACAGCCTCTGAGTAAGTTTCATTGAAAAATAATCAGAAAAATTGCAAGCCTCTTTCCCATCTCCAAACTAATCTAACTCTGTCCTCTACATGAATGTACAGTCCTGGACAACTTACAGGGGGCTTTTACAACCATTACCTCACAATGGCCTTCATTACAGCCTGGTTTTACTATTCAAATTTGGGATGTGCAGACGTGGCATCTGCAAAGTCTAAATCTATGGGTCTAGACTCTAGTCGATTGTTTCTAAATCCATTCTTCAGAAACAAGTGAGTCCATGTTAGCCACCTGAAGTTAAGTTTTACCAGCCTGCTTAAAATCCCCCCGACTCCCACTTCTTTCTCTGGTCCTCAGGATAAATCCTACATGCCACAAGATGGTAGCCATGCCTGTGTGAAGCCGGATGCTGCCTGCCCTCAGGCCGAGTTACCACCACTACTCTTTACACTATTGTCCCAGCCAGAACCATGACACCAGCGGCCCCAGGCCACAGGGAATTTGCCTCTGCAGATTAACAGTAGGCACTCAATGTATGTTTTTTGAAGAAAATAAAAGCTGGCATAAATGACAAAACAAAAAACAAAACAAAACAAAAAAAAACACAGATAGACTGCCTGTAAGCTAAAATATGTACAGCCCATCAATGTCTGAATTGAAGATGACAATGAATGACTTAAGGCTTTGCCCAGCATTGGACTTTTATGGTAAAAAAATGTTGATCTATTCCACAAGCATCTCTGACCTTTCTAAATATGCATCTAAGTGGAATTAAACAAAAGAACATTCCTGGGGCTCCCACTCTCTTGACTCTAAGTAAATGAACAGGAAATACATAGCACATGTAATAGGATACTATTTTGAAAGACCGATTTATTTTTTCGCCTGGTATTTCCTTTCCTCATGGGTCTTTCCCACATTCAGGTAGTTAGGTTCTACTTGAGTTTGACTTTTGAGTCTCAAAATCTGATTCTTTGGAAAACAGAAGGACTTTGGCCTAGACAAATGAAGATGAAAATATGTAAGTCTTCATCATCCAGATAACAGATTGCTGGTTTGAGGAAAGAGAAGTCAGAGGGAAAGTGAGGAGGGGTCGACGTTAAGGAGTACCGAGCAAAGGGGCACCTCATTTGTGGGCCGAGGCCGGGAAATAGGGATTAAAGGGCAAACAGGACCTGCGCCCCTCTGCTCAAGTAGAGCTGGGAAGGTGGCAGGCTTCAGAGCAGACTGGCTGTGTGGTGTGCCCAACAGGTAGGGATTTGTAGCCCAGCAGGACAGTGGTTTCCATTCTGCTCTGTGTGGGGGAAGCAGATGACATTGTGATATATGGGCAAGCAGATGACATCACGAACTTATAAAGAGACTGTCTCCCTGTGCCCTGGAGATCAAGTATGAAACCCCAGGGAGACTGAAGAGGCACATGATTTGACTTGAGATTAAGCTTTAGCTCTCCTGATAGAATGAAGTTCAAAATAAAAACTAAGTTATTGAGACAAACGGAAACCCAGTTCTTCTGACACTGAACCCAGGGCCCATCCTATGCCCTACGCAGCCTTCCTTCAGCCAGGCCAATCTCCTCCCTGACACGTGAACTCTTGACCAATGTTCCCAGACCCAGAAGAGAGCTGGGTTCTGACTGGCTCTGCTTTGCAGTTGGGTGAGTGGTTTATGAAGTACAGGGATCAGGGAGGGACAAATTGAAAAGAGAAAGAAAGCATCAGGAAGACAGAAGGCACAGGTGTTTCTGGCCTGTGTTACCTGGGAAAGGAAGCTGGCACGGTTGACCTGGAGCAGGGGCAGGACTCTGTATTCCTAGGGTCCATGCTGTTGATGTATAAAGGTCCCCTCCTTCTAACTCCCCTCACTCTATTAACACCAACACCCTCTGTGCACGTGCTCACACTCATAGCCCAGTAGAGAATACCAGATGGAGAGTGGGTGCTATCTTCCCTCACTTGGCTTCTTCCGTCCCCACCCCACGCCCCACCTCTTCCATCCCAGGCAGAAACTCCCATCTGATTATGAAATCTGTGATGCAGATTCTGAGACTGGGCAGACAACAAGCTGCAGAGGTGGTACGACTTAGATTGCTAAATTGAGCTCCATAATAAACGAGGTGGGGATTAGAGAAGAAAAGATTTGGAAGCGGGTAGGGGGAATACTGAAAAAAATGAAGCTAGGAACAATGTTTTTTTTTTCGTGGAGAGTTTGAGGACAAAAGGCCTTGGAGGTGGGCAGGGTGCAGGAAAATTAAGATGGCAGTGAAAAGAGATTCAGGAAGTGTTACCAGGAGGTGTGAATTTAATCTTCCTGAATGTTTTTTGAGAGATACCAATTAAAGATTGAACCTTTTTATTATTCTTGGCTGTTTGGACTATGCTTCTTTGAAAAGCACTCCACACAGACTGGATCATAAGGGAGGAAAGTTACAAGGGCTAAACTAGCTCTGATAGTGTCTTGGTGGAACATTATTGAATGAAGGCAAGAAAATCTGTCCCTCATCTCTCTCCAGCTCCCTGTCCATCCAGCTGGTTCTCGCTTCTTTCCTAGCTCCAAAGAACTAGGGCAGTGATGTGGCTTTAGGAGTCTCATCCAGCCCCAGACCCTAAGACCAGTGTTTCCTCTGCTGTCCCCTGAGACACAGACAACACAACCCTCTATCACCCTGACAACGAGGCAGAGGGGGCTGCTGCTTACATTTCTATGATGCTGGGAAGAGCAGATATTGGCAATGGAGGGTAGAGAACCAGACAAAAGGAGAAGCAGGCTGCCGAAGTCATTCTTCCTCTCTAGGACCCTTTGGTACCCATGGAAGATAGGACTCTGGAGCTAAGCAAAGTCAAAGCCAATGATGCCAAGGAAAGCCCAAATGGAGTGGGCTCTTGCCAAAATACCAGCCTCTAGCGTACCTTCTGTGTGAATGTCCACAGTGAACATGCACTTGCGCTTCAAGTCCACACAAGTGAGACAAAGGATGCTTCACCCTGAGAACATGTGTTCACTGCAAACTTCAGCTACGAAGGGAACAGCTGTGTCTCAGTGCCGCACAAGGACCTCAGCTGTCCTGTGCCTGGGCAGTGCAGCACCCTGGACCCTGTTTCAGAGTTAAGTAGGAGCCACTTACTTAAGCAGGGTATGTAAGCAGGGTATCCTGGGGAGAAATGAGCCTCCTATTGCTGGAAGCAGAGGCTGGACAGTCACTTGGCAGGCATTTGCACTTTATATCGGGGGACCTCTGGGTCCCTGCCAGATGCTGCTCCATTTCTAATCTCGGTCTATTAGATTCAAAGAAAAGATGGCCAATTCAATCCATAAGCTGATCTATAACGCAATGGTCTTTAAGAGAATCCCATGACCCCTACCGAAACCATGATATATTTTTTTGTAAACTAACCCTAGTTCTCAGATCTATTGGGCTTTTTAAATAAATACCAAGTATTTTGCTCATGCTGTGCCTTCTGCATAGAACAATTTGGTCCACTTTCTCCACCTGGCAAACTCCTACTCATACTTTAAAACCCCAGCACCATGAAGCCTAGGAACTTAGCTTTCTCTTCCTTTTGACTTCATCGGCTCTCTGATTGTACCCTAGGGGTTTTCGTGTCCCTTTGGGGGATGCTGCCCTCTAGCTAGACTGGATGTCCTCAGATTGCTACCAAGGCTTCCATCTCCCACAACGCAGCCTCCCCAGGATATAACTGGGACACTCAGTTGGGATCATGATGTAGCACCAGGTCCAGGTCGCCTAACTTGCTATCCCTTCCACCATGCCCTTTATTGAACTTTCCCAGTCTGGGGAGTGCTTTAAACCCAGCCCTTCTCCCACGCATTGCTCTCCTCCAAAGTGACAAGTTCTCTAAAGAAGAGGCTGGATTTAACCCCGTGTGATGCAAAGAGTACCAGAGAAGGAGCCAGGACACTTAGGTTCCAGCTTCAGCTCAGTCTCTGTGTGACTACCCCACTCTGGGACTCAGTTTCCCCACCTGTGCAAAGGGGACATGAGGCAATGCAGGAAGATCCTATGTTTCTGACCTACCCCATCTTGGCAAATTTGTCTAATGAAAAGGCCATGAATAACTTGGCTCTATTCATTTGAACACGGGGAATAACTCTGAAGGTTCCCAGAGCAGGGTGTCAGCCACCATCAGTTCTCAACTGTTTATCCAAGGCACTGACTCGAAGCTCTCAGACTGTACCAATCTCGGGATGAGAAGTAAAACTGTATAAATCACAGATGACTTCCTGGTGCCAGCTAAGGCAGGATTGGTGATCATTCTTAAAGCCTGAACAGCATTTTGCCTCATTGGAAAGCCGTTCAGAAATCCTTCTGACCCACCACACCCTCCTCCAGCAAGCCAGTCTTTGGTGACTCCCACTTCTGGCTTCTCTCTGTCTGTCTAGTACATGGTCCCCCTGTTGATCTGGGCCCTTTATCAACCTGGTTCCCCTCCGGCCTCTCACCGCCCTATCCACTCCCAGGGCCTCTCCGCGGCCTGGCTCACAGTAAGCTCTCAGGAGATGGTTTTTGACTTGGCTCACATTTTGACTCATATTCCAAATTTGTGAGCCATGATTAATGCTCAAGTATACTCAGGTATTAGGCTGTGAGCTGAGCCAAAGATACATCCAAGTTTGCCTGTGTCCTCTAATAATATTAATAATATCTGACACATGTTTATGGTGCTGTATATTCTTGAAGGGCTCCTCTCTTCCTCCCCCTCTATCCTTAGAACACCCTTAGGCAGATAGGGCAAACAATGACATCCTTATTTAATTGATGAGGCAGTGACTCTCCAATGACAAGGTTCTTAAGGAGGGGACAGAGATTGGAGCCAGGGCTGGCCTGTATGACTCCTGGTTCAGTGCTTCCTCCCCTGCAAGGGTGTCTCCCCTGCAGGAGTCCCACAGGGCCACCCTCCCTAAGGGGAGATCTGTATGCAGAGAATGGAGGATGACGGGGACGGGGGGAGGGCACGAGGGGCCTGGAAAGCTGGGGTGAGGACTTGAGCAGGTGCTTCAGACCAGCGCATATTGCTGGAAGCGACAAGTGATGCCCCATGGGCAGGCATGCGGGGCGCAGCCCAGGAAGCCAGAAGCTGAGACCCAAATACCAAGGAGCCTTGCAATGCTTGAGGAGCAGCCGACAGGTTGGGGTGGGGCCCTGCAGCCAGTTTCAGAGACAAAGGAGCACACTCTCCCTAGAGGGCTCTGGGAGGGACCCCTGGTGCCTGAACCCTCAAAGACAGCAGATCCTTAAGCCTCCAGGTTGAGACCAGGACCAGAGGAAAAGTCTTCCCAACAGCAATGCCCACCTCTGTCCATCTGTCCCACTGCCAAGTTGTTTCTATGGACTGTGGCTTTTGTGGTTTTAGCAAAAAGGGAAGTTTACCAGAGGAGTGGCTTCTGTGAAATCCATCAGGAGATCACCCGGCTCCAAGGTAAAGGCACCTCCTCGGTCAGAGGGACTCTAGGAAAGCAGACAAAAAATATCCCAGTTAGTGACGACTCAGAGGAATTTTACCAGGAACCACAGAGGTTCCCTACCTCTCTTCTCCCTGCTTTCTAACACTGAACTCATAATCATACCGGTCCCCTCCACAGTTCAACAAAACGTTGCAAACAAACCCCCTATTTTTTCTGAAACCTTAATGGGTGTAGGGTGGAGAACTGCTTTTTTTTATTTTGAAGCTGTAAGCAATTTTTCTTAAATGCTTTGAGTGCTCTTTGACTGCTCTTTTGTGGGAAAAACACTTCCAAGAGTCCTTTGACTATACAAAGAGAAGGCGAAGACCCCGCCCTGAATTAAGAGGCTCAAGGCCTCAAGTTGCTGAACTCATTTGCACAATAATGAAGAAGATCTTTAAGGTGAGAGAGGGGTACCTTTGACAATCATGTTCCTTTTGGGGGAAAATGTGTTTTTCTCTCCTCCTGGCATCTCAGGAGCATGGGGGACCTTGAGGTCCTTTGTCGGGGGGAAAAAAAATAAGCCCCATCAACTAGGCAAAAGCAGAGCCTTCAGGAGAGAAACTGCCAGGAGAGGGAGCCCTGTGGCCTCTGACGGGATGTCACCTGCATCACACTGCACTCCCTTCCGCTTTATAAATATTTTCACTTGGATCCGACCATGGCATGGAATACATGATAGGAGGCTGTGCCCCTACTTGGGACAAAGCACAACAGAGGGCAACCCGACTCGAGATACCAGGAGGTGATCTACAGAAAAGCAGGAGGTTTAGTTTGGGCCAGTCACTGGCTGAGGGGGCCAGCCAGGTTCCTTCCTGGTGAGGAACACGGCAGTCTTCCTAGAGATCTTGGGCAGGGACCCGATGAAAGACTGGCGTTGGTCACACAGGATGAGGGTCTGGACCGCTGGTACCTAGGCATGACCAGGATCCCAGTCCCCAAAGCTGCAGAAGCCCTGGGCATCCAGTTTGCACAGGCACTTTAACCTCCAGTGGACCTGACACTAACTAGCCCATGAGCTGAGCAGGGTGGCAGATCTTATTCCCACCTTTAGGGGGAGGAATCAGGCTTGGAGAAACGAGGGCTGCGGAGTGACTGCTCATTTTAAGCAGCCACAAAGTGTGTGAAGGGAGCAGCTGGGAACAGAGTCTGGGGCTCCAGTCTCCCCTCAGGCCCCTACTCCATGCACACACCACTCCTTGATCCGTGGGGTCCATGGATCAAGCCACCTTCATCTCAGCATCTACTTGGAGAACAATAGATTTGACTGTATTTGGTCCAGGTGCTGAAGAATGACTGCAGCTAAGGGTCACTCAGAGAAAACCAATGTCTTGTGTAAGGCCTTTATCACAGCCCATTCACATCATTGGCAATTTCCTGAAGTGTCAGACTGACAAATAGAATACTATTTTCCATTTTCAAACTACTAAAAGGCTGTTCAATATAAGGAATGGGATAGGGACAAGTCTATGTTTTACTCTCCTCAATTTTCCATTATGGGGAAAAAAAGCCCGTTTCTCGCCTTCTGTCTTTACAGCGGAGTAATAGCCTATATAGGGATGATATTCTAAAATCAAAATTGCCGTCGAAGTTCTCTTCAAGTACAGTGTGCAGGGGTTTATATTATACTATTTGTCTTTCATAAATGGTTAGCCTATCTTTTGGGAACAGTTATATAAAAAACATGCTTTGGTGGTTGTTATGTTGTTTTACAAGCGCGCAGAGTTGATTATGCAAAATTTAAAGGCACACGGACGCCACACGCTTAATTTATCCTGAATTCCCAGCAAGTGCAGCTCCTCCTCAGGGCTTTTTTCCATACCTTGGCCCCTGGGGACAGCTGGTTCTTGCCTTCTGAATTCTGAGGCGAGCTGATTTTGTGGATCTTGGGGGACACCAGTGGCACCGAGACTGGCGTGGTGGCGGCTGTGGAGCTGTTGGTGGTGTTTGTGGTGGACACGCCTACTGCCTCGGCCAGGTCTGGAGGGAGGTCGTCTTCATCACTGCGGTTACTAAAAGCACATGAAGCTCTGCTCATTACAACAATAAACAGGCTGTGGGGAGTGGCGGGACGGAGGACAGAAGAGGGACAGTCAGGGTGGGGGTCAGGAGACCTCCAAACAGACATCTACCAGAGGTCCCGCTTATAAGATCCAATACATGGGCATTTTTGCCAAAACAAATTTGGGCTGGATTTTCTGTCACTTGCCAAGGGATTAAAGAAGAAATTTTTAATGGAAAGATATACATATTTATTATTTATCTATTTGTAAGTGTACAATTCAGTGGCGTTAAATATATTCACGATGTCGTGCAATAATAATCGCTATCTATGCCCCAAACTTTTTCGGCACCTGCGACAGTAACTCTGTACGCACCGAAATACAGTGCCTCTCCCCTAGGAATATCTGCTCTGCTTTCTGCTTGGATGAATCTGACTCCTCCAGGTACCTCGTATAAGTGAAATCACACAACATCTGCCCTTCTGGATGTGACTTATTTTACTTACCATAATGTTTTCAAGGTCCACCCATGTCGTAGCATATATCAAAATTTCATTCTTTCTGGGGCTGAATAATAAATCATCATATAGATAGACAATATTTTGTTTATTCACTCTTCTGTTGATGGACATTTGGGTTGTTTCTACCTTTTGGCTATTGTGAATAGTGCTGCTGTGAACATGGGTGTGCAAATATCTGTTCGAGTCTCTGCTTTCAATTCTTTCATATTGAAATTCCACTTAGGAATGGAATTGCTGGGTCATATGGTAGATCTATGTTTAACTTTTTGAGGAACCACCAAACAAAGAAATATTATTTTAAGTGGCTTCTCTTAGGAGTGTAAAGGCAAGGCTCATAGGAATCCACTGCTCTGAGCCAAGGGTGCAATGGCCCCTTTTGTGGCCTAGGAGCAACTGTTCTTTCAGTGTGACAAACTGGTTACTGGTTAGGCGAGGAATTGGGTGCATTTGTTTGGGGGCCCACTAGCTCTGATATACAAACCTCTCTGATGGAATGGGATGATGCAGGCAGAAAAGGATACTAGAAGGAAGTAGCCATGAGGGAGGAGAAGTCTGGCTTGGTGCCCTGGGCTCATCTCCAGGACGTGCATTTGTGGGGAAGGTTGGACCTCCCCACAAGGGATGTCAAGGCTGGAAGCCCTTTCGATCTGATCATCCTGGCACAGGACTGGAACAGTACCATCAATCCCTATTGGCAGTATTTTCTTAAACTTAATAGAAATCAAGACAAGTGCCCTAGGCTCTAATGCCAACCAGGTTGTTGTCTGAGCAAATGGCTAACTCGGCAGGCCTGGGGTGCTCAAACCCTGCACATTCCAAAGGAACCACTGGTCACTGACAAGCTCCTGGGAGAGCCTTTGGGCCCTGGGAATATCCAGTCTGATTAGAGTGTCTTTGCATACCTGAGACCTGGGGCCATGCCAGATAATTTATGCTGTCAACGTGATTTACGGTGAACACCGATTTTTGTGTGTACAGCTGGGGTTTTAGGTCATACTGTATCAGTTTGACTTCTGGAGGGCTGAAGACTGAGTAGCTAAGTTTGGTCACGTAGGTGTTCCATGCCTACGTGACTGATCCCCAATAAAAACCTTGACGCCAAGTCTCAGGTGAGCTTACCTGGTTGGCAACACTTCACATATGTTGTTACACATTGTTGCTGGGAGAATCGAGCACTGCTCATGTGACTCCTCTAGGAGAGAACAACTGGCAGCTTGTGCCTGGGCTTCCTGGACTCCACTCTACGTGCCTTCTTCCTTTGCTGATTTAATCTGTATCCCTCACTCTACCAAACCGTAACTGTGAGTAGAACAGCTTTCCTGAATTCTGTGAGTCCTCTAGTGAATCATCAAACTTGAAGGTAGTCTCGGGGACCCTGACACAGTTCCCCTAAAGGTCCTCCATGTGGAACTTCTGGAGCCATCCCGGCAAAGGAGTTGTGTTTTAGAAATGATGGCTGAGCAAAAGAGTGTAGATAAAAGATCCATGACCAGTGGACACCAGTATGACCTGTCCCTAATGAGGGCCTCACCATGGCAGTGGGCCTCATGGAAAACATGGGGCCATGGGACACAGCTGCAGTGTGAATGGGACTGACTGGGGAGGGACTTAGGGGATTTGAGATCATTCTGTGGCTGGAAAAGCCTCAAGAGGAAGATGTAGGACTTATTAAAGGGGGAAAGTGGAAAAATTAATAAGACACCATGAATTTGGAGCCATGCTGATGAAGTCAGGTTAGTTACATCAGCCCATTTAATTTCCATGACAACCCAGTATTATGATCTCCATTTTGAGAGAAGCAGATGATATTCAGAGGCCGACTGTGAAATTACTTGCTCAAGGTGACATAGCTAGTTAAGTGGAAGAGTAGGATTAAAATTTCTTTTTTACTTTATTAAAAAAGAATGTACCTGAAAAGCATAGTTATAATTTAGTTTTACATAAAAGGCCGTTTAAAAAAACATAGCTCGTCACTCATAGCAAGAAGTCAACTGATACTGTCTAAAACTGAAAAAGACTCCAAATTCTTAATGTTTTTTAAATCACCTTTTGCCTTAGATCGTATGACAAAGAAACACGTATCTAAAGTTCATTAAGTCTTTCAGTTTTACCTCTGAAGTAAATTCATGTAAAATTCATGAGATAACACTTTCACAAGTAAAATTTAATGTGCAGCCTGATTATTTTCTTCGAATTGATTTTTATTTTAATACATATGCATCAAAAAGTGTCTAAAGTAACAGCCATCGAATGGGGACGTTGCTTCTTTTCGATGGTGCGATTCTAGGAAATTGGTTACTCCCCTCTTTGCACTTTCCTGTCTTGCTTGAATTTTTTTAGACTTTTATAATATGTTTAAATAAAGAGCGGAGTTATATTTCTGGAAAAAAATAAAGCAACTCCTCATTTTCTAAACATACTAGGTTTGAAAAGAGTTTCCTTAAAGGAGGTAATTTGGTGAGTTGGTTAAATTTTCTTTACTTCCAGACCATGCGGTAATCATTGTTTCCAACAGGATCACAGCCCAAATGGGTGACACTAACATTTTGAGTTTCAAAATGTAAAAGGAAAGGCTAACCCTGCCAGCTTTATCCTCGGGAGAGCAGATTTTTCTTGGTTTAATTTGGCCCCCAGAGATAATTAGGACTGTTAATTATTTGAATCTTACTTTTTTGGCTTTCCTAGGAGATACGGCTGCTATACTATCCAGAAGTTTCCACTAAGGCTAATGAAGTGGGATGTGTCAGCCCTTAAAAAAACCCTGCTTCTTCTCCTATTCACAAGTTCAAGTGGCAGACTTGATGGCATCTGGAGTGACGCTCCCTCTCCTACACTTGGCACTCTGGGTGCCCTTAGACTTGACCTTTTCTCAGAAGCTTTCAGATCTTTAAGAAGGGAAGGGGAACTACTTCATTCTATAGCCAGGTCACTTGCTGGGGGCTTTATCCACATCAGCTCATGTTAACCCTCACAAAATTCCTCAGAGGTAAGTATTATCTCACCCATTTTATAGATAAAGAAAGAGAGGTTCAAAGACAAATTTCCTTAAAAGCTTCCAGCAGTAAACTAGCTAGGACTCTACCAAAGAGTCTTTCTAATTCCAGAGCTCTATGCTTTCCATTGCACCCAAAGATCCCCCTGCAGCTCACTGACCAGTTACACAACCAGGCATGGTGTCACGGCCAAGGCCAAGAAATGGGAGCTGCCATTGTGATTAGCACTGCTACTATTACAAACATCGCCACCGCCTTTACTACAGCATTTACCTGTCTCCTTTACATTACAATTATTTGCAATCTGTCTTTCCCTCTAATAAACTGTGAGTCCTCAGATGGGAACAGTCAAAGTCATCTTGTTTCTCTCCCATGGTGCCTAGAACTGTCCTGTACACACAGTAGTTGGCCAAGAAACTTTTGTTAATCTGAGCAGAACTGGGCAGGCCTTGGCAGTTCTGGGACACTTTGGGAAATGGATCCTCCTACGGGTCTTGTATTGTTCAGTGATTAGCTTTGGCTCTGTTGACAGCCCATGCTACCATTTCATGTCCCCGTGGAATCCCCAACCCTTGAGGGTGGGCTGGCCCTAGTGACTTGCTTCTAATGAATAAGGATGGGATGTCATTTCGGTGATTAGGTTACAGAAGACCATGACTTTGGCCTTGCTAACACCGTCTCTGGCTCTTCTTGTGTGTTTTCTCTGACAGAGAAAGCAGAGAGGCCCCCATAACTTAGGAAATGAGGGAAGTAACCTCCAGCCAACAGCCAGCAAGGAACTGAGGCCCTTAGTCCAACTGCCCTCGAGGAACTGAATCCTGTCCCAAACCCCATGAATGAGTCTTCAGATGAGACTGCAGCCCTTGCCAACACCTTGAATGCAGCTTTGTGAAAAAGCTTGACACAGAAGACCCAGCTAAGCCATGCTTGGACTCCCAAACCACAGGAACCATGAGGTAATAAAGGCAGATTGTTTTAATTAAGCCACTAAGTTTTAGTAGTAATTTGTTCACAGCATTCAATAATAAATGTAGATGTCAAATACATAGTGTTTTCAGGGAGAAAGGTCTAGCCTCATTATGACCTAAATTGGAGATAAACTATATTTTTAGGATGGCCATCTGGGAATGATGTGAGGGGCTAAGAAGCATGCATAACTGAACGTTTAGCATCACCTTTGTTGTTATAATTGAAAAACTTGCAAAAAAGAACTCACAAACTGTATTGTCTTGTTAACTTCCTCACTCGGGGAGGCTTGATTTCAGGCTTTTCCACTGCTGGTTGGGTTGTTTCCACACGAATAGGAATAGGACTTCTAGAGACATACCAAAAACAGAAGAACATGGTTGCTAGAGAAGAGGGGACAGGGGGATGGGCGAAAAGAGGTGGAGATTAAGAAGTACAAACTTCTGGTTATAAAATAAGTCACAGAATGTAGTGTATGGCATAGGGAATAGAGTCAATGATATCGTAATAACTTTGCATAGTGACAGACGGTTATAGACCTATTCGACATTTATATACTTCATAAAATATACAAACGTCAAATCATAATACTGAAACTAATATAATATTGCATGTCAGCTATAAGTTTAAAATACGTAAATAAACAAAAACAAAACCAAACAACACCAAAGAAAATGTTTTATAGCCTTGTTTTGGCTGTACGAGGACTTCCTTCTCAGTTAATTTATACCTGAATTAGTCAAGATAGCCATTTTTTCCTCCTTTCTTCTTTACTTGTTAAATATAATTTTTAAAATGCTATAGAAAATCCAAAAACCAAAAATATCATAGGAAAGAAAATACAGCAAGCAGAAACTGAATAAAATTGGGATATCATGTAAAATTTCCCTGTCGAAAACACCACCCCCAATATCAGAGTTTGATTCGTAACCAGGTTTTGCTAGTAAAATGAGTAAAGAGAAACCTATGGATAACCCACTTTTATTTTCAAATAATTGGTAGATAAAGAACCATGGAGTATTTAATGTGAAAAATGCATAATCAGAAGACCTTTAAGACTTGCTCTAAAACATTTTAATTCTATGTATATATAAAACTGTTAAAAATTAAATTTCACTTTTATATTTCCTGAAGAAAATATTCCAGATAACCAATGGGTCCTACCCAAAATAGTAATTTTAAGGAAAAGCTTTCATACATTTTTATAGTGGTCATGACTAATTTCATTTTAAAAAATCAGAAATTACCTTCTGGGACCCAAAGACATCAAAACAAGTTGAGGTCCTTGGTGGGGACCTCTGGCAAGTTAACACTTCTGGCCCTCCATCTTCTCTGCTAGTCAGTGCTTAATATGGTGATAGGTACGTAGCTAGTGCCTAATAGATGTTTGTTGAATAAACACATGAATGAGCAAATAAGGGATTGTAGTCAATGTATTCTTGGTTTATGATTTCCTCAAGCTGGAAACCCAGAGTCAGTTGAATATAGTCCCTGGAAGAACTCATAGTCTACTGGGGGAAGCACATAACATTGCTTGGGGGGAATGGCTGGAAAGCTTCATGGAGGAGCTTATCCTTCGCCAGATGGAGGGAAGACTTCCAAGGTGGGAGACAGAGGAGAGACCTGAAACTGCTGATGGGTAAGGTTATTGTGGAAGGGCAGGGGATTGAGAATACAGGGGAAAGCAGGTGAGAGTCACTAAAGGTTTAGGCAAAGGAGTGGCATAATCAGACTTGCATTTTAGAAAGGCCCTTAGAGCAACAAAGAGGATGCTGATGAAAGGAGGCCAGCTGGGAGCATCTTAGAAAACTATAGTGGCAGTTATCCAGGAAGAGAAATGGTGAGGGCTCGAGGCAGGCCGTGATTAGGGTCATGAAGAGGAGAAGATGGATGTGGGAGATAATATGAAAGTCAAGTTGGCAGGACTTGGTGACCAACTGGATGAGGGGGTGAGGACTCCCAGGTGTCAGGTCTGGATAATGGGTAGGTTAATAATGCTATTAATCAAGATGAGAAAATTGGTGAAGAGATAGTAGGATAGTGTGGGAAGAGATGACTTAAAGTTTTGAAAAGTCCAGGAGGCAGCTGGGTGTGTATCTGCAGAGTAAGACAAATTTATACCAAGAATACGAACTGGGCATTATAAGAAGACATAGAGAAATATTTGTTTTTATTTTTAGCATCAAGTATAAGAATTCCCCAGGGCAGTAGTTCCTAGATCATCTCGTGTGCTTACTGAAACACTGCTTCCTGTCCCCACCACTTCCCCCGACCCAAAGAATCTGAAAGGTTTGGAGTAGGACCCAAGAGTCTTTGTTTTTAACAAGAAACCGGTACAGTGATACGTGGACCTATTTTAGGAAACTCTATCGAAGGGAGACTCTGCCAGTGTTAGTAGACCACCCGCCAAGGTGTCAGTGGGGCTGCCATGACCTACAGATTGCCTCTCACTTGGGCTGAGAAGAGAGGAGTTTCTGCTCTCTATGGGATCAGGAGAGAAAGGTTTTCCTCTGGGTTTGGGTTGGTGGTGGCCTGGGAGCTTTAAAGAACACCTAGGGAGCTCAGTTTGGGGAGCACATCAACGGACCAAGGGAAGAGTGTGAACAACTGAGCCGGGGCAGGGAGCGAAGCCAGGTCAAAAAGGGACCCCCGTGCTCTGTGAAGGAGTCTGGACTCTACCCTGCGAGCAAAGTGGTGGCTCTAAAGGACTTTAAGCAGGGGAATGACAAGGTCAAATCTACACACTTCAGAAACAACTCAAAGTGATGTTTGCGTTAGTACAGCAGGTAGCGACATTAAAACTGAGCATAAGCAGCTTTTTTGAGGCTGAAAGGAAGTTGTTTAAGCCAGGCTTTTTCTCTCTCTCCAAGCTCCCATTCTGTTTTCTTCTTCCTCTTTGATTTTCTCAGCAAATGCCCTCATGAGTAATGTTCCGAAGATAATGTCGATGCTACAGAGAGTATTGTTTCCCCATTCAAACAAGAAGCAACAGACCTTACATTAGTGTCCTGAAGACTGGATTTCTTATTGATATTTACAAACGCTGATTCCTCTTTTCCAATCTGTGAAAGAAAAAAGGCAGGTTAGTCAAAATTAATATCTTGGCATGCAAAACTGTTTTCCATCCTCCTACATTCAAAGGACTATAGAAATATAGTCCTATAGAAATGTGAAGGTGGATCAAGGAGGTAGTTCATCAAGTACTCAGTCAATAATAAATATCCTCTGATGTTTATGTAAGTTAACAAAAAAATGTTTTCCTTGAGTCATTCCCCATTGTGGGGTACTTAATCATTCAAAAGCAATCAATGCTTGCCTTCTCACTTTTACTGAGCACCTGCTATGTGCCAGCTCATGCCTGAAAGAGAAGAGGATGGTGTGGGAAAAGCCAAACCCACAGTTTAATCCCCCACCTCACATTTTAGATCAGGAATAACAATCAGCTCTGTGCTCACATAACACTTAACAGCTTATAAAGGATTTCAGAATCTGTCCTTTCACGTCAGTGTAACAATCCTGGGAGGAACTGCATCAAATGATTTTGATAGAAGCCTTGTCCTCCTCCCTTCGGTGGGTCCCACAAAGAATGGTAGGGAAGGCAGGGACACCCACGCAGCCAGCCATGCCAGCCGAATGCATGCTGGAAGGCAATGGGAGATGCAGCTGTCTGCAGCCCTCATACCCACCACGAGGCATAGAGCTGTCACTTTCACTTACCCAATTAATACCTGCACACCAGTTAATAACTCTTTAGATTGAAATTCCTGTTCACAGAACAGGTATGGTTCCTGTCTCCCGACTGGACCCTGACTGAAACAGCATCTCGGTCCTAGAGTGCTCCTTTTTTTTCTACATGGCATGAGCGAAGTCCTGTGATGTGAAATCGAAGGAATGTATGTGGGATCCATACACCTGGGCACTCACTCGAGAAGCGTTCTCCAACTGGGCTTTCAAAATGTTACACTTCACGTGATCGGCCACAGGGGAAGGCAAGAGAGGGTTCTGAAGAGTCTTCTCGGAAACTTTTTTTTCTTCAGCCTGTGACGGACAAAAATACACACAACAGACTGGAAGCTAAGATTAAAGAAAACATATACATTAACCTTTTCCCATTAATCACAATGGCAAATAACACATAGGCTTAAACATTTAGACAAGTACGTCACTGATGCCTTATATTTGTACCAGTGCTTTTACTATTTGCAAAGAATTCACAAGCACATCCTCTCATTTCACGTGAAGTAGGGAGAGGGTGCATTAGGGAGCCCACGAGCTGGAAGATGGGGTGAAAGTTCAAAGAGACAAGGCTCTTCCAGAGTCATGCTGCTAGATTTCAGAGGCAAACCAGGACTCGAGCTTTGAGTCTCCTGCACCCCAGTGCAGTGGTATCTCCCCCATAACTGCTACCTCTTACATATAAGTATTCAATTCTCAAACTTTTTTGAGTCAAGGGAAGGAGTACAAGGTATTAATTGGTATGTTTATAATAAACCATGATGAAAAATGTGATCCTCAATGAGAAATCTGTATCTCTGCTATATCACTGTTGAGGTAGCATAGATAATTTGGTGCCACCTTCACTACTTTTGTCATTTCCCATGTGTTAACTGAAACACGTATCTATAATTCATATGATCCAGTTAAGGTGGCTTACCCTAGGACTATCTATTTTAAAAGGTCCTAGGCAATAATACCTGAAATCATAAGCTTGGTGACTATTGTATTTATTATAATATACATTATGATAATTACCTAACTATTAAAAATATTCATCCATGTATATAACCTGAAATCATCTTAGATGCTACACATATCACACTCCGGGATATAATGTCTTATTGTTAACCATGTCTGTTTTGATCATTACATATCCCAGTGTTAATATGGTGCCTGACACATAGCAGATGCTCAATAAATACCTGCTGAAGAAGATTATAATGATATATAGTTATTATCAGAAGAGATATGTTTAATAAGAAAGATACATGACCATATAATTGTTAAAAATCAATTTAGTGATTTTGGGACTTAATATGGCATGTTAGCTACAATATACCAGGGCAAGAACAAAATCTTCTAAAGGGCTCAAATTCTGTAAGTTCCAAAATGAATATCATCCACTAATTCAAAAGTCCTATGGAGCCCCTTGGTTCACATAGCAGGAACATGATGAAAGCCCTAGAGGAAGTGTCGGGCAATTGATTGGTGGACATCATTTGATACAGAAAAGAGGGCAGAGAATGCAGAATGTCTCAGTGGGACCTACAAATGCATAGAGGAACATTTGGTGCAACAAGCACAACTCAGCAATCTCACGTAATAGCAGGATGAGCAGAGACAGAGACTTGGATTTGAATCTCAGCTCTTTCCCTTACTAGCACCATAAAAAAGATGACGATGGTGATGACAGTGATGATGATGATGATAAGAAAAATAATGCCAGTAGCTCACATTTACTGAGAGCTTATGATGGGCCAGGCACTGACTAAGCATTGCATATGCACGTTCCATTGAATCTTCTCACTTAACCATCCCATTTGGAGGTAGATACTATCACTATCCCCATTTTATAGATGAGAAAAACAAAGTAGAGAGATGGTAAGTCACTTGCCCAAGGTCACACGGGAAGTTCGTAGAAGAGCTAAGATTCGCACCCAGGACTGGGTGACTCCGAAGCGACAGACTTGACTACGCGGATGCACTGGCTCCCCTTACCCTCTTTGAGTCTCAGTTTCTTTCTTCATAAGATTATGATGATGATCAAATGAGAAAACAAGATATGAGCGGCACTTTCATGATAGATTCTTTGGTTAGATATGAAAAATATAAAAAGAGCATCAGATGCGAGGAAACTAATGATTCTAAGCTTTGAAGAATTCTGACTCATTTGACGGTAATCAGTACCTCAGAGGACTTAGCAGTTCCCATAAAAGCAAATAAGAAACTTATTTACTATTTTGAAAGATGAGCTTTATGGTATTAGCTTTAGCATAATTTATCATGTGTTTGTAAATCCTGTTACGTTAAGGTAATTGTTTACTACTAGAATGGGTGTTTTCACCAGTGTGTGAAGAGTTAATTTTAAATTAGAGTTAATTTTTTGGAATGATATGCTGGGATATAGGAATTTAATTGGTTCTAAAGCCCATGCGAGGTTTTTGACAATTGCTTAAGGGGATATAGTTATACTCACTGAAATGACCTAAGATCTACTTTAAAAAAATTGAATGCTGCTAAAATAAGAAAAGAATGAGAATCCAGCATTGATTTTCCCCTTGAATTTAGTGCTTCTAAACTTTTTAGACACAAAATTCAAGCTGGCTTGCACCTGTTTGATCTGGACAAAGCAAGAGCTAGTTCTCTGAATTGACTCAGGAAGAGGCCAACTATTTGAGTACTTTTTGAAAAGACACGTAACATTATAATCAAGCTGGCTTGCACCTGTTTGATCTGGACAAAGCAAGAGCTAGTTCTCTGAATTGACTCAGGAAGAGGCCAACATATATTTAGAAAAATTTGAGTATCATTATATAAACATGTTTGAAAAGGCTTCTTTAGGGGCGATACGTATTTACATTATAATAAGACCACGATTCCAGCCTTGAGAATGGCCCCTAGAAGATTGTGCTTTCTTCTCTTTTACATGACAGTAGTTTGTATTTTACATTCAATTTGAATTGTGGAAAGATGCTTTATCATTCGAAATGGAAATACAGATTTCAAAATAATATAGATGAATGACACGGGCTTATAGCTGGAAATAGCCCATCTGTTTGGGGATGTCAGCTGGGAATAAAGAAATGATTAGATGCATTTTTGAAATGTTTATACAAATTGTTTATACATTTGAAATCTGATGAGATTTAAATTCCTGTGATAATTTTGGGCACCACTTTGGAACCCGGCAATGACAGTGTCTTCTCACCATCAACTTAAGAGGAACTTATCCAAACCTTAGAAGAATCAGAATTCTCGATCCTTGAGGCTGGAAAAAACCTTAAGAGTCATTGAAGCCATTGGTCCCAATTGTGGTATCATGATAAGTTTTGTGAGGTCTGCTGCAAGGAATGTTTTATTAATGATAAAGAATCATAGTGTGAAGTTAATATACTTTACTTATGTGATAGGACAAAGTCAAGGTTGTTTAACATCACTCTAGCCTAACTGATGCATTTCTTCAAATGGAGAAGAAAAGGGAAGCATTATAGCTTGAGCTCCAGACAAATGCTTACTGTCTCAGCTTCGCCTTACCCAGGGCAAGACACTGTTGCTGTCCGTGTCCCACCAATACTCAAGGCGACTACAAATTCCATAGAGCTTGTGAGTTCTCTGATAATATATGCTATACTTCCCCACAAAATATGTTTGGATTCTGTCAAACTCTGGGTAAACCCCCGTTAAAACATTTATTGTGTGTATTGCATTAGAAAAGTTGAAAACCAGTAGACAGAGGAAGAAGACCAGTCTAGGGATATACGATGCATTGGGTTGAGTCCTTAGCACCTGGCACAGGCCTGCTCAATAAAGAGTTGTTGACTAAATGGATAAGTGCCACTCTGCAGGAGGAATTCTTTCCAGCTGGCCATCAGGGAGGGTAGTATAGAAGAAAAGTGGGTGAGCAGGTCTTGAAGTTGGGGTCTCATTAGGAATCAAAAGGACTTTAGGCTGCCCTTTGAGGAAGAAGAGACATGCAAGGGAGTGAGGGTCTTCTGAGAAACCCTGGAATTCTACAGTGTAGGCTAGAGGGCTGGCTAGGAACGGCCCAGGTAGGAGGTAGAACCTTTCCACACTCACTAGAGTGGGTAAGGCGGGGGAACTTCCCAGGCCAGACCTTCCAAATTCTTCCTAGTCCTTCTTATAAAAGGACAAAGCTAAGCATTAGAGTGGAAGAAATGACCCATGAGTGAAGACTATTCTTTGGAGGATTTTTAAAACAAAAATATGTGTACTATAGTGGTTCTCAACCAGGGGCGATTTTGCCCTTCAGGGAACATTTGACAATGTCTGGAGACAATTCAGGTTGTCACATTTGGACGGGGGGTGCTAGTGGGTTTGCAGCATCTAGCCAGGGATGCTGCGAAACTCCTACAATGCATAGGACAGCCTTCCCACAACAAAGAAGCATCAGTGCTGAAGTTGAGAAACTCTGGTGTAGAGACGAAGAAGAATTTTGGAGTGCAAAGGGCACTGGACCTGGCGTCAGGGGCCCACACATTCAGCCCCTGTTGGGTGACCTTGAAAAAGTCATTTCCCATCCTCTGGTCTCAGATGATGAGAAGGTTGAACTAAATGATAGATGAAATCCTGCACTGGCATTCTCCAGTTCTAAGATAAAATTTGACCTTTATGAGGCTTCCCATTTGGATTAAGATCCAACCAAAAGAGAGCTTGGCTTCTGCCCTGTCCCTCCCTCCTTCAATCCTTCTCTTCCTTCCATCAGCAAAGAGTTACTGAATACCTACTATGTGTCAGGTACAGTCCGAGAGAGATAGCAAGTGTTATGGACTGAACTATGTCCCCCCCACCCCAAATTCATATGTTGAAGCCCTAACTCCCAATGTGATGAATTTGGCGATGAGGCCTTTGGGAAGTAATTAATTTAGATGAGGTCATGAGGTGGGGACCTCACAACGGGATGAGTGGCTTTAAAAGAAGAGGAAGAAAGATAAGTCTCTCCTGGTACATGGGGACACAGCAAGAAGGTGACCTTCTGCAAGCCAGGAAGAGACCCCTCACTGGGAAACCAAATCAGCCAGCACCTTCATCTTGGACTTCCCAGAGAGAAATAATTGTTGTTTAAGCTACTTGATCTATGGTGTTTTGTTATAGCAGCCTGAGCAGATTAATACAGAGCGCTAAAAATGAAAAAAGGTACTTGAAGATGCTTCCTTCATGGAGCTTTCAGTTAGAAGTAGAGAGGGATCACTAATGGATGGGTGCAGCCTGTTGTCCCTAGCACCGAGGGGCAATGCCTCATGCTGTAATTGACCCAAAGAGAATGTAAGTGAATCTTTGCTCCTAAGAGATATGCTGAGCAGAAACACCAGGAAAGGTTAAGTAGGAACCCCTCTAAGACAAAGGCACAGGGTTTAGGAGGCAGACCAGGGTAATGATCAGAGGTTTGGCGTGAGCCCCAGGTCCATGCTCATCACCCAGCTCCGTTCCTTGGCACCTTATTTATGTTGATGTGCAGAGCAGGCCAGGGTCCAGCAGCCTTCACAGTTTCCAGTTCCAGCTTCTTTAGATGGGCAGCAGCCTCGCTGAACAGAGCAGGTGCTCCTGGACTCAGCTCTACAAGTGGCAGGGGAATAAATACGGAAAGGTTGAAAGGACGGACGGATATAGGTGGTAAAGAGCCTGTCCCCCAGCACCCTTTCTGCCTGCCTCCTTCTCCTGCAGCTTGAATCCTTCAAAGCTGCACTGGCTGATGGGGTATGAGGACACCTGAGGTCAAGTTTTCACGGCCTAACTCCCCCATATATGAGCTAGGTGGTCCTAGGCATATCGCTTTACCTCTCTGAGTCTCTGAGCCATTTTAAAATGAAAATAAAATTGCTTATCTTGCAGGGTTGTTGTGAACATTAACTGAGGTCATCCATGTATAAATGTTTTATTAATGGTAAAGCACTATGCAAATTGGAAAGATTAGTGTTCAGGCTAACAGGCATTTGACTGTGCCCTTAAAAACCATGTCATAACTCTGAAGTCAAATTCATCGATTTTGACTTCCGTACTGCTTTGGATTAGTTCTCCACCACTCCTCCCACTAACTAGTATTTACCCATGAAGACATTAAATATCGATTAAATATGAAATAGTCATTACATATTAAAACTCGTGCCAAGTATTGTTTGCAGTTGGGATGTGAGGGGCTGGAATAAAGACATAAATGAGACAGACGCATGCACAGGTCCTCCAAATGAGAGTGAGAAAGGCTTATGCAATTGCTATAGGAGCAAGAGGGAAGGCACTCCAAAGCTAAGACTCGGAGAAGAGTGTTAGAAAAAGTGTCACTGACAGCATTTGTGCTGGTTCCTGAAGGATGTGCAGGAGTGCACTAGGCTGGAGGAAAGCGTTCCAGGCAGAAAACGGCAGGCACAGAGAACAACAGAGCTGGAACACAGCACAGTATTTGGTGAGAAGAGAGTAGTTCCATGTGGCTAAATTGTGATAAGGAGTGTGGGTGGGGAGGGATGGGGGATGGGGAGGCTGGTGATATGGGCAGGGGCCAGGCTGTGAAGGTCTGTACGTGGCCATTCTCAGAAGTGTGGGTTTTATCCCAGGGCAGTGAAGACCCATGGAAAAGTCTTCAGGCATTTGGTCAGAGTTATTGGGTGAGAGCTCTCACTTTGGCAGCTGTAATCAAAGATTGTGCTGGAAGAGGTGGCCTTTAGGGGGCTGTTACAGTTGTCCAGATACAAAAGGATGAGCCGTGGCCCAGGCCAAGGGCAGTGTGGATAGGGATGAGGGCACAGAGTTCTGATTCTTCAACACCAACTGGAAGATGCGCTCCCATTTCTGGCTCAGCCAACTTCGAATTGTTCCCTTTCATCTACAGGTCCAAGGCGCGATGGCTCTTTCTTTTCACCGGCTCACAGACTCATGAAATGTCAGCACTATAAGATTCCTCGGCCATCCATCTAGACCTCCTCTACCTCATTTCACAGATGAGAAAACTGAGGATCCAAGAGGGAACTGGGATCGATAGTGAGAACAAGAATTGAAGCCTCTTGACTCCCGCCTCCACCTCAGTGCTTCTTCAAACCATGTGTGATAAAGAATCAGTTCATCCTCCCACCTCCATCTATTACAGACCCATTCTTTGGTAAAAGATAATAAAAGTAAATTTCGAGAAAAATAAAATAACCCATAAAATCCAAGCCCACATTTTAAAATTAGTTTTAACAGCTATAATATCACCGTCATATGGCTAAAAATGTTTCTAATTGCTTACTCTCCGTTCTTGTAACTTCTCTCCCTGGGACCTGTAACAGTGCCCACCGGGGCTACCTGATGTTGCCTTACTCTCAGAAAAAAAAGCCTGTCAGAACGGCGATAGAATGGGTTTTCCTGCAATTAGGAAAATAGAGATTTTAGACACCTCACTCCCCTCTTTCCCTCTTCCATTGCTTTGAGCCAGCGCTGGATACTGTGGAAGCAGAGATCTGCCACGGACTGAGGTGAAGAGATTACCTTGTCACGAAATCACAGGTTACTGGTAAAGCCTGCTCCTTAAGTTGCTCCTACCTAAATGCACAAAGCTCTTGTCTGCTGTTGCCCAGACCTGGTCCCCAGCACTGATAATACAAACGTTCCATGCTGCTCCTGACGGGTCTGTCTTGGGGATATAGGGAAGTCAGCCACGCACGCCTATATCATTCCTCCCTCTACCCTACCCCCTGCCCCCTACTCACTTGTAATGGATTTACTGCTAGAGTTTGGGGACCTCAAAGGCCCCTCCTTGCTCTCCAAGGTCAGCGAGAGGCCATAGTTTGGGTGATGCTGGTGCTGGTGGTGGTGGTGGTGGTGCCTTCCCGAAGCTTTGGTAGCGAATGGCGTGCCCCCATTCTCTTCGATGCCAAACGGCAGCCGGTCTGAGCTGCTGAGCCCTGGGGAAGGGAGCGGGTAGCTGTGGAGGGTGTCAAAGTTAGCATTTAGAAAATCCAAGTGCCTTGATATTCCTGTGTGTTTTTTAAAAGATGTTCTCTAAGCATGAAAAAATCAAGAGAAAAAATCGGTTCGACAAATAGACCCACAGGGTTATTGTAGAACAGGACAGAATGGCAACATTGCACTCAAAGAAAAAGCCGAAAGTGGAAATTTGTATACATCAGAGACTTTAAAGCTTAAAAAATTCTTAGCTAGTGATTCTTAAGCATTTAATACAGAAACTCCTTTTGGAAATCTGATGAAAACCATGGACCTTCCCTGCAGAAACAGTCACTAAGATGCAACATTTCACACTCAATTTCTGGCCCTCTCTAGCCCCTCTGTGGACTGAGGTAAAGAGCCCTGGATTACAGGATAAAATTCAAATCTGTTGATGTGTCATTCACGCCCGTCCCTTACCCCAACCCCATGATCTTGTGCCATTCTTTTCAGCTCATCTCCTGCTACATTCTCTCTACATCCTAAGTTCTTTCCATTCTGGTACCTTTCACCTCTTTCTGCTCCCTCGAGTCCTTCCTCATTCCTCAACCCAGCTAAAACACCCTTTCCTCCAGGAAGACTTCCAGCCTTTAAGACCCACATCAAAGGTCTCCTCCTCACACTCCCAGGCAAAGCTAACCCTTCTCTTTGCTCATTCCCAGAAACTAGATTTCTACTTCCTGCTCCTTCACTCTATCTTCAAGGTGCTCACAAGCCTGTGATTCGGTCCATTACAATCACACCAGCTGCTAAGGGAGCATAGAGGTGGACGCAACTAGTTCTCCTAGGGTTGGTGAAGGTGTTGGAGAAAGCGTCATAAGGAGAGGAGCATTTGGGGGAGATAGTCAAGTACGTTCTTAAAACAGAATCCTCTTTCTTACTCCAGGAACCCGTTCTTGTGTGTGTATGAGGTTGATATTTCCCCCCAGGGGTGGGCCTGAGACGAAAGCCTGGCGGATCAAAGTTCTCCATTCATCCAGGCAGAATGATTTGTTCTGGGATGTGACCCGGTCCGGGACAATCAGAGTTTACCCTGAGGTTTAACACACGGAAACTGAGAGCAAAGGTCTCTCTTCCCTTTTAAGAGTCAAGCAGGGCCTTACTATGACTTTTCTGGGCCCTGAGCACTTTTGCTTTTATCTCTTCTGTATATAAAAAAATAAAAATTATACTTTATGACTGCGTTTGTATAAAAACAAACATATTAATACCGTATATTAAATTAAACCATTTTCCTTAATTAAAAGTTCATTTTTTTCTTATGACTTCAAAAGGAATTAAAACATTTTTGTGGGCCCCTAAAAAGTACTGTGAACCCAACACACTGAACCTACTGGGCCTAATGAGTAAGTTGGCTCTGACTATAAGGATGATATAAGTTAAGGCTACTTATGACCATATTCTCTGGACACAAAGAATTATCTGCGAGAATGAAGCTAATACACAAATAGAGACATGAGCAGAGGTTGAAAGTAGTTGGAAGATAGAAAAATTCCTAATTGTATCATTTGAACCCCTGGTTCCAGCCATGCCTGAAGCTGGTCTACCACTGAACTTTTCAATTATAAGGTCCAGTCAATTTTTTTTTGTTATTTATTTATGCGATTATTTTTGCTTGACGTAGTTGGGTTTCTCACATTTTTATAACTTGCATGCTTTGAATAAGTGGTTTCTCACATTTTTATAACTTGCATGCTTTATTTGTTTTGTGGAATTTCTTTCAAAGTGAAAAGGTGGAAATAGAAATGGCTATTACAGGCCTAAGAAATAGTCTGAGCAAAAGAAGGTGGCTGAAAGAGCAGGGGGCTGGAGGAGAGGGAGTGAGGATTGCAGTAGCAGGAGATGAGGCTAAGAAGACAAGCCGACACCGGTTAAGAAGGGTTAAGAGGATCTGGTTATCTGGAGAGCAACACGGTGCCGGGGAAAAGGCTTAAGCCAGGGCATGGCATAACCGGAGTTGCAGTTTAGAAAGCTCATTTTGAGCACTGTGTCCAGGACAGACTGGTAGGATACTCCAGTATCTCCATTGGGAGACTGTGACAAGGCAGGGCCTGGACAACGTCAGCGGACTGAGCGAGGTGAGGAACCCTCTGGGATATTTCTAAAGTCGTGTGAGCGGAGCTTGCAGGCCTGGCGCTTGGGGCACTGGCGCCAGGACGTGTGGAGGAGGCCTCTGCTGCCGTGCAGGACACATTCCAGAAGAAATGGCACTGACTGTCCCCCACGTTGTCCCATGAGCTGCGTCTCTGGTCCACCCTGGCTGCCTCTTGGAGACTTTGATCAGGACAGTCTTACATTGTGCGTGTGAGAATGTGGAAGAAGGTGTGACTTTGGCTTCTGGGGGTCACAGTTCAGCTTCACCTCTGCAACCTGGAACATAACCAAGGATACCCACCCTTCCCATGGAGGTGGCAACAGGGGGCAGCAAAAAGTGCCCTGAATTGTCACCTGGGTCTGTTTCCTCCCCTGTGACATGAAGAGGAGGGTCAGGAGATTTCCAGCATCTTCTCTGGATTGCTCACTGCACACTTATGTGCTGCCTGTATGAGGAGTTACTCTCACCTATTGATGGCACAAATCTCAGCTTCATAGCAGGGTTCCTGGAGGCAGGAACAGCTTCTATGTAACCCGCGTGGTAGCACACAAATTCTCTAAACATCTTCCAGGAGAGCCTGGTTGGGGAAAATTGGCTCTTGTTTTACTTTTAGCCCAAGTGGGGACAACTCTACGTTCCTAATCAGAACTAAAGCATCAGGGAGATGCTGACAAATATCTCAGTAGAGCTTCTCAGGCCTCAGAAGGGTGGCAAGTGGGTCGAACCATTTATTCTCAGTCCTTAAAGCAAGTAGACAGAACCAAGGGAGGCTGGAGCCTCAAGCAGCCTTGTCTATCCGAATGTATCACCTCCTCTGTGTGCTAAGGATGAGAAAAAGTTGGGAAGCACCACCACTAGTCCATACTCCAGCCCATTAGCCCAGCTGGGACTCCGTTAGCAGAATATATGTAAGTAATATGTTTTTACAGCAGATGGTGTCAGCCAGAATCAGCTTCCTGACTAAACATTAGTGCAATAATCATGCTCTCTAACTACTCACAGAGGGGGAAAAAAAGCTAATATTTTTGAGTACCCAGCACTGTGCCGTCTATTAATTTATTCTTCCAACAACCAATTATTATCTTTATTGTATAGAAATGAAACAGGAAAAGAGACTAACTTTCCCAAGTCACACAGCTAGTAAATGGCAGAGCTGGGACTTGAACCTATGCAACTTGATTCTATAGCCGTGTTCTCTTAAGTACTAAGGGATACTGTGCCGCTATATGATCAAAAGAAGTTCTTTTAATATGATATTAAAAGAACAATACTTAGCAATTAACTCTGGTTTTGCTGCCACTTAGCTATGTGACCTCAGGTAACACATTTCACTTATCTGGGCCCCCAGACACTGTATTTTTGGGCAAACATTTATTAAGCATTTCTATGCCAGGAACTACAGCTCAATGAAATAATTTGATCTTTGCCATGTCCAACTGAGGGATAGGACTAGGTGCATTTACTCATTATGGTTTCCAGGATACCTGTCACTTATTTCAATTCTGATTTGGTAGAGATGAAACAGAGCGGGCCATTAGCCCAACATAATGCTGCAAGTTCTTATTGAATTCAGTGGAAGCATACTATTTGGCAGTAAGTAGAAAGCATATTTGAAAAACTACCTTTTTCATAATGGGTTTGAGAAGAAAATTGTGTCAACATCTTAGAAATGTGACACATTACAAATGTTAGGTCTGTTAATTAGGGATGATTTCTTACAGTAACTTAGTGGTTTTATTATTATTGTTTTTTAAAGCAACTAGAGAGAAAAGAAGCCCCTACCTCATTTTTCTCGTCTGAAAAGGTCAAAATTAAAATTTGGGGCCATGGTTTAGATTTTTTTACATGGACTACTAATTGGCAGAAGAAAATTTTCCCAATTTGTATTTATTTGAAGACATTTTCCAAGCAATCGACTTGGGAATGTCTAATTCTAGTGTTAGTACAGATAATGTCTGAATCCACATAGACTGGGAGCTCTTGTTTTGATTAGTTTAGTTGCTACAAAAGTGGCATCGTATTCAGCATCAGTTCCCAGTGCCGATTACGGTACCTGGCACAGCACAGAAGCAAAGCAAATGTTTGTTGAATGAATGTTGTAGTGCATCAAATTTTAATTCTCCCTAGGTAATTTATCAAGTGTCTATTCATAAAAGCTTCACTTTGGTCGCAAATTCTCCAGGTTTCCCATATATTATAGTCTCTGCAAAACTGCAGAATAAAATATTCTATATTTTAAGGAGTGAGGAGAACCTTTAAGGTTTGGTGATAACTGAGTATCTGGTGTGAGCTACAGTAGGAGATATGCCTCCATCTTTGAGTCTGAAATTTTCCTTTGGCGAAACTGCTATCAAATGGCTGTAAGCAGAGAAACAGGCCTTGAAAATCTCCTTCCAGAAAATCCACGTTAACGTGATGTTATTCTTGCTAAGTTTTGCAATGGCTTTCTAATTGTGTGTGAGGCACCGAGAAACCGTGAGGAAGGGCTCTAGAACTTTGTGGTGAGATCTAGGATTTCTGCAACTCCAGATCAATTTCAGGATCTGAGTCCAAAGAATAAATATTTTCACGAGTTCAATTTTACACTGAGGCTTATGACTAAGAGTGTATTCGATCTCTTTCCTGTCTTAAAAAAAATACTGTAAAAAATATAGTTGTTTTCCTTTAGAGCATTTGCTTCTAATAAATCTAATGGTGCTTTCCCTTCTTGGATTCTTACAGATATTTTTGCCTCTCATTTCTGTATTCTAGCACCCACTCTTTGCCTTAAGTGAAGATCCCCCCCTTTTTTAGGTGGGTAACAGCATTGACTTGCCCCTAGTCACTGCTTTAAATGCTTCCCCACGCAGTATCATACAGGAACCCTTAGGGAACAGTACGGCAAAATAATCATCGCCAGGAAAACGCAGCTGCTAGTGTGTAAAATAATGTTGTAAGAGCCAGTTCTTTATCATCCTTTGCACTTCAAGAGCTATGGTAGACTCGGCGTGAGCTCAGAGTGTTATTCTTCCACTCTGCAGCACCATCCAACTCATCCAAATGAATAAAATTATTCATTCCAGAAAGAAGTTCAGGTTCAATGAATAAAAATGCATGCACTATTAAGGACAGGTTTTAGATATCTAACTGCAAAAGATACTGGTGTCAGCAGGAGCTGGAGCTGAACACTGGAGACATATTTCTGAGGTGATACAGATGGGATTAATCTATTTTGGTTTTTGTAAGTGCTTAAAAATCTTCTCAAAGGATCCTCTTGCTGCTCCCCAATTCTCATAGGTTTTTTCAGAAGTTTCAATTATAAATATCCGGTTAGCCTCTGAAGCTATACACTGGGTCAGCCTCTGAAGCCATACACTGGGCCTAATTTTAAGGGCTTGCTTAATTGCCTTTAATACAGATACAGCGTCCATTAGTCAGCACAGGATGATGCTAGTTGAGCTGTTAGCACAGCAATACCTCTTGCTTTTGAGGTCTCAGCTGCAGAAAGTGGATGTTGAAACCATTCACCATTCAGTAGGGGACGATTAGGTAGGTTTCTGTGTTTCTTATAACATGAGCCTACGGGGATGTTCCTCTAATTATTCTAACCTTTTTTTAGTGAATTGCTTAAACTACAGCAGTTTTGGTATTTTAAAATCTGCAGCCTTTGCTCCAATGAAACTATTGCTGAGTCTTGGGATGTGGCCGTGATTTTAGATCCAATGTATTAGAATTTTAAGTGAAACCAAAAGCAAATTCGTCTGTCCCTGATCAAATGCCCCAGGGAAATTCACAATGTCACGAATTTAAGAAGTCTGAGTGGAAAGTTCTCAATAAACTCCCAAACAGGAAAGGAAACATGGGTATTAGAAATTAATTCCTTTCTCCTGGCTATTTTTATGCTGCCCTTATTCCAGGGCATGGTATCATGCCGACTGTTACCTGAACTTCTGGAAAGCTGCTTTCAGAAAATGTCTGGTAAATATCAACTCTTCCCAGCCTTTCCTTCCTTCACTGTTAAAAAGGCTGAGATGACATTATTAATTTTACTTCATCAGCCTAATCTTTATTGAAGAGCATGACTCAAGAATAGGGGTTCCAGATGGTTCACAGAAAACAAGTAACAAATGGCCTTCAAAGAAAAGAAAGGCAGGCAACCTTGCTTATGGAGAAATGCAATTAACACAACTTCTGGTTCTTACTCATCAGACTAACAACAGTTAGAAAAGTTAGCTAAGGCTAAGACTTTGCTTCGGTGGGATCACAGGGGCCCTGTCAAAATAGATGAGGTGTGTGTTGAGGGGAAGTGTGGGGAGGTGGGGCCAGCATAAACAGGTAGAATGTCGTTGGAGGGAAATTTCATCAGACAATATCCAAATTAAATATACACATACCTTTCAACCCAGAGTCTTTATTTGTAGGGAATTTATCCTACAGATAGATTTGTTCAAGTGCATAAAACAGAATATACAAGGGCAGCAGCAAAACTGTAATTTTAGAGATTCGAGGCAGCTTAAATGTCCATCGATATTGATTGGTTAAATAAATATGTGCTTATTTATATGTGGAATAGCTCTAGACTGACAAGCAAAAAGGCTAACAACATTTTGCTTCTGAGAAAAACTAGGGAGCTAGGAATAAGAGGGTGAAAAAAAAACTTACAGATATTTTTTGTTTGAATTTGTCTGTTACCTATATAAAAAAAACCACAGTGCTTCCCTTTATTACTTTCTAGTCTCCAAATGGTTAAAAGTTTGCTTTGTGTAGATGAAATCCCAAGTTGGGGTGAGTTGGGAACCGAGCAGATGCTGTTTCAATTCCCCAAACTTCTGAGTCCCAATTATACCAGCAGAATGGATTCTCAGAAGCCACACCAATGCCTTCCTCTATGCCCATTTTGCCATGTGCAGATGGGAAAGCATGGTCCACATTCAGCCTGGACAATTATTTCCTAGGATGCCCAGACAGAAATATCATTTTTATTTTTTTATCCCCTCTCAAAAGATCTCCATGGTGTTTCTGCTCTTCGCTTGTTATGAGTTTCAGAGATGTGTTTTTATGTATTAGGTTAACCTTCCTCCACCTGATCTTTCCTTTGGAACCAAGCACCTCTTTCCATTGCTAAACTTAGACCACACATCTCAGCCTATCAGCCTATGAGACAAACAATTCCTTAAGCTAAACTTGGAATCTCCTTGTCCTGTTTCTCATCACATGGACTGTGCTAAGACCTTAAATCTCAAAAACCACTAAAAATTGCTACTAGCTAGCATCAAACATTGTGCAAAGCACCTTACATACATGTCACTGAATTCTCCTAAACAGAGAAATATTGTTAAATTCCATTTTGGGATGAAGAAAATGAGGCAGAGAGAAGAAACTGGCCAAAGGGTCCCATGGCTAGTGCGTGGCAAAGTTGGGATTCAAACTGTGTGAGATTCCAAAGCGCCTACATTTTACCTTGCCAGAGAACGACAGGCTCTCGCTCTAACAAAACCACCACTGCACACTGGATTCCGCAGCCCTCTCCTGAGCTGGCTACGTCCTGCCATTTTGCTTGTGCAGACTCCCACCTGTTTCGTTCCCCCCCCCGCGTGGGCTCTAATCTTGGTCTGGGCGGTTAGACTGGTATGGGCCCAAGCCCTATCCTTCTCTAGTGGTTGGAATTCACTAGCCCCTTGGTTCTAGAGGAAAGCATAAGAATGACGTAGATTTGATTTGATAGACTTGGGGGGAGGACGGTTGATGAAATTAGAGCCATATACAAAATTGCTAGAATTCTCACATTCTTCTGCTTCGCCATGAGCCTGAGGAAGTATAAAACTATGTTGTGCAGACAGATCCAGCAGCTTATTATGATGTATCTATCTACTTTTTTTACTAAAAAAAAAAAAGAGTTGACCTCTACTCGGAGTTAAAATTAAGCCATTAAACAATGGCAAACATAACCAGATAGGAATCTGTGCTTTTCCGAAGTGAGATCCTGCACTTGCCCACCTCAGACTTTCCTGCGGTGACTGTTAAAACCACCTACATACAGCCTAACAATCTCCATTTTTAATAAGCTGTCTGAGCGGTTCTTTAGTTCCCTAATTTGGGGGAAATGGGCCTGCTTGCAGAATGACTGAGGATTTCTTTTGCTGAGGCTCAGCTAAATGCCAATTTCACATCTGTTAAACCTTTTAGATACCCCTGCAGCTTCTAAAAATGTGCCCCCTTTCATTTCACAGTTGGGTCTCTCTTTAACAGTAGTTTGCTTCTCTCTCTGCCTTCCCTTGGTATTTGATGCCTACTATAACAAAAAGGCAGAAGCCAATCATTCTAGGTCTATTTAAGGTATTTACCTGGTACTTTTGGAAGATTTGGTCAGTAAGGGAATTAACTCAGAGCCAAGTTTGGGAAATATTGATTCAAAGGGATCGATACAGTTACTCAGGGAATTCTTTGATGAGCTCAGATCTTAAAGGACTAGTTAAAAGCTGGAAAGTCAAGGGCCACGAAAACGGTCTATCATTAGTGGTGTTCAGTGCAGGACCCAGGAGGCTGGAGCCACTGACCGAGAAGGATGGGGCAGTATTAATTGGCAAGAAAAACAAAGGACTGTCGCGTTGTCCTTATTCCTTCATCTTCACTTTAATGAGCACCATTTTCGGTGGACCAAGAAACTAAATAAGCAAGAGGGTTTTATAGGCCGAGGGAATCACCTGGCATGATTTCAAGACTTCCAGTCCATAGGAATTATATGCATCTGATGACACTGTAGGTTCCCTGTTAGCTATTCTGAAGGATCATCGAAAAATAATAGATGATACAAGACCAGTGAGTACCCGAGTTTAAAAAATGCAAAAAGCTAATTCCATTAGTTATGGAATACTGAGGTTGGTTTTGCTGGCAGGTAATACTCCAGAAGAAATAACTAGTTTGTGACCTCTCCAGAAGGAACCGTGGATTGCCTCAAATGAGTGTTTCACTAAGAAGAGAATAATGCTCAAGCCCTACTCCTTTGAAAAGGGGACTGTCGTTGAATGACATGGCTGCCACAGTGCTGGAGGAGGGTGGTGAGGTGAAAAGGGTCTTAGACATCTGGGTAGGAGGCACCGGAGGAGAGTAATGGAGTTATGAGCTGGAGGTGATAGAGGTTACTAGACCACCGGTGTGTAGTGTTACGGACTAGTCTGGTGGTGGTGGTGGGTGGCTTTCTAGTTAGTAACTAGATTTCAGTGTAGTAAACTCTTCGTTATCTAATATGATCTCGTGACGACATGGATTCACAGGGTCTCAAATGGCAGAATTAGTGCTGAGAGGCATTAGAGCACAGGGGTGGAAGACACAGGCTTTGGAGTCAGAATTCTGCCTTCCCATCTATCATATGTGTGACCATGTGCCAGCTGCTCAGTCAAACCCTAAGCCTGAGCTTCCCATGTGTGGAAAGGACACTACCTACCTAGTATCAGAAAGATCAGGTGAAGTGACATATGTACAGTGCAAAGGACAGGTGTGGTTATTAGCCCCCCACCCCCATATATTACCATGCATCAGTGTCAATATACCAGAGACAGATGGACTGTTCTCTGCCCGGTAGTAACACTCAACATCACACCAATGCCTCAAATGAGAACACCGTAGACACACTAAATGATATTTGATGAAGTTGAAGCCAGAATATACATGGTGGCCATGTCCTACTCCAAATGCGATGCCCCAGACTGGATACGGTTGGTCAGATACCTTTGGACCAGCTCAGAGATGACACATTAACTGTCAGTTATTTTGACTGATGTTTTCCTTAGAATGAATGTGGAATAATGCATTCGCTGAACAGATATTCACTTGCTATCCAGCAGGCACCGGGGAACAAAGGTGAATACGACACAAAGCTCATACTTAAGAGCATACTGGCTTCAGGATGAGATGAAGAAAAGAGGCAGCTTTAATACCAAGTGGTGAGTGCACCATTGATATGTATGGAGGCTGAGGGGGAGTGGAAGACAGCCCAGAAATTAGCCCAATTGCAGAGGTAGGGCGGTCAGAGTCCCTGGGAGAAGACCGAGTCTGAGTAGAGTCTTAAGGCCTGAGCGGGAGTTTGGGCAAGGGGGATGGGAGTGACAGCATTCTCGGCAGAAGGAACAGTATTTGCAAAGGCGCAGATGGGAGAAACAGCAGGGTAGGGGGGATATCAGGAACTACAAGCCGTGGGATGTTGTAGGAGTTTAAACAGGAAAGCGAGAGATGGGAAAAGATGCTAGCCAGAGCCACAAGACAGAAGCAGAGTGGAGGAACTCCACAGAGAAGGACTTGGACTTCATCCGACGGGTGATGGAAAACCCTGGCAGATGTCACGCATTGGAATGACACAGTCAGATGGTGTTTTAGAAAAACAACTCTAGTGGCTGTGAGAATGAACTTGTCGGGAGAGATTGGAGTCAGGGAGCTCATAAGAGCACCTCTCAGCCAGAGAAAAGATGCTGCTTCAAGGACAGTGTTAGGAGAGAGGAAGGTTAAACACAAACTCTAAGGAGGCTGAGTAGAACAGATCCGGGGACTGCGCGGATATGGACGGCAACAGGGAGATGTCGACGATGCATAAATTCTTACCATGGGCAGAAAACAGAGAATTTGGACTTTTTTTTTTTAAATTTCCTTTCAGTAAAAGAAGAGGGATTTTCATTTTTGACATGTGGAGTTTGAGGTGTACGTGGAACATACAAGTTGAAATGTCAGTTTAAAACTCATAGTAGTCCGAGTTAGAGATAATGGCTGCAGTGCCACAGCACTAACAAATCATGACGGGATGAGAAGATCCAGGCAGACTGTGGTAAGTGAGAACAGCAGTGGGCAGAGGAAGGACTCCTGGAAAGCAGCAATATTTCATACGATGACAGAAGCAGGGGCTGTAACCCAGACTGAAGAAGAAGTCAAAGGGCTGGAGAATCAGATATCACAGAAGCCAAGGGAATAAAGTTCCCAGAAGCTGTGGGTGATCATTACTGTCAAATGCAGTAGAGAGAGGTCATCCATTAAACCGAAGAATGAAAAGTGTACGTGTGATTGAACAATTAGAAGGCCATAAATATGCAAACTGGTTAGACTTCTTGGTTGCAGACATCTGAATCCACTCAAGTTGTATTAAGCACAAAGGTATTTATTGGAGGGTGTTAGAGTACACAATCTCTAGGAGGCTGGAGATACAGGTTTGGGGGTCTTTCCACCAGGAAAAGGAGTTGTAGCCAGGATAAACACCCACCCGCACCACAGAACTGTTAAAGGGGAAAAAACCCCACTGCCACCTGTGACCAGGTACTAGAATGTTCAGCAGAGTCGTTCCAAATGAATAAATGCCTCAGCCAGTACTGCAGACAGAGCCACTCTATCCAAGAGCAGCTCCATTCTAGGACGAGCTTGCTCCATGCCTAACTAAACGCTCACCTTCAGACTTCCCAAAGCTCACTGTCACATCACCTTACGTCATCCACAAAATGATACTTCTGCGCAGCATAAAAATGAAGATGGAGTCAAAAAAAGTAAGAATAATCTTTATTCCTTGGAAACACAGTTGTAAAAATGTATCAATAAGATTAAAAGATTCAGAACACATTTATTTGTATGTAGCACATACACTGAGGATCAGCACATCCGCTAAAATGGAATACACCTGTAAACAAAAATCTTTGGGACAGTTTATAAGTGATAAGAGACTCCACTGTGCAAGGCATGAAGAGGATTCTCTCTTTCTGGATAGATTTTTGTGGTAACGAAAAACAGATCAGGTTTCAGTAATAAAATATCTCAAGAGATGTCAATATACATATTTTAAAGGCTTAAAATGGGCTGAAGTACAATTAGATATATAAAAGCGGCATGAGAATTTATTTCACAAAAATATTAATAAAAATATCTCAGGCCTTTCTAGAGAAAAATGTTTGACTCATGGCTTGAAATGGGGGGTAGTGGGATAAGAATAAATATTTTGGCATGAGTTCTACCCTAAGAGACAACATATTAATCTCTGGTTCTACAAAAAGACTGTGCAACACTTATCCTATCCAAGTCTACAGAACGCTTTGGCACAACTTTACTAAAATCTTGTACGCTTTAACGTGAGCCATAAATGCATCTCGGATTGCATGTTGCTTTTTAAAAGAGTGAAGTCCAGGGTAAAAACTAACCCTCCGATTCTACAAATTCTGACAGTGTATATCCATAATTATGCTGTCTGAAATCATGCAAGTTATTAGCAGCACCAATCAAGATATTAAAACATTATTCTTGTCTTCGAGCAGCAAATTCTATCAAAACAATGCTATGCAATTTATGATTAGCAAGATCTCTAAAATTCAAAGTGGCTAAACTGTTTTAAGATTGGAAATTCAAAGTCTCCCTGCATTATATAACATCTAACAGTTATACACTTTATTTAGCTTCTGAAGGGGGTAACCTCTCTTAGAGAAGGGGACATTGCAGTTTCCCTATATTTTAAATGTTATATTCTCAGCCTAAAAATGTTAAATTTTTAACAAATGACTGAATTTTAGAGTTGGGAAAGACCTTGATGAACATTTAGCCCAACCCACTCTTTTCAGATGGGGAAAGTGAGGCCAACCAAGGGGAATGCCTTGTCTAAAATCACAAAAGACACAGGCTGCACCCCAGCTATCTCCAGTCCCCCATATTCCTGGTATTTCTCTGCAGAGCTATCTTCCCAGGTTTTTCTGGTTTTATTTGGTCTCATTCATTAAATAACAAAGAAATATCAGGTATATAGAAATAACAATAAACACAGACTTTTACTCTAATTTTAAAATCAGAATGATTCCTGAGCCTTTACCTACCTTCATTTTATTGAGAATGCAGTCAACAGTAAATTATGACTAGCTATCGTGATTATTTTCAAACACGTACACGGACACCGAAAACACCTTTCAGAACTATTCCTTAGAGACACTTTTACAAACACATCCGTGTGATGCCAAGGCACTTTTCATGGAATGTAATGAAACTGTGATGGTGAATGGAAGTGAGATGCTTCAGTCTCTCAAAGCGCGGTCATGAGCTTATCTCGATACATCATACTCTGCACTCCTCCTAAGTTCTTCTGGTTCTGGTTGTGGACATAATCGAAATGGCTGTCATCTCCACTGGCCGACGCTTTCCAGTGAGGCCTGTCATCCTGAAAGGATGGCCTGTTTTGTTTGCAGAGTGAATGGTTAGTGGGGGAATGAAAGAAAATTCAGAAATGTGAGTGAAACAACATAAGCACAAAGGGAAGGGGCAGGGAAAACCATGAACCACGTGAATGCGGATGGCCTGCAAACTGAAATGAATGGATTGTCTACTTTATTTTTTAAATTCAGATGTGGGTCATCTATTAACTGCCAAGTGGACGAAAGCTCTGTCTCTGGTTGTGCCGTCATCCCTCAAAGGGTGTCTGATGATCGGGTCAGCTTGGGGAAAGCTAGGTGAAGGTAAAAAGGGTCCTTTGCCAGGGGACCTCTCAGGGCTGTTATGCTAATGTTCTCTATGAATGCTTATGAAGTATTTGCCAAAAGCGTTGGACCAACAAGCTTTTTCTTGGGGCAGGCATCTCGTACGGCACTTCTCTTAACACAAAATGCTAGGCCCCACTGCCAGAGATTCTGATCCAATAGGTCTGGGGTGGAGCCGAGAATCTGCATTCACAAGCTCTCAGGTGATTGATTGATGGTACTAGGGCCAGGTAGGTGGGCCACATGACAGGAACCTTCCTCAGAATTCCTGGTGTGAAATACTGGGCGAGGGCATGCCTCAGAAGGAAACTAATGTGACAAACTAGGCAGTAAGAAGTATAACATTTTGTAAAAACAAAGTTAATAAAAACATCATTGCTGTAGATCTCTTCTGTTTCTCATGTCTGGAAAAATAAACTGCCTCGGCAATACAGAAACATTTAGAATTCTTACTGTACTACTTTAACTCGCTTTAAAAAGTTACATGAGTATCGAGTGTTTGTGATAAAACTGCTCTGTTGTCCTACAGGATCCGCCCCCGCCCCCCCAACGTGGGAAGACCTATGAAGAAACAAGTGCTCTCGTTTGCCTTGCTCTAACCAGACTGATTTCCATCACTGTCCTCTCTCAAAGAGCAAGGCTCGCAACCTCACCAAGAAAGAACTAAGCAAACTGAATTCACCAACTATGTTTCTGAAAGAGCTGTACACATAAACACCAATTAAAGCTGATCTTAAAAGGAATATTTGCCTTTTCAAAGCTAGCATTAAAACACTTCCAAGCCTATAAACTATAAACACAAGGCAGGTGCCAGTTTACTTAGGAAGGGTTATGTGGTAAGTTAGGGTGGAGGCGAGTAAACACATCCCTCAGGCTAAATCCCACTTACCATTTATTTTCGTAAACAAGTTTTATTGGAACATAGCCACACCCATTCATTTATGTATGTCTGTGGCTGCTTTCAAGTTATTACAATGGCAGAGTTTAGTTGTGACAGAGACCACAACGCTGAAGCCGAAAATATTGACCATATGGCCCATTTCAGAAAAAAGTTTACTGACCCTGGGTTTAGAGAAAGATCTACTGCCACCAAAAGCAAACTCCCACCCCATCCCTGAAAAAAAAAACAAAAAAAACCAAAAAAAAACCTTTTAAAAAAACCCACAACAAAAATCCCCAAACTTTAGTCACATTTTTTAGTAAATGAATTCCCAGGACAGGAAAACATGACTTTATAAATTTTAAGTAACATTTCTAACACAAAACCAAACCAAAAATATCTGAGGTTAGAATGACTTAAAAAAAAAAAATCATTTTTATGTCATAAAGCATAACTTTAGTAAATCCAGACTCTCCACTGGCTTCTTTTGCTTTGCAAATGATTAATCTCTGCCATGACAAGGCACCTCTTAACAGTTGTTGCTGATGCAGGATCTCAAATTCATGACTAAGTAGAACTTGAACTTTTCTGGAGAAAAGGAGAACTTGTGAAAGGACAGCTCTGTGAGCTCAAGCACTTACCTTACATTTGGAGAGTGAGGGTGCCACCGGGGCTGGCTGGGGTGGATATTGGGAAGATACTGAGGCTAGAAAGAAAATACCAAACCTGATTATTCGATGACCTTTCGATTTCAATGGTCTTCATTCACTTTGTCTCTTACTGGCATCCACCCGAGGGGCCCACGGGGGTATGAATGGAAAGGCTATAACCGAACCCTGGCTGGTGGGAGGGAACGTTTCCCAGGATGATCGCGTTTCCCGCCACAAAGGCTGGGCGCTGGGAAGGCTGCCCTAGGAAGAAAAGGGAAAGCATTGCAAGGGTCTCCTGGAGCACCCAGGACAGGTAATATTCATCTCTCCCAAGGGAACAGACTGGAAGCTGCCAGAAGGACAGGGAGAATGGTCGGCAATGTCTTCAGAAACAATTTTTGTCACTACTGAAAATGACGACAACCATGGCGACAGTTACGCCTGCACGGAGACAGGGAAGCACTTTCTTTCTCCCTTATTTATGCAATAAAAATAGTTTTCTAAATTGTGATCCGAAACCATCCAGAGCACTTATCATCCTGATAACACAGAAGGAAGGAAGAGATTTGTCCATTTTAAGATGAGAAAATAGATCCAGACTGGTGACTCACAAAATGACCTGGGGTGACGACGAGATGGGGCTGGCTGGAGAGCAGGCTGTCTATCCACTTCTGGCCTGCAGGGGGCAGTGGTCCTAGACGATGCCAGGAGCCACTGGGCTTTTTTCTCAAGGCTAAACTTCCTACCTGGCAAAATGGGTCCTTCTGACATTTACGTTACCGCGGTCTTGCCACCACTCCTCTTTTAATTACTTCTTCCCCCTCTTCGTCCTTCCCTGCTGCTTTGGTTAATAAGCAGAAGGCCGCTCTCCGTTATGGAAAATTATCAGCAATTCTGTACATTCAGTTTTCACGGACCTGAGATGCCTTCCTTGCCTATTCTGTATTCCAGAGGCCTCTCTCCTTCAAAGACGCCTGTCAGCAAGCTAAGTCTGCAGCCTCCAAAAGGACATGCTGCAGGAAAAAGGAATCTGGAGAAAATATCTCAGTTGTAGAATCTGAGAGCTGACCAGGGCTTTAGAATCTCCCTGATTCCGTCTCTTCACATTTGCCCCTCTCTCTCAAGGGATACAGAAACCCAGAGTGTTCAGGCCCAAAGCTGAACTCTTTCAGGTGTTTCAGTCACACAGCCAGGCCTTAAATGAGGTCTACTAACTGGGTCTTCAACAAAAGTGAACAACTAGAAATGGACCTTCTGTTGTACTCCCCGTCTTCAAACATAACCAAATCAGATTCAAATCAGGGTGGGCACCTTATTCACAAAGACCCAGAGGAAGGATATTCCTGAACCTTTCCTGGTCTCCTTTGGCAATTAACTGACAGTCTATTTTTTTTTAATTAATTTATATTTTTTACTTTTTTAGGCGAGGCAACCCTTGGTTGACCTCACAGATTGCAAAGACTTTGTCAGCTTACGATCCCTTATTTTTTATGCCTACAGCACCTGGTCTTCCTAGGTGGTCTCCCATCCAAGTACTAACCAGGCCTGACCCTGCTTAGCTTCCGAGATCAGACGGGATTGGGCTTGTTCAGGGTGGCATGGCTGTAGACTTAACTGATACTCTAAAGCTGTCAAGGAGTGTTTTTTTTTTTAATGTTAACCCAGAAGGTTCTCAATCAAGGCAATTATGTCCCCCTGAGGACAACTGAAAATATATATGTGCATTTTCACTTGTCACAATGACCTTTAACTATTGGACAGGGGAAGAGCGAAGCTAAACATCCTGGGACTCTAGGAACAGTCCCAAACGATAAAGAACTTTCCCTCCCCAAACGCCAACAGTGTCCTCACTGGGAACACAGCAATCCATCCTTTGCAGTTGGCTAACCTTGCTGAGCTCAGAATAAGATAAATGCTGCAAGTCCATCCCGCCCTCTTGAAAACCTCTCTCAGCACTCAGATGCCTATCAGGCCACTTCTCAGGCCGTTCTCTTCCTGGTTAATTAACTCCCAACCCTTGATAGAACAACACAGAACCTCTCCGACTGCCAAGGTGCAGAGGACCACTGATTCCCAAAGATGTTGAGAGCAACGACATGTACGTAACAGCTTTTGTAGATCTGATTTCAACAACTGCCTTGATGTTCATTTCTGAGCAGAGAGAGCCTGCAGCACGAGCTCACCCAGGAGGCTGGTGGGGAGAGGGCAGGGACCGTGCTGAGCTGGGACTGCTTTGCTTCATTTAATTTTTTTCTCTCCTTCAAGCAGTAAATCACCCATGAACAACTCTTCCCTTCCCCCTCAACATTCCAGACACTCGCACCTGACAATCCCTCAAAAACAAACAAACAAACAAAAACAATCCGTGAATAAGATTTAAGAATCTAAAGAAGAAGATGGGGAAACTGCCTTTTCCCTACCAGGAGCAAAGCACATTTTATGTGTTCTTCCCTAAAACTCAGAAGTCAAGTTCAGGTTTTGCATATTAGGAATATGATTTCATGTACAGAAGATGATATCACAAAAACCTTCTGAAACATAATTTGGACACCTGGTAAAGATAATGTATATGGGGATCCCTCCCCCATCTAAAGAATTAATATCTGCAGATCAAGAATGAGACTAGTTAGAATAAGGCTCCAAAGTGAACTCATTATGGAGTAGCTTTGTTACTGTGACATTCAAAACCAGACTGGTGACAGGACACAGAAACCAGGGAGAGCAGTGTCCGGTGGACATTCACACCCACCCAGGACACGAAAGCTGATCCCAAGTTAGAAGGTCATCAGACGTGGATGCTGCCTCTAAGCACAAACAAATGACAACCTAGGAAGCGAGGGACACATCATCAATCCAGGGTTCCCCCACCTGGCTGCTCGTGAGAACCACCTTTGGAGCTTTGAAGCTCTCTAATATCGAAATCCCACCTCCCAGGGTTTCTGGTTCAATCAGTCCAGGGTAAGGCCCACGCACCGGTTATTTTTTTTTAAAGTTTGCCAGATGGTTTTAATGTGCAGCAGAGTTGAGAACCACTGGTGCAGGCGACTTACATTCGAGGGGATCCAAGAGGTTCTGGGGAGGAGAGGGCTCCGAAGGATATCTTAATGTACAGATTAGGAGGCAAAGAAATTCCAGGCAGACGAGTATAGGCAAAAGAATGGTGGGAAGAAATTCTGGGGCAACGATGACGTAATTCCCTGAGAGCTGAATATATGTTGTGTTGAGTGGTGAGAAATAAGTGTAGAAAACTTAAGTCGGAGCCAGGTTGTAGAAGATTGTGAATGGCCAGTGAGAGCGACCCACAGGTAGTGGTGGGCGGCCCGGGGGCGTAAGGGCTCTGGTTGGCCATCCTGTGAAAGAGGACACCAGCCATAGAAACCTGTCTGTGCTCCTTCTGCAGGCAATAGGCCTAGAACAATGCTTCACAAAGTAGATTCTAGAAACCTGCTCTTCCACTGATGTTAATGGGTATATTACCAAAAATGAGCGGGGTGTGGATGGGGGAGAGAGAGAGGTTAGCTTTTTATTGGGGGGGGTGGTGGTGTCCAATAATCAAATGATCCTGGGAAACACTGGATTTAAAAAAATGTGTTGCAGGATTTTTCCGCACTTGTGACACCGCAAAGGGCACACTGTCAGATCCAAGAAGGCAGAATGCAGGGTGCAACAAATCCCAAACGTGTGACCAAGACATCATTTCCTGGAGGCACACGTCAAGGGACTCGTGTTCCTTGGGCCTAGAACGCACTTTGACAAAATGCCTCTTCACTTGAGTGTCCCTAGGAAGTTGAGTTTGACCACCCAGAAACTTAAACATATGTCCCTACTGCTTGTCAGTTGGCAAGGTTAAGAAAAATAGGCAGCTCATATGACCAAGAAGAAGCAGGGGTTGGGGGGAGGGAGGGGGAAAGACTCTCTTCTTACTGTTTTCTTAAAAAAAAAAAAAAATTGGTATTATTTCTTTAAAATCTGATTACAAACGTAATGACTGCTCAACATGGAAAGTTTAGAAACTTTAAGAAGTATCGCATGAAAACCTTTAAAAGCAATATCTTACCTGGTAAGTATGGACTTCAGGATTTGTTTTAGAGCTAAAGGGAAGAAAAGAAAAAGTGTAATGTAACAGGTTGTAAAGCGACATCGTAACTGATTCACAGGCATACGTCAGAGATATTGTGGGTTCAAGTCCGGACCACGGCAAGAAAGCAAGCCTCATCAGGAAGTGAGTCATATCTTTTTGCTGGTGGAGGATCTTGCCTTCAATTTGTAAAAAAATGCAACATCTGTGAAGTGCAATAAGCTACGCGCAATAATATGAGGTCTGCCTGCATCTAACAATCACAAACTAACCCTTAGTGCTACCTACTCTGTCGGGAACCTTCATAAATACTCTTTCTTTTTTGGTTATTAGCTGCTTAAACGAACATATAACTGGGAGAATCAAACAGCAACTTTCCTTTGTCACTTTAGAGCTCACAAATAGAAACAAGTGATATTATTCCAGAACCCTGTTTGTGATGTCATGTTTTGGTGGCAAAAAGGAGGTCCTTTCAGCTAGGCAAACCAAAAAATTTTAGTCCCACCCCAGAGCTGCCCATGGCAGCAGTGGAGGGAAAGCCACCACCCACTTTTGAGCATCCGCCACTATGGGTCCCACAGCCGACACCAACGCTGCCCTGAGCTGGCCACCGCTTCGGAATGTTCATGCCCTATAAGACTCTGCACTGGGAACTTCACATCTGTTATTATTTAATCCACGCAACAAGGCTGTGAGGTCGATAAATGTTACCACCTCATTTTACAGATAAAGGAATGGCTGCCTAACAGAGACATTAGGAAATCTGCTCGGGGTCAGCCAGCTAATCAGTGGCAGAGCCAGGACAGGAATGGACATCTCCTCCATCCCAGAGCCTATATTGTTTCCATTAAGCCAAGAAGGTTCCAGGCTCCTCATGCAAGATCCTACTTTGATGGGCTCTTAATCAAACAACTCTGGTGAAAGAGATGGACCACGAAGATTGGAGTAAAACGCAATGTATTTATTAACAAGCGAGCATCTGCCAGAGAAACCGCAAACACAGTACAATCATCGAGCTGCGTTGCTAGGGTGGTGTGCTTGAAATCGAGGTTTATTACCTCTCCAACAACGAGAGGAAAACACATCATTGTTACGAGTCTTGCTTGGGGTCTGAATGGCTCTGTGTTCCAGTTTTCAGAGAGGGCAATGAATCTGGCCAGGCTCTGGGCCAGGTTCACCTCCGGCTGGATTGCATCAGGAAGGTTAAGTGTTCTGCAAGGTGCTATTTTTCTAGTATCACCTCTGCAGCCCAGAGCACAATTTCATCCCTGGCTCCCATAGCAATCCTACTCACCCTGGATCCCACAGGCTGCAAAGAGCAATTGAACAGCTGCGAACAGTGGTTATTAGCTCATTTGTTCCTAAAGGGTATATTTACTTGGGTTTTTATTTTTTTTGGTAGAATTTTTTTTTTTTAGTTTGTTTTGGTTCTCGATACATATAATCTCCAGCAGACACTAAGTGGAAAATGTAATTTTATTAGGGAAAAGCAAACAAAACAACCACTTCCTTCGAGAGCAAAGCAAAGAAATGTTGTAACTCACAAACCCCTGAGAATTAAAGCAAGACATGCTGACAGGCGGAGGAAAGGTGCGACTACCTGCTACCGGGATCCTAGAAATAAGGCAGACCTGAAGGCCGAAAACCAACCCATGCAGGAGCCCTGCAACCTCCTCCCACTGCCGGTGGGCTCATGCACAGCAGTTTAGCAGGACCTGTCATTAGAGGCTGAGAACCCAACTCAGACACAAGACTCAGAGGCTTGTCCCCCCCAGCAGAATGGCACTGCCGGTACAGTCTGAGACGTGAGTTTGAGTTTCCAGCCGTGTAATACAAGGGACCAGTTATGTTCTTTAGAACCATGGGGGTCTGTGAAGGTGCCTTGGGGCTACCTGGAAGGGGGTACAGATGAGCAGCAGGCCCCGGCCCCTCCCTGCCCACTCGGCTTCATCCCCACATGCTCCATTTTTGTCTGTTCCCTATGTCAGGTTTCTTTTGGGTGGTGAAAACCAGAGGCTGAATGAGTTTGAAAAAAGAAATGCTGATCAAGCTCAACCTCCTTGTTTTCAATGAGAAAAAAGAGTCCCAGAAAGGGGAAGGCCCAGGTCCCAGAGCTGGCTTAGAGCCAAGCTGTGGCCTGGTGGGAGGCCTCCTGATCCCTCAGCCAGCAATCTCACCACGAACCAGGGCTTCAGCTACCCACCCCGCCTCATGCCGAGCTCTGCCAACTGTCCAGAGTGCAGGGCACAGCCGAGCTGTGCGGATCTCAAAGACCACCCTCCCCGGCAGCCCGAGATCTGTGCCTCTGACGACTGAAAAGCTAACTAAACGGGGCTGCTGGTCACAGGCTGGAGCTTAGATGCAAGAGTTGAAATAGAGATTCTCTAGCATGACAGCCGTCCAACTAATAAATCAAAACTCACAAGAGAAAGCAGTTGTTTCAGAGAGAGAAAGAGAGGCACATGCTGGGTAGGACAGTGGCTCTCACCTGGGCTGCACACTAGAATCACCAAGGAGCTTTTGAAACCACAGATTCCTGGGTCCCACCCACAAAGATTGTCGTTTAGCCTAGGGCATAGCCTGGCTGAGAGGAATGAGTCAAAGCTCACCAGGTGATTCCAATGTACAGGAAAGATCCAGAACACCTGCACTAGGGAAGCGGCCTCAGACCACTCCCCGTGGGCCAAACCTGGCCTGCCTGCGATTCTGAGTCAAGAGCTTGGCACACAGCCATGGTCCTTCGTTTACATATTGTCTATGGTGGCTTTCGCGCTCCAGCGACAGAGCACCAAAAGAGACTGTACAGCCTGCAAAGTCTAAAATATTTACTATCTGGCACATCCCAGAAAAAAATGTGCTGAGTTTTAGTCTTGCGACAAGTTCTTTTTCCTGCAGGAATTTTAAGAAAGGTGTTTAATAAAGGCCCTCTACATCGTATGACTGTAAGAGCTGCCCATCACTAAGCGAATCCTGCCATTGCTCTTACAGCTTCGGCTCGAGAGCACGGCCCTTCTTTCTCATCGATGCCTGCAACGCCATTAGCGCTGTGAGCTGTACACATTCCTATCACCCTTATCACCCACTGTTATGATAAATAAAGCACAGAGCTACTCAAACAAGGCAGCTGTGTTTTCTAAAAAAAAACAAACCGTCTTAGAACATTCTATTGTGTACTTATTGAAAGCCAGGGGGATGGTATAGCCAGGCAGGAGGGGAAAAAAAAAAAATCGGGAGACTCACCTGGTAATTTAATTATATTAAAGAAAAAGTCAACATTGAAAGTAAATAGAATAATTAGAGAAAAGAGCTGTACCCCAGAGCCTGGGGGCACTTACCAGAGCTGAGCTGCTATCACTGGGTTGCTCGCTTTAAAAGAAAAACAGAGAGTAATGACATCTTAGAGAGCTTTATCACTTTTACCATGTGATGACAATGACCAGGAAAGACAGTTCTAAGCGCAGCCTCAACTCCAGGAGGCAGAATCTTCACCTTAGCTACTTCTGCTTTCTAGAGGACAAGTAAATGGCTTTTCCTCTGTACCCTGCCCTCGCACTCAGCAGCAGGTCACTGAGCACGTTCCCAAGGCTGGGCCTCTAGGGTGCAGAGATGAGAGACGCAGCCCCTGCTCTCAGTCCTAACACAGAGACAGAGAGGCAGAAAGGGATAAAGATGAAAATACAAGCATGAGTCCACTGGGGAGCTCAGGGCAGCCACTGCTGACCAGGGCAGGGGTGCGAGTTTGTGGAAGGGGCCATGGAGAGAGAGAGAGCTTATTTATCTAGACTCCATTTCATTTTAAAAAGGATGCAACACAGAAAACCATTAAAAGCTCACAAAGATGCCAGAACTCTGGCTGGAGAAAATGTCAGTAAAATAAAGGAGCAAAAGAGGATGGAGACCAGGAAGGAAAGGGAAAGGGAAGCACAGAACCTGGAGCCTGGAAGAGCCCTAAAGCTATCACACGGGATGAAGCCATAGGATGCCCCCTCCTCCCTCTGGCAGCCACACCAAGGGGTCGTTCCCTTTGTGCCTATACACACCTCCAGGGACTAGGGATCCACTACTATTTTGAGAGAGCACCATCTTTGGACAGCCCTGTTAAAGCTCTTCCTCATACTGAGGTGTTTCTGGACACCTCTGACCCAGTGGACCACTCAAAAGCATAATGTTTGTCAGGAAGTTGACACAGCTCTTGGGACAGAGAGAGTGCTAACCCCCCACCATCTCCACCCCGAGACTTGGTTGCTCCCAGTTCTTGCAATCAATCCCCCTTTACCAACCTCGCACCCTATTCTGGGCATGCCTCATCCTCTCATCCTTTGGTCTTTCTTGAAGATGAGGCCACATTTCCTGGACTCCAGGCATTTTTTTCTCCACTAATGCAGCCAAGAGTGACTTTAGAGAATTTCTGGCTGCCAGGCTATCGCTATGAACCATTGGTTCATAAAAGAGGGACAGTGTGGGAAACACGTGGTTCAAGATTCTAGAAGGGGTAAGCTATAGGTATTATACAAAAAAAAATATGGAATGGCCACTATGAGTAAACAATATATAGGAGTGGACGAAGGGAGTTGAGAGGGCAGAGGTCCTGCTATAAAAGAGCCCACAAGTTAGTACTAAGCTGGGTGTCCTGAATGGGGAAGAAATCAGGTGTGGACAAAGGAGAGCTAGGAGATGGGATCTGGAGGCTGAGTTTCAACAAAAAGGAGCCTGGCCTGTTCATTCACTGACTGAATCTGTACTGAATACCGGCCTCGCACGGGTAAGGCCACTGCAGTAAATGACAGACAAGGCTCGGAGAGCTCCAGGGAGGCGGGTGGGCGGGCAGGCATCCAGGGCCAGGCTAAATTTAAGGGCAGGGTGTGTTTGGACTGCCCATGGGACCTGAGTCTGGATATTTAACATCTGCTTGTGTGTGGTCAAAATTCTGGTTAGCATGAGACTGATGTCCTAGCTTGAAATTGTAAGACAGAAGAAAGAAGGGACTGTTTTTCCCTCTAAGACACAGTATCATCTTCCATAGGTAAGAAATGCGTTTGCCTATGATATTCCTGAGGTCCCTGGTCCAAAAGAAATGAACAGGTACAGAAGAAAAGTGAAAAGGGGGGAGAAGAAATTGAACATATCCAATGGGAAAGACTAAGGACAGCAGATGGCAGAAGTGGCCCAATTCACATCAAAAGCATCCCCCAGGTTTTTGGGTTTTGTAAAAAAAGGCTTTGGAAAACTCAGAGATACAGAGAACTGATGGTTGCCAGAAGGGAGGGGATGGTGGATGGGTGGAAAAGGGGAAAGGTATAAATTTCCAGTTATAAGTCATAGGAATGTAATGTATAGCATAGGAAATATAGTCAATAAGATCGTAATAACTCTGTATGGTGACAGATTGTTACTAGCCTTATACGGCAGTGATCGCTTTGTAAGGTATATAAATGCTGAATTGCCATGTTGTACACCTGAAGCTAATATAGTATTATATGTCAACTATAATTGAAAATAAATGTTAAAAATTAATAAAAATAAAAAGTTTGGAATGACAGAGCAGAACAGTAGGAAGTTCCTTCAAAATCTGCTTTACCAAGCTCCTTGGGGATGAAGCCAACTAAACCATAATGTAAAATTCTAAGGCCGAATGAAAAACACACAACCTTTGAATGTCGAATGCCTCCGGGATGGATAGCGTTTACTAGGCTTCCTCTCAAAGGTGCTGGTTCTTCGTAACCGGGCGCCGTGGGTAGCTTGATATTCTGTCCGCCCACTGGAAAGTAAATATTTTTTGCATGTTACTAATATCAGAATAACAGTACATTACACATATTTGAAAGCGAACTTTTATTTCCAAGAGCTCCTATGTCAATTTCAACCTATCGTGGTTTGTTTGGTAAAGACACACATGAAATTTCATCTTTCATTTGGGAATAAAATCACCTTTGCCAAATCCGGGCTGTTATCATAGGGGCAGGTATTTCCATCAAAGGACAAATAAAACCTGCAATTTAGGTTCCAGCCACTTGGCTGCACAAACCCGAGCAGGTTCGAGCACTTAGAATATGTGCCTAAGAGAACACTGATTCGCCCATATAAAAACCTTTCCTAAAACACATTATGTACACATTTAAATCTCTTAAAAATCTGTCATCAATGATCACTTAACTAAACCCTGGCTTTCCTTGCTATGCCAAGGGAAACATTGTTTATTTCACCAAGGCTTTCTGGGTTTCAACCAACGTGCTGCCCAGCTGCAGCTTCCAGGAGGCACGCTGTTTTTGTCTGATCTGTCACTGCTTCATTCCAGCCACACTCGGCTTATGATTTATCACATGGAAGGAGCCACTTGCCACCTGCCCTAAATGCCTCAAAGGGGCAACCTCAACTCCAAATTCCCCTTCCTTCTTACGCTTCTCCTCAAGGAGCAGAAGGAAGCCTGGTCTGGGCCAAATCCTGGGGGAGTTTCCTCCTAGGACAGAAAAACCTGCCTTGGCAACCACCCACACAATCCTTCCCTCCTCACTCTGCCTAGAGCAGACAGCATACCCGTGCGATGTCTCCGCTAACCTTTGTAGTTCTGACATTCTTCATCCTCCACAGAACCCTGAGTCGATTCCCAGAAAGGACTTGTTTTTTTTCCCCTCCCTTGCAGTATTTAAAAATACATTCAGACAAAATAATTCTTGAAACACAAGTGCACAGCCATTTCCTTGCACAGTAGATAAATTTGAAATGAGCAGATTTTTTTTGGCATTTTAAACAGAGTTCAAGGACATGCCATGTGTGGGTAGAGGTTATGAAACGTGTGAAGGCTTAGATCTTGCAACAGCTATTCTCAGATCTGTAAACGTGCCTCAGAAATCAACTTTGGGAGTGAATTTAAAATGCACATTCTCGGGCCTTATTCGTACATGCACATGTGGGCACCCAAAAATTCTAGTTACCAAGGCCTTAGATGAGGTCATAAATCTTCATTTTTAACAAACACCAGGGAATTTTCATGTACTTTGAGAGACATGGTCTCAGAATTATACATAAAAATATATCAGAATACATTCTCTGTATTTTCAGGCCCAAATATTTATTGAGCCTACCCTGGATCACTCACACATGTGTTGACATCTCTCATTCTTAAATGTCACCAAGTTTCTTGACATTGGCATGTGAAACGCAGTAGAATAGTGGTTAAAATGTAAGACCCAGCCTGCCTGGGTTTGAACCTTGGCTCGACCATGAACTGGCTGTGACTTTGGGCAGATTATGTAATCCCATGGCCCTAGTTTCCTTATCTGTCAAATGAGGACAATCGGAGGACCTATCTTCTTAAGGCAGCTGTGAGGATCGAGATGGTACACGAAAAGCTCTCTCTAGTGCAGTGGAGTGGGTCAAGCTTTCCACAACGATGCTTCTGTTCTGTCTGATCTGGCCACCATGACAGCAGCCTGCCTCGTGTGTACTGGGCACTTGAAATGTGGTTAGCGAGACTAAGAAACTACATTTAAAAATGTCTTTGATATTAATGAATCTAAATAGCCACATGTGGCTAGTGTCTAATGTCAGCTATTAATAATTTTATTATTATCGTGCCCATTTATTTCATCAAGGAGAACAGAGGCCAAAAAGAGCTTCCGCGACTCGACTAAAGGTCAGATTTTAAGAAAGAAACAGCGACGGGACGTCTGGACACAGACCCACGGCTCCATTGCCCCAAAAAACAAAAAAACCAGCGCAGCTGCCCTCCTCCTTCGGAACACGTGACCGCGTCACGAAAAACGGCGCCTACCTGAATCTGAAGCGAGACCCCAGCCTGATAAAGTCGGACCTATTGGATTTGCTGTTTCCCGGCGTCCGCAGGCGGAAGAACGCGTGATGCTCCACGGCGCACTTCCAGAGGTGCTTGCAGGTCCTGGCGCTGTCCAGCCGGAAGACGAACGTGTGCTCCTGCTCCCGGCCCTGACCGGCGAAGCACAGGGCGCCCGTTTACATGCGCGCTCGCGACAGCGACGAAGGGATACTCACAGCAAGGCGGGGAACCTAGCGCAAGGCTTACCTGGTCGTCATCCTCCACCACCACCAGTGTCAGTTTGCTCTTCTTAAAATCCATTTTGGTAATTTTAGGCCTGGTTGGAGAGAAAACGTTTTAACGGCACAATCTGCAGGAACACTAGCCACACATCAGACAGCAGATTCCTCTCTACTTTTAAAGCTTAGATTTGCTAAAGAAATCATTCATTCATTTAAGTGTGATTATATCCAGAAGTTTCATTGCCATTGCCAGACACCCACAAATACAAGAGAACGGTGTGTTTTTAAAATGAATCTGGGTGTTGCAAATACCCCTCAATAATCAGCCATCACATATAATTCCACCACAAAATAGGAAAAGACATTTTTAATATTAGACAAAACTAAATTACCAAAAGAATAAGCCTATTTTGTTAGCTCCTTCAAAGATTAATATGCCTGTCGGGGTCAGTCCAAGAGAATATTCACAGCCATCTCTTCCCTACAAATAAACGAAGTGACAATCGGTAGAAGGTTCTAACAGGTCGTCACAGAGCAGAATGCAAAACAGTTTGCTCACCATGTTACTTTGCGCAATGTTTACACACTGTTCAGTTCAGTCACAGCGAGACCCAATTACTTAAACACACACAGTGCTTACCCTGACAACGTGCATGTCTACCCCATACATTTCCAGCCACTTCGCTTTATTCAGATAGGAGAGTTCCGCCTGGGCAGGGCTCTTTCCCCTTAGAAAAACCAATGGAAATACATGTAAACTGAAACGCGTACACCCATAGCATTCTGAAGGGCACAGCCACACAAAGAGATTTTATGCAGTGATTAAAGGAATGGGGGACCCCGATTTATATTAACACGGAAAGACCTCCAGAACAGACCCTTAATTGAACAAAGATGGCAGAGTTGTGTTTATAATATGAACATTTATGGAAACAATTTTTCGGCGTGTAGATGCAAAGGTATGTCTGTCAAAAAAAAAAAAAAAAAAGGCTGCACGGATGTACCACTGACAGCTAACAATGGCTGCCTGCAGGGGGGTGGTGTGTGCAGGGGGGTGCAGCAAGATGACTCTGCAGCCACACATTCCTATGTTATTTCGATGTGATACAAGAATGCGCTAATGTCACTTTCCATTTTCAAAGAAGTCGTACATCCTTCGGAATGACTGAGGGACAACGGGAAACCGTGCTAAGCTTCTGGGTCCAAGAATGACTTGGAACAGGCAGAGTTTTGGGGAAGATGGGCTGGGAGGGACGAGAGGCTAAAGTCTGGGAGACTTGTGAGTGGAGGCGGCACCAGTAGTCCCGGCATAAAAGTGTTAGACTGGGGTGTCTACGGGGGAAAAGAGGGAAAAGCCAAAGGATAAATGACAGGGCTGGATTTAGCTGTGGCGACCACATGTCCTAACATACAATGCTACACAACACATGGTCTCAAACACGAGTGTCCCTATAGAGGACAACATGGTATTTCTAAAAGGTTTACTCCGGAAGTTCAGACCATGGACAGAGACCCAGGTGTGTGGACTATATCGAGGCAGCACCTCCTGCTTTCTTTGGGAGGCCAGGAGAGCAGTGGCTCCCAGGCAGCAACGAGCCAGTCAGGACCAGGCTCTGTGATTCAGAAACAGGAGTGTGCTTTGGTTCTCACTGTACGTCTCTGGAAAGAGAGACGTCCTAAGGGCCTTTGGAAAAACAGGACTGAAGCACAGGAGAGAGGTAAGGCGATAGAGCTGCAATTTTACAGTAGGTCAAAGAATCTGGCAAACACTTACATATTACAAATAAAGATATGAGAATGCTAGCGGGTAGCATCAAGGTACCTGCACTCTTTCCATCTCTGGAAGATATCAAATTCCATCGCTTCTGTCTGATTTGGAATGAACCGAAACTCAGACACAAGCTCTGGTGTGTGTTCTGGAAGCTCACACTCCCCAAGCTCCGCTGCAAGTTTCATAAGAGGGAGAAAAACAGGAGACATTGAGTGCTTTTCGTCATCGCTGCAATCAGGTCCAAAGGCATTTTGCATGGTCAGAAAGCACAGGTACCCCTCATGTATAACTCCCTCTTTTCAGGAGGCTCTAACCCCCACTCTGTACCTACACGTACATCAGAATCACCAAGAATCATTCCCATTGGCCGAAACACCATCATCTTAGTTATCACCGTCTCTCTCCCGACTATTTCCCCTATCCAGGGAGGCCCTGATTATATTTCTCCCACGAAGTGGTAGAGCCTGAATGTGCAATAAAAGGCAACTGCAAGGACTGAGGACCTGCCCGGAAATATCCATTGAACAAAGCTCTTTTTAAGGGTGGGTCCAGGCAGCACTCCAGGGTCTGTAGTGCTGGAGAGGACCAATCGAGAATTCAGTACATGCAGAATCCAGGGGGAAAATACGATGGGAGGGAGAGAGGGAGGGAGGGAGAGGGGAGGGGGTGAGAAGGCTGCAGGAGCAACTGCAGCAACTCAGGCAGAACCTGGGAGGGAGCAGGGCATGCAGCAAGGCGGAGCAGCCACACGGGCAATCCCAGCAAAAAGCCCCAAATGAACTGCGCATCCTTGCTCTCGCCAAGTCCCCCACGGAATGGAGGGCCTGAGGACACAGGAGACCCCATCCTTCCAGGACACAAATAAGAAAATCCACTCTCCCTGCCCCAGCCCCACCTCTGCAGCTCAGGAAGCAGAACCCAGGATGAAAAAGGACCCTCCAGAGGTCCCTCTAATACCTCTGGAGGGTCCCTTTTCATCCTGGGTTCTGTGGGTGGGTGGGGTCCACGGACCAGCAGCATCAGTGTCACCAAGAAGCCTTCTCACAATGCAGAATCTCAGGCTCAACCCCAGAATTCATGAAGCAAACCCTGCTTTTTCTTAAGATGCCCAGGTGGCTGGTGCACACATTACTTTGAAAAGCACTGATCTATGACAGTGGTTTTCAAATTTGAGCGTGCACCAAGGTCCCCTGGAGGTCTCATTATGACACACACACATCGCTGGGCCCCATCTTAAATTACATTAATGTGGTTCTAACTCGAATGGGTAATTTCTTCCGGAAGGGCTCACAGACAGTGGATATTCTTGTCTGCTTTGGCTCTGGGGCAAAACATATGGCTCTACTACAGCTGGAATTTATGAGTGTGATAATGTCTTCATCACGCGGGGTGTGATATGGTAACCTGGGTAGCCTTGTCCTCTAATCATTCAAGACAACATAGGGGTTGGCATGTTGTGCCAATGGCCTTAGGAAGAAACCTCTCCACTGGATTGGAGGCCCCAGGTCTGACGTGGATGCTTTCATCCCATTAACTATACCCTGACATGTATTGCCTGGTAGTATGAGACTCAGAAACTCTAGGGTGGGTGCTCTTTGACAAGCTGGGGGAATCTGTACCTGGCCAAAGTGGACAGTCCATTTCCAAGTTCCCTGAGCCATTACACATCCTTATGGCACTCACCACAAGGACTGCTGTATTAGCAATATATGAATGTGAAGCACTTAGCTTTGTATTTGGCACAGACAGTTACAGATAACAGTATCATCACCTCTACCACCGGTGGCTTCAAACCTCACGGACAGGCTCCCATTCAACCAAAGTTCTTGGGTGCCTCTCCTACTCCATTCAATTCGTTCTTCACTTACTGAGCGCCTACTATATAACAAGCCCCCCTAGAAGATAAGAACTAAAACTGACTAAGGAATGGAAGGATCAGAGAACGGGAGTAGCCTGAAGTCATTGAAAATCATCTTTGTGAGTAAAAATATAAGAAAATATGTGTACTGAAAATACCAAGTAGAAAATCATACAAAAAATTTGTATATGACTCTGAATAGAATTACACTTTAAAGACTCCATTCAAAATTCATACATAGAAACTTGGGTTGTCTGTGGCTCGTAGGACAGTGGGCAACTTCCTTCTGTCTGGTTGTCTGTTGTGCTATTGTTCTGATATTCTATAATAAGAGTGTACTAATTTTATAATTTGAAAAGACTTATATCAACTTTCAAAAACTGGCAAATACAAAAGTGAGAAGCCAAATCTCATTATGGTGTTCAAAAATCATTAGTAATTATGAATGAATATATCATAATTCATTATTCTGTGGAAGCCAATGAACACCCTGGTAAACGAATTCACGGCATATGTCTATCTGATGTACTGACGAAATTCTTTATGTGCAGTTACATACTAGTATCCTCTTAATTAGTGCTGGAGACTTTGGCAAGTACGTTTCTTGTGCATTTTAAATTCCACAAGTGCATCATATGGATGGAACAGTCAACGTTGACAGTCATGCAGGCACACCCCTCGCCATCCAATTCCCGCCCACATGCTGATGATCCCCCGTCAATGCTTCTGGCCTGACCTCTCATGGAGGCAGATGTGCATACTCAAAAAGCTACCGCTCAGTTAATGGACCCTACAAAGATGTCTCCCAACTCTTCTATCCATTCTGTCACTTATTCTTGTTAGCAGCCCACAAGTCACCTCTGACTCCTCTCTGAAGTCTTAAGTCTAATGATCAGGTCCTTCTCCTTATAGCACCAATGCTGTTTTTTGGGGTGTGTGTAACTCCCAGCCCTAGTCAGTTTCTTTTTATTACAGCAACGGCTCCTCACTGCACCCCTAGCCACAATCTTGGTCTTGCTCTAGTCCCTTCTCCCCATCACAGCCAGTGGAGCCTTTCTTAAAAGCGCTTCTGACCAGGCCTGCCTACCTCTTAAGAGCCTTCAAAGGCACCATTGCTGACAGCATGAAATCCATGCTCTTTAAATGGGGTCCAAGGTTGCCGCCTATCCAGCTTCTTGAACCTCACCTTCCAACACCACTCAACCGCTGGTACCTCTCTGCACATACTTTGTACCTTGGTTCCTTTGATTCTTTTCATCTACTTATCCCTCCACAGGCCTTTCTCTTCCTAGCTGTCCATGGGTCTCTATTCCTGAAGGATCTTCACTGTACTCTGCACATCCAGAGTATGTGGTGCTGCCATGTAGTCCTCGCGGGACTGCAAGTCATTTGAGGATGGAGACCATATTATATTCATCCATATCCCCAAAGTAGAGCACTGTGCTTGGTACCCAGCAGTCACTCATTTGTTGAAATGAAAGCAATAACATTAAAACGCTAATTACCACTAAAGAATAATGTACCTTGTAGACAGAGAGCAGCTAATTCCACAGCTGTTTCATATGGGCATTTCAATCTTGAAAAAAAAAAAGAAAAATTAATTTTATATATGAACCTTAATACCAATAACCATACAAAATGTCATTAAAGTCATTTTTCAAAAGGTAGTGATAGATAATTATTTTCTTGGTGGTTTCTATTTTTGCTGCCCACATTGAAGAATGCAAACAAATTGGCTTACACTACATAATCCCAAAGTCAGTTCTCATCTTATGGTACAATAACCCAATCTAGGTAGAATTTCTATTAACCCTGTGAGCAATTTTACCAAATTTCACAAAAATGGGGAAGTTTGGGAAATAGAATGAAAAGCCTTCTCTTTGCATTATTTTTAAACTTATTTCATCTTATATAGTACATGGGTCTTTTCAAGATGCCTTAAATCTTTTTTGAAATGAGGTCATAATATAAAAATGAACAGACACAATATCTAACATTACCAGGACAGCTGGATATACTCAAGCATTCTAATAAGTATACCTGAGGCACAGCCATAGAAGTGTATTATAACTACTACAAATCAGGATCTCACTCATACTTAATATTACAAATTTTGTTAGAAAAATACTAATGACATACATTGTTATAGTACTTCATAGTTTTCAAAGCCTTTTCATACATATCATCCAATTTGGTCAATGCATGGAGTTTGCAAAACCTTAGGATGAGTGTCTCCAGCGCTCCCCCAATCCCCTTTAGAGAGGAGGAACTGAGTGTTCAAGGGTCTTGCCCAAGGTCATCCAGCTGGCAGGAGGCAGTGCTGAGACCAGAACACCATTCTGCTTTGAAGTTAGTACATCAGGCTAAAGTGCCCGTAAACTGCCAAGCACTATACAGATGCAAGATGCTGCTATTAATATTTTTCCAAACCGAAGACATTTACTAGAGTTAAGAAGCCTTTAATATGAGGAGCACAGTATGGTGAAAGGGGTGGGGAGAGATAAAAATACACACATTCATAATACACACATCGGTCAAAGATCTGTACTGCATGGTTGAATAAGGCAAATGTATCCACTGTACAATCTACTTGTTCTATGGTATACCTTCCACTAAGATTTTTATAGCACATATTCTATTGAGAGACAGCAAATTTGGAAATCACATTTTAAATTTCCTTCAGATTATATTCAAAAACAAAATGTATTCTTTTCAATATATGGTATTGCTTTTTAGATTCAGTCTAGTTTTTCATGTAAAATAGTCAATACATATGCTGAAAAATGATACAACTGTAAAAGCTATGACTGTTAAATTTCATATCTTTAAAATACATTAATATTACATGTGAAATCAACCACTTTAGTGCCAATGCTTCTTGTGCTCAACAATCATTGTGTAGCCAAAGGCCTAGTATTTAAAAACCACTTTTAATTGGAGCAAAGGAAATGAGATGAGATGTCTGAACCTCTTTCTATCAGAATCAGAACATAACCTTTTTACATTACTTAAATGCAGATGGTGAATGAATGAGACATTCTGACTATTCAAATACTTGTAAGTGTATACATACTAATAACGTATCTTGCTTGCAAAAACAACAAAAGCCATTATGAATGGGGCAGTGATGTGATCAAGGAGAGAATTATTCCCAAATACACATCGCTTAAGATATTAAATGCTCTTGGAAATGCTTCAAGCCATATAGTAATCATTTAAAATAAGATGATGATGACAGTGATACAAGTATTAGACTCACTTCACAATGCCTGGTGTATTTTTTTTTTAAATTTTGAAAAGGGAACAAGGGTAAGAGAGTTAAAAAACAAAACACTGAATTACTTAGAAATATACTATGATTATTCCCAGTTAAGAGAACAAAAACGTACTTACTTTCCTGAAAGAATGTCATGCCTGAGTTGTAAAACAAACAGGTACCTGACAAACATATACAAAAGTCAACAGAGGGTAACTCTTTTCCAGCCACTTCCAATCCCCATCTTCCCATCATGAACCCCGCCCCACACGCAGCCCAGAATTGTAAGAAGGGAGTCCAACGCAAATGAGAACTTTGGTGGAAGCATCTCCTCCTGAATCTCTGGGAAGGCGTCCCAGAACCTAGCTAGGAAGGTGAGTGTATGTACGGAACTTGCAAGATACTTGGAGGATGGAACATGGAACACAGCACAGTCCAGTAATGGCCTCCACAACCCCCTCACTGCTCCAGAAGAGAACAAGCACAGCACACGGCGCTCACACATCACACACAGGCATGCAATGTGTCCGACTGGACGGGGCAGGTGCAGCCACGGGACCTGGCTAGCCAGCCCCACCAGGGAGTCCAGAAAGGTTGCAGAGTTTATAGCTGATTGTAGTTAGCAACAGCTTAATTACCACTTTTTTTTTCTGATGCAGTTTAACCACAGACTCTTTCTAAAAAAACTGTACATGTGCAAGCACATACACACACAAATCCCGGAACTGGACTGCAGCTGGTGGCTACAGGGATAATGGGGGAAGAAGGCAGCAAATAACACAAGTGTGGTTCACTCTGGTAAAAAAATCATCTTATAAATTATGATTTTTTTTTTTTTTTTTTACCAGGTGGATGTGGGCATCAGAACCGCTTACAGTGCTTTGCAAAAACCAAAGCTGCCCACGTCACACTCCACACCTACTGAATCAGAATCTCACACATAAGAGTGGTCCCCAGGAATCTGATTTGTTCAAAAAGCTTCCCAGGTGTTTCTGATTCACACCACCCTGGTTAAGAATCACTGGCTTTGATGATAGCGAGCAGCGGCATGTTTCATAAAGGACTCTGAAGGGGAACACTAGGATAATTGAATTTGTTTGAACTTTGAAAATAATGCAGACAGTCACTCTCTGTGGAATGGATATAGGAGGATGTGGGTGACCCAGAAATTAAAGGAGGGGGCTGAAGATCCTGGTATATTCCAGAATGTTCCTGCCTGCGACAGGGACTTAACCACCACTAAACTGAGGACTCCCACGAAGGAGGACACAGTACTGACATGGCCAGAACTTCCAATTCCTACAGAAGCCCAGTGGAGGGAAGGAGGATAAGCAGTCTTTAAAGTGTTATTTAGGCAGTCATCTCCAACCTAGTGGTCACCTCCATGGACCGCCCAGCAGCTTACATGTCACCACTACTATCCATCAAACAGACAATGACAAGGAGGTCCTGCGGACATCAGGCAGGGCTGGGCAGAGAATCTCACTGATAAAAGGGTGACTGGAGGGAAACTCCTCACTTAAAATGGTTTTTAAGTCTCTCTTGCTTCAACACTGCTTCTGAAGTCTGATAGATATCGGCACACAATCAAAAGAAATTCAGTAGGGCTGAAAGATAACGTAGAGTCTAACAACTTTGAGATTGTAACAATCACGGGAATATTTTGCAGTCTCTTAAAACAATAAGATGGCAATTTCGGACTGAGAAATGCTCTTCCAAAACCTGCCTTCCCCTTTTGTATATGAGACAAAAATAAAAGTACCATAGAACAACTAACCAGACCACCCAAGGTCCAACCAAACAGAAATGTGACGAAAAAATTTTTTTCATTCTGATTCACTAAGAGAAAGATCAAATTAAGCAAAGCATAGACTTTCAAAAGAATATAAAGAGAAGCACAGGCAAAGTGCTAACGACTCTTGCTCAGAACATAAAGACAGCAGATGAAAAGGGAGACACACTCACAATTTAGAAGACCCAAATTATAAGTCAGGCAAGTGTTACGGGGTGGAGGGGCGGGGGAATATCTTGTTTTGCATTTTGTCCTACCTTGTAAACTCTTCACGAAGGTTGTTCGGTTCTGAAGAATAATATTTAACTCGAAAGTGCAAAGCATAAGCAGGTCCAACTAAACATTTGGAGATGGAAAGTTGAAGATGTTTTTCCCCAATTTTGAAGATCACAGAATGGACAAAAGGAAAAACACGTTAAACCGATAATCACATTCACCACGACAACGGGAGGGCGCAACAGCTCATACAAAGCTAGCAAGTTATTTTCAATCCTAGTTTGGAAAACTAAAATGGGTTGTGTTGGCAAAGATGGCTTAGCTAACAATCTCAATCTGGAAGAAAACCATAATCATCCAGATGAATTACTAAGAGCTGACATTTTACTTTTACCTCTGATTGCCATGGTGCTCCAAACTGTTACTAACTTTTTACAAAATACTAAGAGAGCTAAAGGAAAATGACACATAAATAGCCAAGTGTTCTGTAATCTAAATACACAGTAAAAATACCTTAAAGTGTTACATTTTTTAAAATTATCCCCCCCGCCCCCACCACACACACACACATGCACAGTGAAGGAACGTGGTTTACTATACCTATAAAATCAGAGCTGGACCCAACTGTCAAAGATCCCTCCTGCTCCCCCATTCTCTGAGTCCACTTTATTATTGATTAGAAAGTGAATGTAATAAGTATAAAGCCATGTTTCTGAATAGCGGATTAATCAGTTCTCATTGGCAGGTGTGTCTGATTTCAAATGAGAGCATAGTCTGTTTTTTAACATCTACTAAAAACTCTTGTTCAAATTTTAAACTCTGACACTTGGCCAGCCTTAAGAAATTAAAAATCATCCACTTAAAATTGACTCTATTTAAAAAATGCTACTAAGTAGTAATGAAAAACGAACACCTCAAAACATTGGCAAAGGAGTTTACTTTCCGATAAAAGAAATAAATGAGTAGGCTAAATTCTGCTTACTTACTTTTCATCTGTTTTTTTATGGGTTTGGAATGATCCAGCCAGTGCTGAAAGAAAGAAAATGCTTCTTTAAGAATATTTTATCAGCAAGAATATACAGACCTCAGAGTTATCCTCCTCCATAAACCCCAAGAACTCTACCTATAAAACTAGATATGAGACCAGATCATGAGTTATTAGGCTGGGGAATCTGCAAACTGCTCGAGATGATCTATATATATATAAAAAAATCTGTGCTTATGCACGTAAGTGCATTTTCTTTTGGGGAGAGGGCCCATAGCTTCGATAAGCTTTTAAAGAGGAGCCTGAAAGAACTTAAAACCCTTTAAGTAATTGGTCCGTAAAGTCCCTTCTAGTCAGTGGAGCCACCATTGCCTCTTCTGAGTTTCTCAAGTCATAATCAGTCTTCTCCAATTATTCCAAGTCTGTATTAGTCTAGTAAAGACTATGAACCACAATGATCACACACTGGTTTCGTAGTTCTGTTGCCCCAAACTCTAAACTTATAAAACTGAAACTCATGACCCCTGTTCTTTGGCCAGGAAAATGACCCACACTGAAGATGAAAAGACAGGCAGGGGTTTGCCTGAGACATTTTTGCTCTGATCAACGAGGGCAAGTCAACTTCCTCTAGTTTTCATCAGGAAAAAAACAAAAACAAAAACACTTCAGTCTTATCCATCCAAGGAAATCATAAAACCATTTCCCTCATACGAGAAAGTTTCTCTATAATGTCAAAGTTGTTGATGCTACAGTCCTGATGAGCCTCGGCAGCTTCACTTCTACGGAAAAGGGCACTTAGGATCATTACACTGTGAGCCCTTCCGTGTGAACCTCAGCCCCGGAGGACTGGGTCTTTGGTGCCCGTCATCATTTCCGTGTTTCCTGTGCTGAGCGTAGAGCATGGCACCCAGTGGGCCCTTATTAGATTCTTGAGAAATAAACAGATGCTCAGTATAATTTTTTTAAAAATGAGGCAATTAGGAACTTTCGCCATCACTTCACGTAAATTGGATACATGTTGGAACGTCACTGTTAGAGTAACGGCTGGGACGACACAGCCAGAGTGGGTTTCTCACTAGCTGTTCAGAATCAGAGGCCATTCTGCTGACTGTCAATATACTCTCAGAGGCAATCCAAACTCGGCACATTCTAACAATGAGAAAGGACAGGACTAAATTAGTACAGTGTACTTTACCCCTCACCATAGAGCCCATTATTACTGCGTGGGTGGAGGGGGATAAGGAAATACAAAGCAAGTAACAGATGATGTATAATACAATAAGCTGTGAGCTGTGCAGTGGGAGAACGTGGGCTTTTGTCATCACCGCTCCCTGGCTAAGCAGCTGTGTCATAAGAGAAGTAGATCACCACAGCTGGATGCATATCTCAGCATGTACGCATGTATGGGATGCTTTCTCTGATAATAGCTTTGAATTAGAAATGACCTAAATCCCCATCGACAAAGATAGATCAAAAAATGGCTCATCCATATCATGAAATACTATTCAGCCTTTAAAATTGATGTGGGCCTATATTTATTGATGTGGCAAGAGAGCCACAATACAATTCAGATGGAAAAAAAAAAAAATCAGGTAGGATCCCCTTTATACAAAATTATTATTTTCCAACAAGATATGTACAAAAGGATTTAGAGAGGTTATTTTTGGATATTCGCTTTTACTGTTTACTTTTTTCTTTTTTACTTTGCTGCCTAATTTTTTACTCTTAATGAGAATATTATTTTCATAGGGGTGGGCAAGGTTAGCACTTCCATTTATTCATTCACTCATCGTTTGCCTATTAGGCAGTTTTTGATCATCCATTTGTCTCATTAGAATTAGGTCTCACTGCTGCTCTCGACCAGGCTGAAAATGCTGGACCTTAGTCCCTGGGAAGAGAACAGATACAGACTTGATGAAAATACTCTAATCCGTACTTTCCTGACAAAATAAGTATCATGCTAATGGCTATGACTAAACCTGTTTTTCTCCTCACTTTCAAATGAATTCACCATTACCAGGCAAAGAAAGTTCTCCCTGCCACAAGCTTTCTAAGCTCATTAGCCCCAGAGGCTCATAGTTTCAAGGATCTTTTCTCATTTTTTTCCTGCCTCAAGTCTCCTTATCATATTTTGAATAGAACAAGTTTAAAACCACCATTCCTCTCCCTCTATTCTCAAGCTCTCATCAGGTATCCAAGTCCAATCTGTGTTTTCTCCTTAGCAGCGGTCTTCAACCCTGGCTGAGCATTACACTCACGAATACCCAGGTCCCGGCCAAGATCCATTAAACAGAATCTCAGAGCATTAGCTCAGTGTACCCATTAAATATTTAGTGCTGAAATTTTCCTACATCCTCTCCTACCCAGGTGGTGTTAGAAAAAACACCTAATGATCTTGGGAATCTTGAAACATCTACAACCCCTTCTTAAAACTGTCATTTGAGCTCCGTAAAATTTCAAATGATTTCAGGGTTTATTAGCCAAATGTCTATGGCCTGTGTTAACTCACAGACAGATCATGCATGGCTAGATGTTCCTATGGACAGCAGACTGCTTTTTCCCTCTGGCCATACTTCTAAAGAAGCTTCCTTATCCATGTAGGCTGGCCTCCATCCTTCCTGCCCAGCAACCAGCCCCAGAGCCCTGCCCAGAGCAGGACCTGCCAGGATGGAGGGCTGTGAAAAGGCTGGGGCTGGCTAAGCTGACAAAGGAACCAGAAACAGCTCCATTTTAAAAGCTCTTTGACTCTGTCAGGTCCAGATCAGGTTTGCTAGCCAGCATCGGCGGCAGTAAGAAAACCAGTTACCATCCTAAAAGGAGAGATCATAAAACCTATTTTGTATCCAATCAGTTCAAAATGACCTAACTTTCTCCTTAGCCGCAGGAGCTGACCAGATTCTGCTCACTCGTAGTTTATCCCACAAGAACATCTCATAAATACTCGGGCACTAAGGCCCCACATGGCATTTAGTACATCATAGCCTACACTCATTGGAGGCTTGTAGCAGTAGGACCTGTCTTGGATGTTCACCTGCATCCTGTCTAAATATAGCCAGGCTGCCTGTCAGCAAAGGCCAAGGCAAATGGTTCTAGCTCTCTTAACAGACCATTAAAGCAGACACTGGAAACAGAGAGGTGCATTCTGAGTTCGGAGGGCGAGACATTTAACTCAAATCATCTAACGGGTGTTAGAAAGGTGGTTTCCGATCTGAATTTCTCATCCAAGTCCATTTGGCAAACCCTTCTCATAAATCAAGATGTGAGATGATCTGGCAAAGCCCATCTGTTCTACCAGTACATCAGTTCTGGAACTATGACACACATAAGGCTGGCTGTAGAATGTCACTGTCTAAAATCTTACAACTGACATGAGAAGTATATGTGTGACTTGGGAGGTGTCTTATGAGACTGAGCCCTTAACCTGTGGGATCTGAAGCTATCTCTAGGTAGACGGTATCAGAATTAATTGTTTGGTGGTGTTAGAAAAAAACATACACTGGACCATTTCATAGGCATCACTTTCTCAGGCCTCAGTGCAGATGAAAGTGGCCATGGAGAGGGCGCATGACGTGCCCAGGACCACGCATGAGGAGGAGGCAGGATTCTAACACTGGCTGTGTCGAGTGTCTGACACTCTGGGTCCCCACACCACACTGGTTGAAGTGCCTTCTCTGCTCACTGGTTGAGATCCCTTCTCTGTGGGGTTCTCTCCTCCGCTGTTGTCAGAATGAAGCCCTAAAATCCATTTATACCAGCTACTTGAGGTTTCCCTCGGGATTCATCTATAACAAGTGCAGAGGCCCCTTTATCGACAGGCCCCCTCTTTCCCATTCAGCACCAATATTTGCACATGGGCAGGAAAACACTTGCCCCGCCAACATTCAGAAACAGGTGGCTAGGTGGCCCGAGGTATTTCTTGAGCTATTTCATACTTCTTTATACTAAAATGTAAGGAGACAGAAGATGAGAGTTTAAGTCCCCGCTCTGCCACTCACCTGGTGTATGGCCATGAGCAAGGCCCCCCCTGAGCCTGTTTCCTCATCTGTGCATTGAGCTAACCCCTCACACCCTGTCTGAAGACTCAGCTGAGTGTCTGTGGAAACTGCAATGAACCATCTCAATAGGAGGAAGGGTTTTAAATTTTTTCTCTTATGGTGACACATCCCACTATTAGTGTTTACACTCTCCTACTTCCCCTCCAGACACATCTGAAATGGTAAGAACACTCAGGAGTGTCCGCACAAGTGGCAAAGGTGATAACATCCCAGGCAATCATCGGGGTGAAGCCTCGATAGTCCCTCTGGCACTCAGCCTCACTTGCAGCCCCCATGACTGTGCCACCCTCACCTTGCAGCCCTAGGTTTCTTATCATCCATCTACCTGATTCCACACTGCAAAGACCAGAAGGAAAACATCTCACAAGTCTTGAGAGAAAAGCCAAAATCACCTTTTCTGGATTCCCTGCTGTAAAACGTATCACTATAAAATGCTCCCTTTTCAGAGGGGCTTAGGAATGAACTTACAATGGCCCCACCCACCCTCTAGAATACCTGCCCCAGAGATGGGGAGGGAGGCTCCTGCTTGGTGGGGTTGTGATGACCCCTGCCCCAAATCCCTGCCGCTCCTCTACCTGGCAGGGTCCTCTCCTCCTCGGTGACGCACCCCATGTTCGCCCTTCCCCTGATACATTCTTCATCTCATCCAGGATACTTAGGCAGTCCTCCTCCAGGGTCCCCAAGTGGAGGGCTGGACCCACTCTATTCCAAGGACCACTTGTCTGGCTCCCCCACCAGAATGTGGCAGGCAGGGACAGTGTCCAGCTCGCTTCTGCATCACAAAGCTGGGTACTGAGTAAGCTCCAAGCCAAAGTATGCTGAACAGCTACTGACTGAATGTTCTTTCACTGCGTATGTGTCACATTACCACATGCAATGAAACCAGTGGAAAGTCCTGGGCTTTGGAATGAGACCAGGTTCTGAATGCTAACTCTGTCGCTTACTTTAACCTTTACAAGGTTCCTAATATCTCTGAGTCTCAGCTTCAACATTTGTAAAATGGGTCTGCTCTCTGGCCAGCTTTACGGATCAGTGATGAATGTGAAACATGAGTTATGAAAAACCTTCACTGCGCTATGCCTGGCTCAGTAAACAGCAGCTATCTGACCAGGCAGTGAGGAAGCCGGGTGGGTGCAGGCCAGAGCCCCTGGTCCCAAAAAAAAGCTTTGGCACATAATAGTAGAAGCCATGTCCCTGCTTAGAGCTGTGCAAAAGTGGTGGTCTTCCGGCTTTGACGTGGAAAAGGAAACGGGAGGCCCTGGCCCCAACTGCTAAAAATAGGCGATGCCAATAGACTTTGGCCTTGCTTCAGGTCTGGGCAGGGCACTATGGAAACCAGGCTTGGCGCTTTGCAGGAAGCTGAGATAGAAGTTGGTTTCGACGAGAGCTGTGCCAAGAGCCCTCCCCTGCCAGCCCTCTGATGTGCATGTCAGGGGCTGGCTGAGGGTGTCAAACCTTGCGGGAGCCTCGATTATGAAGTAATAAGCCAATGGCCAAGTGGACTGTGCCCTCGAGGTCCCCTCCTTTACCCCACTCTCCCCAGAAACACATGTGCCACAACATTCAGTCTCCTGCCACCAATCCCATTGTACTAGGCCCTCAGAAAATCAATGATATCCCAGAAACTATCGCAGAGAACCCTCCCAAAGGGCTCTGGCTTTTACTAAGGTTTTTCCCATAGGCAAAGTAGCTTAGCAAGTTCCGGCTAACCTTCTCAGCATGTCACCTCTGGGCACTGTGATGACTTCCCGTCCCCACTTCAGCCTGCCCAGCTAGGGGAGGGAGACTCACATCCATGTCAGATTACAAAACCCTTTCTCCTCTCTTAACTCACGGAGCCCTTCAATTTCCCTGAAATAGATGTCATCACCTCTAGTGAACAGCGAGGAAACATAAGGCTCGAGAGCATAGTATGTTGAAAAGAGCAGTTAAACCTGAAATCGTAAAAACTGGGTTTGAGTTGAGCTGTGCTACTCACTAAGAGACTTGCCAAGGTCTAAGGCTTTGGGTCCATCATCTAGAAGATGAAAAAGTTTGACAGATGGCTCCTAACGTCCTTTCTGTGGCTAAAGACTAAGTTACCGAATTAAGAAGAGGAAGTCCTCAGTCTGATGGTCTAATCAGAAAGGTTTTGTTTCTATACACAAATAATGAACCCCAGGGCAAATGAGCAAGCTGCCACAGAAGGAAAAATAAGCTCAAAGGTTTACACGAAGGAGGAAAAACGCTTTGAGAGCTCAGGACGTGCTGCATGACAGAGTGTCACCTGAGATGGTCTTTTTTTTAAACCACCTGAGATGATTTTAAAGCATGGCCAGAAGTTGAAATGGAGTGGGAAAGGGTATTCCAGAAGGGGAACCAGCACAAGCAAAGGCACGGAGGTAAATGTGGGCATGATCAGCATCCAGCCTATAAGGAGCCCAGCTTTAAATCACACGGATGAGCAGAAGGTTCCTGAGATCTGCCGCCACTGCATCTCTCCTGGATCCTCAGAGTCAGGCAGATGAGGACCCTGCACTTGCTTCTGTGGGTCAGGAAAGCACGTCATGTTCACAGAGCTGGATGCTGGAAAGGCGTTAGAGCTTGCAGACTGTGAGCATCTGCAGGTGACTGGCCTGGGAAGGATGCCTGGATCCTGCCGTGAACATCCCTCCTGCCTCACAGTGACAGGGCGCCAGCGAACGGGACAGCCTGGCAGCCAAGTGAGCAGAGGTTCACAGCAAAGTCTTTCATAGTGGAGTCACATCTTTGGCTTTCTGGGAACCTGAATGGCCGGAACAGGGTCACCTAGGGATGAGGACATGCCACTAGGGCAACAAGTGCCTGGCTGTAATGACAGAAATGACAGAGATCTCCTTTTTAAGTAGAAAAGATAGGTGAGGGAGACACGTCTACCTCCTCCTTTAGACTCAGAATCACTGAACATTAGAACTGGAAGAGCTCTTGGGAGAACAGGTCCAAGAACCCCATTTTACAGATGAGACCGAGGAAGAAAAGATGGCTTATCCAAAGCCCAGTCAAGGGCAGAGCCAGCCAGTTCTGACTCCCAGTCCAGGGCTGAAGTCGAAATTCTGAAATCAAAAATATCGCATAAGTATTACACAGGTTCAGATACACAGGAGAAGGCAGACTGGAGAAGAGTTTCAGGGAAGAGGAGGGCCGACAAGTGTCAGATGCTGGGGACAGAAAGGAGCGCCCTAAATTCGGCATTCAGGGAGCAACTGGAAATGGAACTGCTGATGCACGTACAAGGAGGAAATGTTGGAGAAACAGGCATACTCCCTCCCAAAACGGCACTCGCTGTTTTGTCTCAAGGGGAAAACAAAACGAGCTTTAGCTACGTGACCTCGGTCTTCTAACTAAGCAGGAGGTGAGGCCAACTGCGAGAACAATGTGGGGACTGGATGACAAGTCTATGATCAAGATTCAGAAGAGGGACCATGGGGTACTTAAAAGTCCATTAGAGGCTAACAAGGCTCCCAGAGCAGCTTGGGGGCTTGGACTTTGCTGAACCTGGGATCTGTGCTGGTGCCAACAGGCACAGCCTGTGACTCTCCAGCAATGCTTGGCAGCCTGGAAGCAGCAGAGGAAACAGATGGGCCTGAGTGTCAAGGGGAGGCCAGGGGACAGTCATGGGGGCAGGAGAATCAAAGGGCAAGTGAAGACACAGGTGAGAAAGCTGAGGCTTTGCCAAGTCAGGAGGAAGGCTAAGGCAGGGAGAGGCTGGGAAACGGCGGGATAAGACAGGGGGAGAGCGTTATGGGCCAAGCCCAGATTAGAGGGACTGTAAAAAATGGAATCAAGGCAAGTTATCGTGGAATGGGGACTAACAGAATTCCGGATCTTGGAGTGAAGAGGTGTCTAAGAGGACCCACAGTGAATCTGGGTGAGGTGTGGTCAGATGAAGCTTTAATGAGAGAAAACAGTGTCCAGAATATTGTTAAGGATCAGCAACTTTTTGAGGTTGCCAGAGGCCTTGACGGAGTAAGACAGTGCTGAGGTCAGAGGACAGGGCACTGAGGGGCCCCACCTCAAAGAAAGCAGAATTAGACAGGGAGATGGAAAGAGAAGAGCTGGTCTGCCCCTCCCCAGGGCCCTGGCAAATCGGAGTTAAGAGTCTGCAGCTGGGAGATGGAGAAGGGATGGGGACCATTAACTCGAGGAGGTGGCTGAAGTGTTCAAAGCAACATGGAGGGTGGGGCGGGGGTGAGGGGATGGGCTGTCAGCGGACAGGAAGTCCTGAAGGTGAAGAGGTGGCATCCTTTGGGAGCAGGGGCAGGGTCCACCCAGGAGGCACTATAACCAGGATGTATTCAAGTCCCGATTCTACCATGTCATCTGAGGACTCGACATCGCACTAACATTCTCAAACAGGCTCAACTCCCAGGCATTGATTTTGAGCATCTTCACCTTACAACAGTCACATGCCCGCTGCCCACGCACCCCCAGCCCCCTCACCCCACACCCCCAGGAAGTATCTAAAAAGTGTCTTTCAGGTAGAAAGGCTTAAGAATGTGTGAAGGAGCTCCAGGTCTCTAGCTCAAGCATCTCCTAGCAGGGAACCCACCCTTTCACTGTCTAAAACAGCACTGCCTCTGCCTCTGTCTTCCCCTTTAGTCTGCTGTATATTTCCTAACATTTATTACTACCTGTTATAATATGTGCTCATCGCTTTATCCACAGTGCTTAGAATGGGGCCCAGTGCATAAGAGGCACGCAGTAAATATTTTTAGACTGTTGAATAAATCACCTTTGAAAACCAAAACTAGATTTGGTTGGGGAGGGAGACTCTGAAGTTATTCCTGCTTTCTAAATGACTGATTCTGAGCTGCATAAAGTTCACTCACTCTAGCATCAACACTAGGAAAAGTCCCGTCTCAGGCAAAGCAAGGGAAGTCTTTGCTGACCTAACACAACCTCCTGGAGCCTGCAAGATGGTTCTCAAGCAATGCCAAGACCAGCTCCGACCGCCCACCCCACCCCAAGCCTGGCTGGGATTCAGCCGTGCTCAAAGCGCCTGCTCTCTACGCCCAGCACTACTTCACAAGAAGATGGTGGTGAAGCCTCTTCTGCTGGTTAAAAATAAAAGCAGCTCCACTGAAAGGATTTCTATAATGATTTCTACCTACTCTAGAAATGTGCCCATATTGCATCCTTATGCATGGGAATGCTTCCCTAACGCATCCCCATGTACGACATAAACGTTCTTCCTCTCCTGGCTGTCGCCCACCTCAAAGGTGGGGCATCGTGGATGCACTGCACACGGGCAGGCACCCTCATCACCATCCCAATGCTCGTTACGGCAACAACATCACAGCTGTACTTCTATGTTCCTCTACCAATTTCTAGCAACTGTGGATCTGCGATTAACATGAAAAGCCAATCTGTCCTGAAATGAATCAAAGGAATACATACCGTGACCTGGGCAGAGTCAAGGAACTGGAGGCCAAAGTAATCTGTTTCCACAAGGTCCAAGTGGTACACGATCTGATCAAACAAATCCTGGCCTTTGGCATGTTTCTAGAAGGCAATTGGATAGAAGAAAATTTAAGATGTGATAGCTGAATAAGCAACAAAAAAATTTTTAAAAACAAAACAAAATCACTTTTCTTTGCATATTGCATATGTGTATGTTTAATTAGCTTTACTATAATACGAACTCGGGCTTAGATCTAAGCGGTCCCAAAGACACAAAACAAAAATAAAAAACGCCAAACAGCAACTTCATAGGAACCAACACCTTACTGTGAAAACTGGTAAATAAAGAAGGGCAAAAAAAATCAAGCATTGATCTTGCCTTTAGCTGTAGCACTGGGTAATCAAAGAGTAGATGACAGCATATACAAAAATTAACTCAAAATGGATCAAAGACTAGTGTAAGGCTGAAAGTATGAAACTCTCAGGATAAAACATAGGCACAAATTTTCTTGGCCTTCGATTAGGCAATGGTTTCTTACATATGACACCAAAAGCACAAGCTACAAAAGAAAAAATGAACTGGATAGCATCAAAATGTAAAACTTGTGCTTCGAAGGACACCAAGACATTAAGAAAGTACAAAGACAACTCAGAATAGAAAAAATTTTTTTGCAAATCATATATCTGATAAGGGATTTCTATCCAGAATATATAAAGAACCACTACTCAATAATAAAAAGGCAAATATTCAATTAAAAATAAACAAAGGAGACAGATTGACAGATAGATAGTTCTCCATAAGCCCAATTAGCACATGAAAAGACACCCAACATCATTACTCATTAGGGAAATGAAAATCAAAACCACAATCAGATACCACTTCACACACATTAGGATGGCTATAATAAAAAAGACTGATAATGACAAATGTTGGAGAAATTGGAACCCTCATATGCTTCTGATGAGAATGTAAATTGTGCAGCCACTTTGGGAAACAGCCTAACAGTTTCTCCAACAGGTAAACATAGTTACCATTTGACCCAGCAATTCCATTCCTAGGTAGAGATATATTCGAGAAACATGAAAACATCATGTTCACACAGAAGCTGTACAAAAACGTTCGCAGCAGCATTATTCATAATAGGCCCAAAGTGAAAGCAACCCAAACGTCTATCAATTGATGAATGAATAAACTGTGGTCTTATCTATAAAACAAACTATTATTTGGCCATTAAAAGGAATGAAGTTCTGACACACATGCTAGAACATGGATGGACCTTGAAAACATTACACTAAGTGAAAAAAGCCAGTTACAAAAGACCACATATCATATGAAATGTGAAGAATAAGTCAATCTAGAGATAGAAATTGGAGTAGTGGTTGCTTAGGGATGTAGAGTTTGTGTGGTGACAGCTAAGTGAGCAGGGTTATCACTGGATTTGTACCATTTCAGATAGATGAATTGTATGGTACGTGAATTTCAACCAAGCAAAAAACAAAACAAACAAACAAACAAAAAAACAGCAAAGGAGCAGAGCTTTCCTTTATAGAAGTGTTCCAACAAATAAATGAAGAAGGGATAATAGGACTGCAGTATCATGAATGTGCAACTTCTCCTGAATGGTAGGCTTTAAGTATTGGGCAGCAGTGGCTGCCAGCCTTGCAACAGGGGACAACCCAACGTCATGCACTTCTTGATGAAAAACACTCTACCATCCATGACAGAATCTGGCTCCCCATGCCTCTCTCTCCTCAAGCATCAATGGGCTGATTCAAGCACTAGATCCAACTGCCTGACTGCAAGAAATGCAGAGGAATGTTCTAAACTACCTGGGGCTGCAATCAGAGAGAGCGAGATCCAGCCTGTGGGAAATTCTAAAAACTCCTCAGGACACATGACCCAATTTCTTCAACAAACAGAATATAGGGAAGAGAAGAGATGGAGGGGACACCTACAGATTAAAAGGGATTTAAAAGACTTTTTTTAAAAAAAAAGAAAAACTAAACTGCGATGTTCAGGGATGCACACTTGGGAAGACAGTCGAGAAGCGGTTATGATAAAGCCTGGGTAGTTGCTGCTCCTGGGGCCGGGAGGGCACGGGACTGGGAGGGTCTCAGGGTAGACTTCTGGCTGGTGGGCAGGGTTCCAGATCTGGACCTGGGTGGTGGTACCAGGGCGTCCGCCTTCTAGTAATTCATTATACAGTACTTTTTTTTTTTTTTGTAGTTCTGTATATGTTATACAAAACAACAGAGACAAAAAGTATAAACAAAAATCAAAACTATGTCACTAGATTTCCGCCTCTTTCCTTCAGACTCTTCCTCTTCTGAAAATACTTCTCTGAAGGCAACCATTTGACAGAAAACAGACGGCTCGGTGTGCAGTGATGTTCTCTATAGCATTATCGAAGAAATAAGAGGGGAGGGTGGGCAAAAAGAAACAACTGAACTCCAATCACAAGGACACAGAACTGGGGCCACCAAAACTTCGGAACACTGTTTGGCCGTTATGAAGGATAATTATAAAGATGAGATAGAAATAAGGAAAATTCGTAGGACAACATTAGATAAATAGACTACAACGGAAGAAGCAGCTATAATTCCAACTACATAAAAATACATACATGTTATACATGGGCTGCTTGATAAAACAGAAAATATGCCAAAACTAAAATAGCTTTTTGAATAGAGAAACTGTGGATGGTTTTCTTCCCAGTTTTTTTTTTTTTTTTTAACACCGATTTGGTAGTTGTTAGCAAATATAATTTTTTAAAAAATCACCATTCTGGCACTCTTCCTCCTAGCCCATAACAATCCATCTTCTGGATATATTTTTTCCTATTACGATCCAGAGCTATTGACCCTATGTAACACTTATTTTCACGGTGCCAATGACTCATTAGCAGGTTTCCTACTGGGATGGAACTAGTTAGAGTGAAGCTTGAACAGCAGGGTGTGGCAGAAAGAACTGGGCTAGGAGGAAACAAGAGACCCGTGCTCTAGTCTCAGATTGTACCACTAACTACGACCTGAAACAATTCATAATTTACCCAAATCCATATGGTGTCCTGAGCTTCTCCTGCAGCTGCTAATAGGACAAGGTGCCCTGAATATATAGGGCTACCAACACTCAACTGGTCCTATATTCAACCTGCTCCCCACCTGAGTCTATTTTGGTTCAGGGCTCACTATCCAGGTATAACGAATATAAGAAGAAGAACAGGGGGGCATGGAGAGGGGGAATAACGCAGTTCTGCACATGGCAGATGAGGGAGGTCTGCCAAAATTTCTCTACAGGTCATTCCAAATCTTTTCTGACGTCTTTCTAAAATGGCTCTTAATTTAGGAGGAACTCAAGGTACAGGCTGGGAAAAGAACTTTTGCAGGGGTGGAGAGTCCCTTTTGACAAGCCAGTTTGGATCCTCTATCAGCAGACCCTTCGCCTGACTTAGAGGTGGCAGACAGGCTCTGG
>NW_024344374.1:4308712-4536305 GCF_902729225.1 Pteropus medius
ACAAACAGAATATAGGGAAGAGAAGAGATGGAGGGGACACCTACAGATTAAAAGGGATTTAAAAGACTTTTTTTAAAAAAAAAGAAAAACTAAACTGCGATGTTCAGGGATGCACACTTGGGAAGACAGTCGAGAAGCGGTTATGATAAAGCCTGGGTAGTTGCTGCTCCTGGGGCCGGGAGGGCACGGGACTGGGAGGGTCTCAGGGTAGACTTCTGGCTGGTGGGCAGGGTTCCAGATCTGGACCTGGGTGGTGGTACCAGGGCGTCCGCCTTCTAGTAATTCATTATACAGTACTTTTTTTTTTTTTTGTAGTTCTGTATATGTTATACAAAACAACAGAGACAAAAAGTATAAACAAAAATCAAAACTATGTCACTAGATTTCCGCCTCTTTCCTTCAGACTCTTCCTCTTCTGAAAATACTTCTCTGAAGGCAACCATTTGACAGAAAACAGACGGCTCGGTGTGCAGTGATGTTCTCTATAGCATTATCGAAGAAATAAGAGGGGAGGGTGGGCAAAAAGAAACAACTGAACTCCAATCACAAGGACACAGAACTGGGGCCACCAAAACTTCGGAACACTGTTTGGCCGTTATGAAGGATAATTATAAAGATGAGATAGAAATAAGGAAAATTCGTAGGACAACATTAGATAAATAGACTACAACGGAAGAAGCAGCTATAATTCCAACTACATAAAAATACATACATGTTATACATGGGCTGCTTGATAAAACAGAAAATATGCCAAAACTAAAATAGCTTTTTGAATAGAGAAACTGTGGATGGTTTTCTTCCCAAGGTTTTTTGTTTTTGTTTTTGGTTTTTTTTTTTTTTTTTTTCAATGTCTCAGATTTGGTAGTTGCTATAAACATAATGCAAAAAAATCAATTATTCTGGTACTCTCTCTTCCTCCTCCCAGCCTGGTTGCCAATCCATCTTCTGACATATTTTTTCTTCCTTATTGTTGAACTGTACAATGCAAAACAGAATCTGTGTCGTTCTCTAGATTTAAAATGTAATTAACTACGACCTGAAACAACAGTTCACTTGCACTAAAATCCATAAGGAAAGTTCCTGAATTTCTCCTGCCTAGTATGGATGGGACAAATGCAACAAGTCCTAGCAGAAGTCACTCACATTCAGAATCATCCCAGCATTCAACCTGTCTCCACATGTCCTGAGCTCCAGGCTTCAATCACAGCTCAATTATCCAGGGCATGTGAATGTCACAAAAGGAAGAATCAGGAAGGAGAGAGGGGGAATAACGCAGTTCTGCACATGGCAGATGAGGGAGGTCTGCCAAAATTTCTCTACAGGTCATTCCAAATCTTTTCTGACGTCTTTCTAAAATGGCTCTTAATTTAGGAGGAACTCAAGGTACAGGCTGGGAAAAGAACTTTTGCAGGGGTGGAGAGTCCCTTTTGACAAGCCAGTTTGGATCCTCTATCAGCAGACCCTTCGCCTGACTTAGAGGTGGCAGACAGGCTCTGGCGGATAGGAAATACCATTTTTATTCATCTATAAACACCTCCCTCCGCCTGCCTCCCCTCACCAAGTATGCTCTTTCATCTCTTTTGCTGGAAGAGAGAATTCCCAACGGCCCTTTACAGCTCCAAAAAGAATCTGATAAAATTATGAGGGCTGGAATAGAGAGGTACTCAAAACAGAGGTCCCAGTGGTTTAAGGGTAGGGTGGTCAAGGCCACAGGACTTAAACCCACCATCTCTCACTTCTTTCGGCCTGCAGAGTATCCACTCTCACAACTGAGAAGGCTCCAGAGAACTCAGGTGCACTGTCCGCCAGGACAATCTACCCGAGGCAGCCCCTAGAAGCCCTTGAAACTGTCACCTCTGGCTTAGCTCAAACATTCCCTCCTTCAGTGGCCCCCCCAGCTCTACGCTCTGCCCCAGAGCAGCAAGTGCCCCCTCCTCTGTGTTCCCACAGGCAGGCCCTTTCTTTTATCCATACACTTATCACACTGCACCACAGCTGCCTGTCTGACTTCAGACTGAGCACTCCCTGAGGGCAGGTCCAGCTATGTTCATCTGAGCACCACCTTTCCTTCCCTCCATTCCCAAAGCACAGTGTCTAGCTGGCACACAGCAGGCGCTCCATAAATGTCTGTTTGCTGGATGGACAGATGGATGGATGGATGCATGGATGGATGGATGGATGGATGGATGGATGGATGATATGTGGGGTCTGGGGCCAAGAAACAGGTTTTCTAGATGGGCTGTGAACAAACAACAGACTGATTATTTCACAAGTGGCAGGACTAAAAATGAGAATACACTCATTAAAATCTTTTCAAATTAAGTATGCCAGGAACAAGAGCCTAGGGAACCGTGCTGCACTTCCAAGGCCATTTACCTAAACACAATTTTGTGGCCATTATGTGAAGTGCTGTCTAGCAGTTACAAAAGGATATCCGTTAATGTGACAAGATTTGAAACCATTCTTTGTTGCCTCACTGTTAACTAGATCTCCCCCTCTGTGTCAAATCCTTTATTCGACAAATATTTACCAATTGCTTACGAAATGCCAGCCATTATTCTAGGTATTGGCATACACTGGGGTCACAAAGTCTTAAAGGGAGTAGTTAGCTATACAGCAAACCCTCACCAAATAGGTCCTTCCTGAGGAGCAAAGTCATCGAGACCATAGGTAGCAAGCCACTTATCTCCCTGCCTTCCTAAGCAGAATACACTAAATGTAAAACCTTACTAAGTCCAAATCACCATACTGGAATCCCATGATGCTCCATCTACTTTACGACACATAGGGCAAGCCGTCTTCAAACACAGCGGGGTTGAGAGTGATACCCTTGAATCTTGCATCTGCCTTGCCTAGCTCTTCTTCCTCACATCACTTTTCACAGGGACCAATAACCAGTGGTTTTGAGTCAGCATGTCTCTCTGTAGCAACTCTTTCTGATCTGACAGCAGCTAAAAATAACCAAGCCCATTAAAATCATGTATGAAATAAGAGTACAAGGTTGCCAACTAAAGATCGAGTCAGGCAGGCAGCCAGCAGGGAAAGGTATGGACACTGTGATATCTTTGCTGGCCAGCCAGAGGTTCCCAGCCATGCTCCTGATAAGGAAGACTGCTGGACAGCTGATGTCTTAACTGTCCCCCCAAATAAATTAACTATCCTGACTCTCTTAGATAAGATGCAATGGACAATGTCTTACTGAAACCTGACCCAAGCAGACTGTCACAGGTCGACTGTGGTCCTCGGAGAAAAGAGAAGAGAGAAACCAATCCATCCAAATCTCGCTAGTCTCAACAGCCTAAAACACCAGGCATAGCAGGTAGGTTTGAAAGGAGGAAATAAGCTGTGTGTGAGTGTACCAGTCCAGTGGATACATCCTAGTTGTGAACTAAAATGGAAAGCATGGCATCTAGGCAGTGAAAGGATTTTAGGAGCCATCTCCTTGTAGGCACACGAGGTCTCCTCCGCCCACCTGCTCCACATCCACCAGATGGCATGTTCCTCTGCACCCATCTTCAGAAAGGCTCTCCATCCTTTTCCATGGCTCAGGCTGCATCACCCCATATGGACCACAGCAACACCCTCGACTGGTCCTGCTACCGCTAGTGCTTCTGTCCTAAACTCGTCTTCCCTGTGTTTGCCAGAATGGTCTTCACAGAACACAGTCCTCATCTCAGTTGCGATTTTTGCACAAGAACATCCACCAGAGGCTCCTCAGCTTAGTGTCAGGGACTCTGCACAACCAATACTGCCCAACCCAATACTTGTTTTGTCTCCCTTGGGCCCCACACATACCCTGGCTCCGGTCGAATGCTGGAACGTGTTCTCCAGCTCTGACACACACCCAAACGTACACAGCAGTCCCACGCCATGGCTTTACCTTGGTGCCCTCCTCCTATATCCCCACTCCTAACCCCTCTTGCAGTAGACCAGTCCCCGTGGCAAATTTCAAGTCATCGTTACACCTGTTGGCAGCACCCTGTCATGTTCATCTTTGCCTGTGCACCATCTGATATTCTGAAGCTCAATAAACATAACGGCTGATGTGGATTAAGGAGAATCCTCAGTTCCCACGACTGTCCTCGAATGACCCACTTTTCAGAACTCTGATCCTCTTGGTCCAACTCTGCCGAGAATTCTCTAGAGAAAGCTGGGACTTGAGTATGGAACGCTGATACTACCATTCCCCCTTCTGGATCCCTTACATTCTAATGCAGCCTAGAACTGGTGTTTTGGAAATCATGCTGCGCTGTGGCCTATTCCTACGGCTAATGAAAATGCTAGGCCTCATACACACAAAATATTACCAAATTCCAGATGCTTATATATGAGTTAAAAAAAATAACTAAAATATTTTGATGAGGGTTTCTAAACCTAAGTGCAGGCTTTTACATTTGTTCCAATTAAATTTCATCTAATTAAATTGGCCCATCATATATCCTGTTAAGAACATGAGTTGTAGGTTGTTATCCCATATACCAGTTACTGATACCAATTTTACAACATGTGAGATATTTGATACACAGGAGGGAGTGAGGGATGGTGATGGGAGCTGGTGTCTTTCTTTGGTTCTCCGGTACCAGAACCACTCATCTGATGGTGGCCTCAACCCAGTTATGAATATACACAGTTGTACCAAGGTGGGCCATGCCCTGGACTCTTAGAGGCAAAAAATGGGTTGGAAACCCAGTTCTGCCTTTTCTAGCAATATGACCATGACCTTAGGCATCCCCATGAGTCTCAACTTCTTCATCTGAAAAATGAGGACTCTTATCTGTGCTGTCAGCCTTGCTAAGTTGTTGCATTAGTAAAAAAGCAAAGAAGTAAATGAGTATGCACTGTAAACTACAGTGTCCTGTACACACAAAAGAATTATTATTACTTTCATCCGAAGCTTAGTTCTCTCACTTGTCCACAGGAATAACACAAGGTGCTTTTTGTAAAATGCTTAACAAAAATCGAGGTACAGGAAGTCCATGACAGTAGTCCAGTAATCCCACTTAAAGAAAAATTGAAGCTAGTGTAGTTTGGGGATTTTTGTAAACGTAAGTTGGTCCCGAGAGATCAATCCTTTCTTTCCAAGTTCTTAACACCCCTAGTTTAAATAACCTCAATACTCCACCTAGGATCATCAGTTGGCTTCCTGGTCAGCAGTTCCCAGAAAGCATCTGCCTCAAGGCTTGTTTCAACTGTTTCTATGAAATGCTAATTCCATGGTTAGTTACTAGCTCAGCCCCAAAACCTCACAACTTGGTAACCTGCTAGTTTTCTGTGAGCCTTAGTAGGACACTCGCTATCACACACACACAAAGTGGTCCAGGGGTCTCTGTTCCCACTGTTATCGCTTCTAAAGTCATCAAAAACAACGTAAACTGTTTACTCCGGGATGTCATAAACACAAAGATCTGAAATTACCAAATAAAGTTACCTTGAAATTTCAACATCTAGTAGTCCCCCCTCATCTGTGGTTTCGTTTTCTATGGTTTCAGTTACTCACGGTCAACTACGGTCTTAAAGTAGAAAATTAAAAATTCCACAAACAATTCATAAGTTTTAAATTGCATGTCGTTTTGAGTATTGTGTTGAAATCTCCAGTTGTCCAGCTTGGTCCCACCTAGGATGAGACTCATCCCTTTGTCCAGTGTCTCGACACTGCAGATGCTCCCTATCTGTTCGTCACTTAATAGCAGTCTTGGTTATTAAATCGACTGTCGCAGTGTCTCAGTACTTGTGTTTAAAGAATCCTTATTTTACTTTATAATGGCCCCAATGCACAAAAGTAGTAACACTGAGAATTCATATATGCCAAAGAGAAGACATAAAGTGTTTCCTTTAAGTGAAAAGGCGAAAGTTCACAACTTAAAGAAAAAAAATAGGCTGAGGTTGCTAAGATCTATGGTAAGTCTGAATCTTCTATCTGTGAAATTAGGAAGAAAAAAAAAATCTGTGCTAGTTTTGCTGTTGCACCTCAAACTGCAAAAGTTATAGCCTCAGTGGGTGATAAGTGCTTAATTAACACGGAAAAGGTATTAAATTTGTGCTTGGAGGATGTGAACAGAAAATGTGTTCTGATTGTCAGCACCATGTTGTGCCACAAAGCATTGAACTTCTACGAAGATTTCAGCAAGGGAACTCCTGAACTGAGTGACCACATTCACATAATTTTTGTTACAATATATTGTTGTAATTGTTCTATTTTATTATTAGTTATTGTCATTAAACTCTTACTGTGCCCAACTTACAAATAAACTTTATCATAGATTTGTATGTATAGGAAGAAACACTATATACAAGAATCGTTACTATCTTTGGTTTTAGGCATCCACTGGGGGTCTTGGAACGCATAAAGCGGGACTACTGTGCCATCACAGCCATCAGCAAGATTTGGTGACTCCAAACCGAAATGAAGTGATGTAAAGACCCTGCAGAAATCAATAATCTGTTGGCTTTAGGGCCAGGATGTCCAGTTTACAAATTCCACCTTCCAGCTAGGAGCGAGTCAATGTTTTCCAAGGTTCCATGACCCCATTTTGCAGAGCAGCAGACTTAGCTTCAGAAAAGTTATGTGATCAAGTTCATATAAGTGGCTTATAAGTGGCAGAAATAGAATCAGGACCTAGCCTTCCCGATTCCGAGGAGATGATTCTTTCTACCTCATCATACCACTTCTCTAGTCGACTTGTTTGCCTCTTTGGCGCCAGGCACATGCGACGTGTCCTGCAAACAAGAAATATTTCTTAAGCCCAATTTAACACACGGATACTGAGCATCTCCTTCATGAATGGTCTGAGCCATGGCTGGGATACAAGGTCCAATATGTACAGACCTCATGGTGGGGAGGCGATTCCTGTTTCGTTTGGAGGGTAGGAAAGCGGTGGAAGAATGGAAAGTCAATTTGCTCACAAACTAACACAGAAGCCAAGACACTGTAGTGAGGAGGGACACAGACAGTCTGGGCGGCTCCTGGAAATTCAATTCTGGTAAAACAGAGCACATGTTATTCATTTCCTGACTTGCCTGGCTAACAATCTCTTGGCAATCAGAGGAAGCAACAAAAACAACTGCCCTTAATTTTGATGAACAAGGAAGTAAGAACAGCAATCCTAGAAGAAAGTGACTGTCCTCCTTGTATGAGTCAGTGAAAAGAGGCACCTGGTGATCAGCTCCACCAATAACCAGTGTTCTCCGTCCACCACGGGCAAGGGGTTCTCAACGTGCTGCTGGAGGTCTGGGCAGGTAGATTTTAGGTTTAACCATTCCACCGCAGGACACAGCCACGTTGCCTTCAACCAATGGAGAGATCATTTAACACACTGTGACTAAGACTTTGTGTTGCATTATTGATTAACTATTGGTCAGTCTCTGTTCCAGCCTGAGAAACCATCTTCAGGCTAAGCTGTAGTTATGTCGCAGCAGAGATTCAAAGCTCTAGGCTGATCCTTTAACAGCACCTTCCTCACAGGGCTGCTAGAGAATTAAGTGACCCCACTGGTCATGATCCTATGAACCAGTTGATTGCCTTTCAATCAACATGGAATACCAAACATCTAGTGACCTCAATTTCTGTGTCCCTATAGCTCCTCCCAAGTATGCCTAACACAAGGGATTCGTTTAACAGAGAGTTCCCCATTTATTCCTCAAGATGCTGAATGAAATCCAGACACCTAGACCTACTTGATCCTGGCCGCCCTGAAAACTGGCTTCACCTAGCACTTCAAATGTGATGCCTCCATACTTCCCAACTCATTTTATGAGGCCAATATTACCTTGATGCCAAAACCTGGTAAAGATAACACACAAAAAAGAAAACTACAGACCAATATCTCTCATGAACACAGATGCAAAAATCCTAAATAAGATACTAGCGAACTGAATACAGCAACACATTAAAAAGATTATACATCACAATCAAGTGGGCTTCATCCCAGGGGAAAAGGGATGGTTCAACATACACAAATCGATTAATGTGATACACTGCATAAACAAATTAAAAAATAAGAATCATTTGATTATATCAATAAATTCAGGAAAAACCTTCGACAAGATACAGCATCCATTTAGGATCAAAACACTTAACAAAATCACTATAGAAGGAAAGTACCTTAACATAATAAAGGCCATCTGTACAAGCCCTCAGCCAACATTATACTTAATGGTGAAAAACTAAAAACCTTCCCTCTAAGATCAGGAACAAGGCAAGGCTGTCCACTATTGCCACTCTTATTCAATATAACATTGGAGGTCCTAGCAAGTGCAATCAGGCAAGAGAAAGATATAAAAGGCATCCAAATAGGAAATGAAGAAGTCACATTGTCACTATTTGCGGATGATATGATTCTCTATATAGAAAACCCTAAAGACTCCACAAGAACACTACTAGAAACAATAAGCAAATACAGTGAAGTCTTTGGATACAAAAATCGATGTTCAAAAAACCATAGCGTTTCTATACTTTAATAACGAAGTGTCAGAAAAAGAAGTGGAAAAAATAATTCCTTTTGCGACTGCAACAACAACAACAAAATACCTAAGAATAAATCTAATGAAACATGTGAAGGACCTGTATAATGAAAACTATTAAGACTCTATTAAAAGAAACCAAAGATACAAGAAATGGAAAGATACTCTGTGTTCTTGGATTGGAAGAATCACCATAGTTTAAATGACCTTATTACCCAAAGCATTACACAGATTTAATGCAATCCCCATCAAAATCCCATTGGCAGTTTTTAAAGAAATAGAACAAAAAATCATCAGATTTGTATGGAAGCACAAAAGACCCCGAATTGCCAAAGCCATCCTGAGAAAAAAGAATGAAGCTGGAGGCATCACTCTGCTTGACTTCAAATTATACTATAAAGCGACAGTAATCAAAACGGCATGGTTCTGGCAGAAAAACAGACACACAGACCAGTGGAACAGAATCGAGAGTCCAGAAGTAAACTTATATTTATATGGGCAAATAATTTTCGACAAAAATGCCAAAAATATACAGTGGAGAAAGGAAAGCCTCATTAATTAGTGGTGCTGGGAAAACTGGAAAGCCACCTACAAAAGAATGAAACTAGACTGTTGCCTATCACCACACACTAAAATTAACTCAATATGGATTAAGAACCTGAATATAAGACCTGAAACAATAAAATGCATAGAAGAAAATATAGGAACTAAACTCAAGGACCTTGAGCTTAAAGAGTATTTTATGAATTTGACCTCAAAGGCAAGGGAAGTAAAAGCTATAATAAATCAATGTGACTACATCAAACTAAAAAGCTTCTGCTCAGCAAAAGAAACCGTCAACAAGGTAAAGAGACACCATCTGACTGGGAAAATATATTTGCAAGCAACACCGATAAGGGCCTAATATCCAAAATATACAAAGAACTCATACAACTCAGTAACAGCAAAAAAACAAACAATCCAATCAAAAAACGGGCAGAGGATCTGAACAGACACTTCTCCCTAGAGGACATACAAATGGCCAACAAATATATGAAAAGATGCTCAGCATCGCTAGCTATTTGGGAAATGCAAATCAAAACCACAATGAGATTCCATCTCACATCTGTTAGAATGACTATAATCAACAGGACAAGTAATAACAAATGTTGGAGAGGAATGTGGAGAAATAGGAACCCTCATACACTGCTGCTGGGACTGCAAATTGGTACAGTCACTATGGAAAACAGTATGGAGGTTCCTCAAAAAACTAAGAATTGACCTACCATATGATCCAGCAATCCCTCTACTGGATATTTACCCCAAAGACTTGAAAACCCATATCTGAAAAGATATCTGCACACCGATGTTCATAGCAGCATTATTCACAGTGGCCAGGACATGGAAGCAACTGAAGTGTCCTACGACAGATGACTGGCTAAAGAAGCTGTGGTACATATATACAATGGAATATTACTCAGCCATAAGAAGAGACGAAATACTGCCATTTGCAACAACATGGATGAACCTTGAAATAATCATACTAAGAGAAATAAGCCAGACAGAAAAGTTTGAAAATCACATGATATCACATATATGGGATATAAACCTAAAAGCAACAAATGAACAAGACAAACAAACAGAGACTCGTGGACATGGACAATGGACTAGTAGTTACCAGAAGGGAGGGGGAAGGGGGAAAATAAAAAAATAAAATGTTAAAAAAAATGATGTATATATAGTACAAATGGTATGACTCCTACTCTCAATATGGAACATCAAAGCAGCACACGCTGAACACGCTTCAAATTTTTCTTGATACTACCATCAGGCACATTTTAATGTACTATCCCTATCAACAGGGACATTAACAGACTATCTGATAACCTCCCTAACACAAAGGACAAATTCCTCTTAGCGTTCTGGATTGGGAGCCCCTCCACGTCGCCTTTATTATTAGGCACGGTGCGTCATGTAACCTGTCATACTGCTCTCTGCCCAACTGAGTCCATTCAAATCCCTAGTGAATGAGAACAGGGAGCAGGAGACTGCCTTTTATGACCTCTTAAGGCAGGTGCTTCCCATTCTAGTAGCCTCCATCTTACACCAAAAGACTTAGAAGGACAGGTGGCAAGTACCTAGAATGCTAGTGTTAGTGTCACTCTTTTAAACCGTGGTGTTTACTAACATGGCTGCAAGGTCTCTGCACCTTGCCCTTGAATCTGGAAGAGCATGGTACTCTGCTCAAGCCAAACAGAATATGATGTTAATAACGCTTTGTGATTTCCGAGGCAAGGCGATGGTTCTCTTGGGATGCTTGCTCTTGGGGTAGAGCCAGCCACCATGTTAAAAGTCCAACTGCCCGGAGACTGCTATGCTGAAGAGGCCATGAGAAGATGTTCCCATCAACTGTCCCAGTTGAGCCCAGCCTTCCAGTCATCACTGCCAAGTCATGCACCCAAGCTCATCTTCCAAATGAGTACTTCTGGGTGTCCCTGTCCTGGGTATCAGAGGACCAGAAGATTCTCTCAGCTGAGCTCCACCCAAATTCTAAACCAACAGGATCCAGGAGCTATGAAAAATGGTTGTTGTTTTAAGCCACTAAGCATTATAGGGAGAATTGGTTATGAAACAACAGATAACCAGAATGAAAAGCACATATACGCACAGATAGAGCATGTGTGCGTGTCATATGTGTATGTACGTAAAAGTTTTCCATAACTTTAAAAAAATGTTTCTTACGAAATACTAACTTTGGTATTGCTTGGAGATGAGAAAGAAGAATAATAAACATACAAATTCTCCAGAAAAAGAAAAAGGATAAACAAACCAAAAAAACTATTCTTTGAAGGCCACTCACTCTGTTTAGGAGAAAGACATTAAAATCGAGGGTTGGAATATCTGGGGCTGCCGTACTCTACATTCACAAAGCACTTATGAAGAACTCAATAAACTGCACTGAAAAGAGGGGAGGAGACAGTTATGAATTAAAAGAGACTTAAGAGACATTATTTACCAAACGCAATGTGTGGTCTGCAGTTGGCTCCTGATTCAAACCAACCAACTATGAAAAGGTTTTTGAGATGACTGGGAAAAACTGAACAAGGACTTGGTATTAGATGACAGTAAGGAATCATTGTTCTTTTTGTGGAGTATGATACTAGTATTATCACACACAAACACAGTGTATATTTATGTGTAAGAGATACCCACTTAAGTATGAATAGATTAAATGCAAGTTGTCTGGGAGTTGCTTTAAAATACTCCGGAGAAATAATAATAAATGGGTGTTGTGTACATGAGAGTTTCATCATCCTGTTCTCTCTACTTTGTATAGTTAAAAATTTCCAAAAAAAAAAAGAAAGAAAAAAACTTAAAGAAAACCTCACAAACTGCTAACGAGTTGAGTGTCGGCACTATCCGGCCTGAGCTCTGCCTTCGGAATCCAAGCCACTGGCTGGGAAGAGGAGCCTGTGCCCACAGTGAAGGAGAAAGTCCTGGGGGATGCAAAAGGGCAAACGACACCTAACTGTCTTCCATGTCACTAACACGAAATACAATACGTGGACCGCTGTCGGGATCCAACTCAGTACCTACCTATGGACCCCAAGTCACATTTCATCCCCACCCCCGTTTCTGGTGCAGTTAACAAAGGCGCTGCACTACTGTGCTTTGCACTTAACTTTACAGACACAAAGTAACACGCTTTGAGAGAGAGGAAGAATGTGTAACCATGAAAGCTAAATTTAAGTTTTGGATACCAAAGTTAACATTCTACCCTATCCAATTTCATGGAAACAAGGATTTTAACCCTGAGAACGTTTCTGAGGGATACATGATTGATTTTTAACCTCGCACTAAAGCACTATCACCTGTGAGTAAAAACATCCGATATGGACCAGGACAAGCTCCTCGGTGGACAACCTCGGATAGCCATAGTTATCAGGGCTTGGTACGGAGACCGACTCAAAAACTAAGTTTTCAGAACACAGGAAAGTTCTAGAAATCAGCATATTTAAGTCCCTCATTTTACAGATGGGTAAAACAAAGCCAGAGGCAGGTCACGTTGCCAGGAAGCCACTGCAAAGCAAGGAATAGAATAAGAGCCTGTGACCCTGAGACCGATACAATTTTCTTTCTTAGGATTATCTCGTGACTACTGCGTTATGGGTGTTACCTGAACAAGCAAGGAAAAGGCAAGCCTAGCATTTCTGCTTCCTAAAGGTTAAAAACCAAATATGCAACACCAAAAAAACCAGAAATCTCAGTGTTAAAAATTCTTTGACTCTAGAAGGTGCTTGGTATGGGGAAGTATTTTTGGCTTTTTTAAATGGTAGACCAGGAAAAAAAACATCCTAAACCACGAGAAAAAGGAAAAAGAAAATGGAACAAATTCGTGCCTGACTAAACAGTAACATGCAATTAAAATGATGGATGTCTTGGTGCCAGAGGTTGAGTTTGAAACAAGCTGCTGGAAGAAGGGCAGCCCTGAAAATAAATTTGTTAAATTACTTTTTGCAGCCAGATTTCAGATTCCCCCTCCACGCAATTCTGAAAGCAAGTAACTCCACTTTTATAAATATGCAACAAATTCCCAGGAAACCCAGCCAAGAGCCCTGAAGAGAAAGAACTAACTTTGGGTGGACGACTGCCCCCATCCATCCTGCAACTTAGAAATGTGACTATTTGCAAAGTATGGTAGGTCGGTGCTACCTGGCACACAGGTAGCTTCCCTAACTACCCAGTCCCATAAGGACTGTTCCCCTTTTCTCGGTGGAGCCCTTTAGCACTCTGAGTCCCAGCTCTGCGGTTGAGTTTGGTGTCAGGAAATTTTACTTGGTAAGAACGTTTGAGGATGAAACGAAATGAAGGATTTAATAGGGCTGGGCCCCAGGGTTCGCCCAAAGGACACACCCAGTGACAGAGGTGGCCTCATTCTAGGTAGCATGCGCACTCACAGAAGATGAGCTTTATGGGAGTTAAATGACAGGGGAGTGTTACGGGTTGAACTGTGTCCCCTCAAAATTTCACAAGTTGAAGCCCTGACCCCTAGTGCCTCAGAATGTGGCTATATTTAGAGACAGAGCCTTTGAAGAGGTAATTAAGTTAAAGCGAGTTAATTAGGGTAGGCCCTAATCCTATCTGACTGCATCCTTGTAAAGAGAAAGAATGGTTCACAGGCAAAGACATCAGGGACGCCAACAGGGAAATGACCATGGGAAGACACAGAGAGAGGGGCAGCTGTCTGCAAGCCAATGAGAGAGGTCTCAGAGGAAACCAACCCTGCCAGTACCTTGAGCTCAGCTTCCGGAACTGTAAGAAACTAAATTTCTGTTGTTAAAACCACCTGGTCTATGGCATTTTGTTATGGCAGCCCAAGCAAACTAATACAGGGAGGAACATGGCTTCAAGTCAGGACCAGGTGTGTATCTGGCTCCACCACTCACACCAGCATGATTCTAACTAAGCCCCTTAACCTTCAGGGTCTGTTCCCCACCTATGAAAAGGAGATAACACAGCACCCATTCCACCCAGTGATGATGACGAGGGTCTCATCCAGCACGGTCACAGCTGGCTACGGGCAGAGCCAGGGCTGTACCAGGACCTCTGACTCTATTTAAGCTCCGGGAACTTTCCACCACATCCCTCTGGAGATCTGGAGCCTTTGCTGGGTGGTAGGCAGCCAGTGGACACTTTGCATGGTACTCCTGGGGCTGAACTGACGGTGAGACCTGTTCTCAACAGCATGGACGCCGTTTCCACAGCAGTCTTGAGGCCCAGGTTCCTTGGCTCTCGCCCATGGCTGGTATTCTTTCAGTGTGAACAATGAAAACCCAGCTAGCAAATTTGCCTGCATTTTAGTACTTTCAGTGATCACACCAACTGCTAAGGCACAGAATTTCAGGGCTATTTTCTTAGCTCTGTGTGCATATAAAATATTCAATAAGGTTAATAAGTGGAAAAATACATACAACATTTAAGCTTATCTGTGGTGAGTTTGGCAGTCAGGGTCATAAAACTATAACTGAGGCACCACCATCCATTCATCTAATGATAGGTATACAAACAAAGTTGTCTTTATGGCTGGCCTTTGATTTTTCTTCTCTCATTTCTTTTTCTTTTTTCTTTTTTTTTTTCTTTTTTAGTGAGTCAGTGGCCTTTAAAAAAAAAAAGTCTCCTACAAGAAGGCAGAGACTGACACATTCAGATGGAGAAAAGGGGTGTGTGCAATGCTTACAGTCTCTCTGTAGGTTTGGATTTGCAAAGATGGCATTATCAAGATAATTCCCCAGGTGTGTGGTTTGTAGTTAGTGTGAGCTGTTGAGAGAAGAATGTTGACTGTAAGTTAATTACACAAAAAGTTAGCTTTTCCTTATTCATTAACTAAGAAAAAAAAGGTTTCCAATCATACATGCATTTTTAAATCAACAACGGAACGTCAAGCAAGGTACAAGCATTAACTAGTATTGCTATGGAATGTGCCTTTAAAATAGAACACACAAATAGGAAATTATTTACAGAACTAAACGCCTACGTGCAACTATAGCAACTTCTCATCATCTTTAAATGCTACCAACGGATCACAAGCTAACCCCGATTTTCCCGAGTTCAAGGAGAACTAATTCAGCTGCAATGGCTTCTCACACAAGACCCCAGTAGCCCAGAACTTCAAATCCATGTCAAAGGTATTCCTACAAGATTGCCATTAAGCCAGGCATTGAACCCTCTAGCCCTCACACCTTCTAAAAGAAATAAGGAATGTAAAAGAGGAAAATCCATATGGGGTTATGAGGGGCCACCCACATGCCAGCCACTTTGAGGAATTTGTGCTGGAAGGGGCACGGCATGGAGAACGGGAATGGTGCACAGACAGAGGACATCACACGAGTGGAGGGGGTCCTGAGGAAAGGGGGTGCGGGCAGCCAACACAAGATTCGGCCAACTGCTGCGCAATGGGGATTCAGACTGTGTGATCAGATCTTCCAATTTTTTTTTTAAAAGTCTACAAACTTGAAATTTTTTATGTGCAATGTGGCAATTTTTGAAAGCCTTTTAAAGACCTCTGGTTTACTTTTTCATTGAAGGGTGACATACACAGCTAGAAGTAGTACACAGGTCAGATGCGTACCACTCAAGGAATTATCATAAGTGAACACACCTGTGCAACTACCACCCAGGTGAAAACACAGAACGCTGCCCGCCTCCCGGAAACCGTGTGCCTCTTCCCAATTTCCACCCTTGCCTTCCTTCCCACAGGCACCGAGGATTTGTTTTACCTGAAGTTCATTTAATGGAATCACACAGCATGTACTCTTTTACATCTGTGAGGGGTGCTAGCCCTCCAAGTCACAGACCTTGTCTCTCTGAGCAAAGGCGCACAGGTGCTGGAAAGGAAATGAGACTCAAGTGAATTCACCTTTTGTGGATTCACTCACAGCCGAGAAGGACTTGTCATCCTAGAGGCCTCGAGGAGTCAGAGATAAGGAACTAGACATGGGTGGAGTGGGATGGTCAAAGTCCCACAGAAAGGGAAGGCCTATTCCCGGATCATAGGGACAGCAAAAGGACAGGGGACAAAAGGACAGAGATGATGGCAGGTGAGGGAGTGAGGGGGCCAAAGTTCAAAATTCATGGCCACCAAACACAGCGGGGAAATAAGCAAGCCCAGAGAGACTGTGGCCAGGGCAGCTGGGACCAACTCCAGTACCCAGAGAGCCCAGCTTTTCCCCAGGAGACAACAAATTGGCTGGCTTCTGGGAAGGAGGAATCAACAAAGATGACCTGGTATGCTCTCTCTTTAAAACACTTAAAAAATAAAATAAAACTTTGTATAATGGACAATTTCAAACAAATACAAAGAAAACAGAATAGTATAGTAAACACCTGTCACTCAGCTTGAACAATTACCAACACTTTGTATCATTTTTTTCTCTGTTCATTCCTCCCTGGCCTGCCATTCATTTTTTTCCATGTCTTTTTCTGGGACGGTGACAAGTTTACTTGCATTGAAACACACATATCTGAGCTATTCCATTTTGATAGCAAATTCAAGTCCCCCCAAAAGTTCCCAAGTGTCCCTTCCCAGTCAACCCTTGGCCCTTTCCACTACCCAGAAGAAACAGAGTTTCTGACTTGTTTTCTCCACAGGTTAGTTTTGCTAGTTCTGGAAATGCACATAAATGGAATCATCCAGAAGGTATTCTTTTGCGTAAGGTTTATTTCACTCAGCATAATGCGTTTGAATACAAAAAGATGAATTTTAAAATTCAGTTTGGGCCAAACTGTATAGACTGGTCTTCATTGCCCTTCTCACACCATCTGATGCGGAGAACTATAATTTTGAGATCAATATTTGAGATTAAAAATAACCCACAATGGGATTGATTCAGAGCCATGATTTTCAAAGAATTATTCAAGTTCTGCTTTCTTCCCTGGGTCCCGCATTCCAGATACCAGTGTCTGCACCTAAAATGCTACAACCATCCCAGAGCTCTGACCTAAAAGAGCTGACTTTGCAGTATCCTCTGAGAAGCAAGGCAGATCACCTTTCTTTTGTCGCTTGCCCTGTCTCTTCCTCTTTAAGGAAGAAAACTGGGTAAAAGCATGGAAAAACTGTAGCGTTTTCTGCAAATGCAAAAGACACATCTTCTCATTAAACTGGCAGTTGCTTAAGGAAAGAGATGCATCTTTGACTCAGCATGGTACCCACCGGCCCCTGGCTTGGTTCAGTGTATACAGCAGGCAGACCCTCAGTAAATGCCTGTGCCTCTTCATTATTTGCTCGAGTTTTTCATTTCATGACGGCCTTGAAAACGTCAACCCCACCAGGTTTGAAAGGCAACAGAGCAGAGTGGCCTAGAGTGTGGGCTGCCTTCCTTTTCTCATCTGTAAATAGTGACAAGAACACTAGACCCTATGCTCAGGGACTCCGTGGGAGTTGAGATATGTCCACATACATCAGCCACCCAGAGCCTAGCAGAGAACAAGCTCCTACATAGCTACACATGTTAGCTACTGTCACTCTCCAGTTTCGGTCTCCGAGCTGGCCCTTTTGGATATGAATTGCATTCAAACCCTTACCAGACTCCTCTCCAGGTGTCTGACTCGCTGGTTCTCCACATTGGCCTCATCTAAAACACAACCAGAAACGAACTCAGGTTTTGTGGCACCTTAAAACTGACACCATCTGGAGGTCTTAAAGAAAATGCCAAAAACATCTTACATTTGCAAACTATACAAAACCAAGGACCAAGCAGATATGGTACTAGACAGGGCTCCTCCCTACTGCTGCTCCACCCCCAGGTTCACCAACATGCCATGCACAAAACATGGGGGTCACATCTCAGCTTCTCCATCAATTCCACTCCTAAATCCAGCCACCAAATCCACTGGACTGCATATCCTCAAACTCCACTGCATCTGCCTGACCCATCAATGCCTTAGTTTAGACCCAAAGTGCAGCTCCCAGCCTCTTAGCCTGACCACCCAACCTCAAACACCCTGAAGAGCCAAACTCCAAGTGGTCTTAGCCTCCCTTCCTATCTCCTCTGCTTCAGCATCCCACAAACTACATTGTTTTCCAAACACATCCAGTCCTTGTCCTCCACAGTGAAGTTGGCCTCGCTGTTCTTCCACCTGGACTGCCAAACCTTCACCACTCACTGTCAAAATCAACCCAACAGTCACCGCCCACCCCCGAAGTCATCCCTAATGGAAATCCACCTCTACTTTCAAGGAACCTCTAATGGCTTCCTTCATTTGTCTAGCTACGATAGTGCCCAAGTCATGCTGTCTAGTGTTATGGTTAAAGTTGTTTGTTCTCCTTTTTAAGAGGGCCAGATGGCGTGCAATGCAATTTATGAACAATTCCACACTCCAAATGAGCTCCTTGTAAGCAAGGCCCACATTTTTGACCATTTCATATTCCTCACACCAAGCCTTACACATACTAGATGATTCCTATTTTTTGTTGTCATTTTCAATAAATAAATAAAATAGCTGAAATAAAACAAGTCTTCTCAGTAAACAGAATAAACCATAGCTGTCTGGAAAACTCATATGTGGAAGAGCTCACTCACTGAAGTTGAGTTAATAAAATAAATGACATGTTGCAATAATTCAAGTACAAGCAATTCTTTTTCAGAAGACAGCACACAGTTTTTGCATTTTTCTTCAGGAGTTTTTTTAATGAAGAAGAACTATACACCACAGCTTTTAGAACAAAGCTAAATACTTCTGAACTTCAAAGCAAAATAAATCCTTATGAGGCATTCTAAACAAATACTTCTGACCTTGGGTTCCCTGCTCTCTCATTAATATATCCCACATCCAGATCTCCACTGCTCAGCTTTCACCCTTGAGGATGCCTGGGATCTGCCACTGCCAGCTGGTGGCACAAACGGGAGCCAGTGCCAAGCCAGCCTGGGCCCCTCCCTGGACTCTGACTGGCCACTCTCACTGCCATCCAGTCAGCACTGATGCACCCAACACAGATTGCAAGTGACTGAGCAGGTGGCTTGGGCCCTGGGTCTCAGGCCCTGGCAAACAGGAACGATAAGAGGACTGCAATCAGTGAGATGCTCAGAGTGAGCTGCGAGTTAATAACCAACTTTTGGGAGCCTTTAGTTTACTGGGGCTTTCCTGGGTGAAGCCCATGTCCATTTCATGGGCAGGTGACAGGGCAGGCAGTGTTTCTGCTGAGCCAGGGGAGAACCACGGTTCACTTTCAGAAGAGCTGGAGGAGCCTCAGAGAGGTGCTGAATGTCACTTGGCCACTGAGAGTAGGAGCCTGGAGGGCTGCATGCAGGAAACTGCTCTTATTACACGCTAATTACTGCTCATTTGCCACAGGTGAGCAGCAGCCGGCTGCATAGAGCAGCAGCGAGTGTTTCAAGGCAGCCAGGAAAGATCTGCCATCCCAGAAAGAGGCTTGGGACCATGTGGTCCCCAAGTGCTCCTTTAGGGCTAAAACCCCATGGTTCCTGCTGCACTGCTCTCTGCCCCGGCACCCTTCTCCCTGAAGTGTTCATTGATTCTGCATTCCCTGAAGTGTGTGCAGGCACCTCTAGCCGGAAGAGATGGAAAGGGCTCACTGGGGGCTTCCAGGAGAATGTAAAGGAACCTAAACAGGAGTGAGCTAGAGAAGGAAAGATTCCATGGTCAAGGGAGACATTCAAAACCAGTGCCAAGAAAGTTGATGAAGAAACAGAGGGTGGACATAGAAGAAGAAAAGACATTCTTTTATCGAATCTTTCCAAAGACGGAGTTTCAACCTCTTCAAAGGAGGACCAGCCAGTGGGAAATGAGGGCTCACTAGCAGGGCTGAACAAGGAGCTGCAATCTCGGGTGTATTACTTCAAGCCTCAGTGCCTTTGCACATGCCAATCTGGCCACCAGGGAAGCTGTTTCTCCCCTGTTCTCTCTGAAATTTTCCAGGTCCTCTGTTTCCCCTTCACAATCCCCATCTTAGGCCTTCCTATGTGCTTATTTAAAATGCTCTACAGCACTTTTCATACCAGGTGTAGTGACTTATCTCCACTCAAGTTCCTTGAGGGCGAGGAATCTGTCTTACTGTTCTGTGTGCCCTGACTCAGATGCTTTAAATAAGGCCAGTTTCCGGTACCAACTGCAGAGCTGAAGTGAATGCCTCTAGATCCTGCAACTGCTCACCAAAAGCCACCAACACCAACGGACTTCAGGTCATTCATAGAGAAACTGAAGTCAAAACATGAATTTCTACTTAGTGAGGAAAGGCCTGTAAGGGAAGGGTAGGTATTTGGGGGCTGAAAGAGACGTGATCGCTCTGGTTCCACTGAGGTTGCCTCAGAAGAGGAAGCGGGTATGGGAGACCAGCTCAGAAAGACACAAGAGAAAAATACAACAAAAAAAAAAAAAAAAAAAAAAAAAATTAAACAAAAAGAATAGAACCATGAGCATTCCAGATGGGTGATGCTAGATGATTTATAAACATGGGCAAAGATACTCAACTCCGTCAATAACTGGGGAAAAGCGAAGACCACAGGACTTCCCACTAACTCCCACCAGACTGGTAAAATAACACAGGAAAGCTGCACGGTAACAAGTCTTGGAGAAGAATGGACCAGCAGACGCTTTTGTATGCTGCTGGGACTCTGGAAAAAATTTCACGTGATCAAAACCTTGCTCACTTCTTCCCAGCCATTCCGCTCCTGGGTACACACCCAAGAGAGATGCGTGCTCACGTGCGTGCATCAGGAGGCCAATTCTAGAAGGTTCAAAGCAGCATTTCTTTACAACAGCCTCAAACTGAAAATATCCCAAATGTCCACCAACAAAGGATACATTTCAATAGATTACTGCAAAGCAGTAAGAACCACAGCTACCCCGTCAATACGTGCGAATCTTACAGACACAGTAGTGAGTGAAAAATCCACTTATATAAAGTCCACAAACATGTGAAACTAACAATATGTTGTTTGGGGAAGCATACATATGCAGCAAACCAACAGGAAAAGGAAAGGATGAGAGACCGACTTCGGGAGAGCAGGAGGGAGGGGAATGCGACTGGGAGAAGCGTGGGGGTCTTTAATAGCACTGGTGACGGTCTTTGTTCTTAAGTTGGGTGGTGGGAACATGCATGTTCATTGCATTATTTTTCTATAAACTCTTCATGTAATAGACACTCTTTTGTATTTAGATTTCATCATTAAAAAGTTCAGAGTATGTGCTGGGCAGAGGACTTGCCAACACTGAGCAACTCAAGACAAAAATGTCCAGGGAAAAACTAAAAGCAGACGACCTGGAAGGGTGAGCATGAAGCAAAACAGTCCCAGGGCAGAGGTTCTAGAATGCCAAGAATAAAACCAGGCGGGAAGGGCTGGGGACATCCAGGTCTCCACTGGAGTACCACTAATGAACGGCAAGACTGAGTTAGGAAGGCCTGGACTGGCACAAAAATCCATAACTCGGATAAATGGATAAACCAAGTGTGGCATATACATACACTGGAATACTATTGGGCCACAAAAGAGAATGAAGTTCTGACACGTGCTACAACATGGATGAACCTTGAAGACATCATGCTAAGGAAAAGGAGCCAGACACAAAAGGACGGATGCTGTAGGATTCCACTTATATGAGATACTTAGAGTAGCCAAGTTCATAGAGACAGAAAGTAGAATGGTGGCTGCCAAGGGCTGTGGGGAGGCGGGTAGGGAATGAGTGTTTTATGGGCACAGTTTCAGTTTGGGAAGATAAACAAGTTCTGGAGATGAAGACTGGTGATGGCTGCCCAACAATGTGAATGTACTTAATGCCACTGAACTGTACACCTAAAAATGGTTAAAATGATAAATTTTATATTACTCACATTTTTTCACAATTAAAAAAATCCATAATTCGATACGGGTGCAGCTGAACAAGAGCGCAGGTAGGATCAACGAGAGGCACTGTCAGGCCTACCTCACCTGCCTGAGCAGATATAACATAGGATACTCACAACAGCGACATTCAGATCAGGACCCAGGCATGGAGGAGACCCCACAGAGCTGAGAGACGTGGACTCTGCAGGCACCTGCAGAACCAGCAGCCCATGTCCCAGGGCATGGCTGGCAGTGTGGACTGAGCTCTGTGCTGGGAAGCTAGGAAGCTCTGAATGATCCCACTGGAGGCACAGGACCCTTGGGATATCATTTTCTAGTTCTTAACTTCAAAAAGGAAAGCCTTTCCTTTTTGAAGTTAAGAACTAGAAAATGATATCCCATTTGATGGGCAGGTGACAGGGCAGGCAGGTGTGACTTTGACTCAGCCACCTATGACTTTGGAGAAAAGACCTGCAAAAAATGCTGAGAAATAGTAGAACTCAAATACCAAAAATGCTCTAAGGCACAGAGGTCCAGGAGAGAAAGGGGGTTTTATTGCATGAAGTTTTGACCTGTTGAATCCCATTCGAAATAGTTCCAAGGAGCATACATGTCACACAGGAAGGCTGGGTGTGCACAGCAGGGTCTAGGGAAAGAGCACTGAAGATGAGTCAGGAAACCTAGATACACTTCTGGCTCTGCGACACTAACTAGCCGAGTGGCGCAAGGCCATTTGCTCCCTAGACCACGCATAAAGAGGATAATAATATCTTCCCCAGATGGTGCCAATTAAGGGATTCTACCAGCCTGGGGTAGGACTGCCCAACAGGTAAGATACCAGCTCCCTTGCATATCAACCTCCAACCCCAAGAATAAGTAGAAATAGATATAACTCAGGGCTCGCATGCATGCACACACACACAGAGAATGAGGGGTGAATTTTAGTAATTCAGAATAAGCTCAAAAGAGGGCAGAAACTGGTGAGAAGTATGTCAGGAAGGCCTGGATGGGAGGGGGAAAAAGGATACACCCCACACTTACAAACACGTATACAAAAGCACAAAGACTTAAGGGAATGAAATGAAACCAACCAGTTACTATGCAGCAGGATGGGAATATATAAAATGATTTCTTTGTGACATTTTAATGGTGTTCTATTAAGCACTTTTTAAAAACTAGCTTACTTCTGACCTCAGTGCTGAAGAATTATGGCCATCAAACCAGAATGCACTCTGGGCGAAACTATATTCTGAGGCTCAGAAGTCTCCATCCACCTTGGAACCTCAGGGGCAAGCTCAGCACCCACCCACCCACTCCCATCCTTCCACTCCTCCCATGCCCAGACCTGCTGTCAGAGGACTTCCCTAGACCACAAATCTCAGGCCAGACTGTCTGAGATCGAAGCCAGAGTTTACCTCTACTAGCAAGTGATATGGACAAGGTTCTTAACCTGTCTTAACGCAATTCTACCACCTACAAATCAGGGATAACAACAGTAACTGCCAATAGAGTTTTGTGAGGATTCAACAAGACAATCATTCAAGCACGTAGCACAGTACCAGGCAAAATGGTCAGTAAGCCTTGGCTCTTACTAAGTGCTTGACACACTCCTGCTCTTCAATGGTTTTTCATTCATACTTTAAGATTCAGGGACACAGCCGGAGCTCATAATCCTCCCCTACCCCAAGGAGTCTAGAGCCTGGGAAAGGGGGTTTTCTGGCTCCCATCCTGCATGCATTTGCATCTGCTGTTTCCTCTGTCCCAACGCCTTCCGACTAAGTCTAATAGCTGAACTCCTATGCATCCTTTAGGACAATTCGATGCCACTTTGGGTATCGAACCGTCGCCAACTCCACCCCACAGCTCAGTTGCTCACCCTCTGCACTACTCCCTCATGTGGGGTGATGAGTCATCTATTCATGCTGTCTTCCCTTCTAGATTGGAGCTACTTCATCCCTCTTGTACCCTTCCCCAATGCTAATACAGTGTAAGTGCTCAATAAGCCTTTGCTGACTGAAGAAAATATACCTTGGGCAAACAAAAACATTTGGGAAAAATAAATAAAAAAAATAAGCCAGAAAGTAAAATCAAGTGGGGCTAGTGAGATACATCCAGCTCTATAGAGAAGCCAAAGAAGCTGCAGAAAGGGATTGGGGGTGGGGGGGGACTAGGGCAGAGGAGGCACACCTGGGATGCTGCAAGGTTGCTGCCCACCTCTGTCAAATCAGCTGTAGGCAACACTGGGCAGGCATGAGAGTGGTGACTGCCCCAAAGCAGGTGTTCAGAACACAAGCCCTCAGATGCAAAGGGACACTGTGGCTATATCAGCAAGACCTTTAACCTGTCGTAAAATATAGTTGATTGGAAGAAAGGGCTCCAAAGAGCTTGCTTCTCACCCCTCAGGGACAGTAGGCAGTACGCAGCTCAGATGGCCTTTGGGGGCCCCCCACCACAGTTAAGGGGCCCAGAGAACATAAAAGGGAGACAGGAGACACAGGGCCTCACCCTAAAGAGACACAAACTCGAGGGTCTACAGTCCTTGTTCAATTGTCCTGGAGAGGGATTTTCATCAACCTATATAACTTCACCATTTAAATACATATTTATCTAAAAAGAGAAGGAAAAGGTACAGATGGATACACATCACAATTTTAATAGTGGTTATCTCTAATGAGATTTTAGGTTTTTTAACTTCTCTTGCTTCTCTACATTTTCTAATCATTCTGCTTTAAACATGTTCTAGTGTGAAATGAAAATGAGAGAGAAAAGCACATGCCAACCTGAAAAAAAAACCCCACCAAGATAGATCAGCAGCTGACCCTGCCTGCGGCAGCTGTCACGGGCCAGAGGAGGAAACCAGGGAGCAGACAGACCAGGGTCCTGTAGGAGAGAGAACAGTCCATCCAAGCAGAGTGGAGGAGGAGGGCCAGGAGCCAGGCCTTGGAAAAGGATGGATCACGTGTTTTGAGGACAAATTGTGGGTGGAGGACTTCTCTGGTTATGGAGTGGATTTTTTTCTAAGTCACTGTGCAAGAATTTAAGGGGAAGTTCTATCTGCCCCTCCCCCCACCTTTTGCTATTTCGAAATTAAACAGACCTGTGCCTTCATCCACAGCAGTACACTAGGGACAGAATTCAATGAGATTATACACGTGAAAGTGCTTAGCAAGTTAATATTTGCTCAGTCCTGGACCAGTGTAGGGTCATGTTACTGGCACTGGGGAGGCTGGGAAGACCCCTCCCCCCGCCAATATTAACACTGACAATCTAGCAAGTGCGGAACCAGAGTTAGATAGAGATCACACCTATGTCTCACTTTGGGAAGGATGTTCACCATTCACCTTTGTGCCCTGCCCCCAGCCCTCCTTTTAAAACAAAGGTATTTAAAAAAGTACACAAACTCACAATCGATCCACATAAGTATCCGAGGCTCCCCATGGTCTCATCTGGGAAGGGGTGGGAGTGGGTTAAGCACTGGAGGGCCACCTTCGAACAATACCTTCTCCCTCTGGGGCAGGAAAATAACAAGCCACCCAGAGGCCTGGGATAAAGCAAGGTGCCCATGGCACCCAGTACCTTGGGAGAGGGCGAAAGTCAGGAGGTGGGGCGTCTTATATGGTACCCTGTTCCTTCCCACAACTGAGGGTGAAGCTACTCTTGCCCTCCAAGCTAGACTCTACTACGTCCCTGCCCTCTGCCTTCCCCTCCCCCATACACTCAACTGACACCACCTACAAACTGTCCTGGCACTCTGCCCCTCGTCCTGGCCAGGCCCTCATCACCCCGCACCTGGACTACTGCAACAGCACAACTGGTCTCCAGTCCCCCGTCCTGCCCAGCCTCCAGTCTGCTGTGGTGAAAATGGGCTCCCTAAAGCTCAGGTGTGGCACTATCAACCCTTAGTTCAAAGATGTCCAGAGACACCCTACCGCCACTCCTCGCAATTGCCTATAGCTCTCACAGTACTGAAGCCAGGGTTTTTCAAAGGGTGTGAAGGGACCTTCCTCAGAATCACCTGGGGTGCCTGTTAAAAGTCCAGCTTTCTGAACTAAGGAATGAGAAATTCTGGGAACGGGCTCTGGGAATTTTAACTGGAGAAAAGACAATCCCAGATGAAACTTTCGGTACACTGTAATTAGAGGACCATTTGGCTAGAGTTTCCCACTGTTTGGGTAAACGTGTCCTACTTCCAACTGCCAGGAACATATCCCACCGTCCCGCCAAGAGGCTGTGTTAGGACTAGGGGTCTGTCTTCTTCCTACTGCTGATCCTACGCTCACGTCCAAAGGCCAGACAACTGAGGTTCCTAAAGTAGACCATACCAACTCTTCACTGAATGACCACGGGAAAGTCACTTCTTATCCACAGGCCTCAGTTTCCCACATACATAATGGATGGGATATGCTCTGTCTAGGGTCTCTTTCAACTCCAAAATAAGGCATGTGACCTTTATGCTGTATCAGGATGTTCTGTTGGACCAGAGGTTCCAATCCTAAAATCCTAAGAATCTGCATTTTTCTATTCATTTGTGGGGAGGGGCATTCTTTTCTCATCCAAAGTGAAACTTTTAAAACCCATCTCTCACACGACATTCAACTTCCAATTTCCACCAAAGGAGAGACGAGCAATGTGTAGCCTTCTTGGCACAGCTTTTTTCTTTTCTTTAATGTCCATTCCTAGATATTTTTCCAAGCCCTTTCCATAGACCAAAGAGAATGCATGTGACATAGGATTACAACCTGCCATTTACTGAGGCTGTTTATATTCTTGTCATGTAATCCTCCCAACATCCCCTTTTTAAATTTTTTATTTTATTTATTATTTATTTTTTTAGGCGAGGCAACCCTTGATTGACCTCACAGATTGCAAGGACCTTGTGAGCTTACAATCCCTTATTTTTTTACGCCTACAGCACCTGGTCTTCCTAGGTGGTCTTCCATTCAAGTACTAACCAGGCCTGACCCTGCTTAGCTTCCGAGATCAGATGGGATCGGGCTTGTTCAGGGTGGCATGGCCATAGACTCCAACATCCCCATTTTAAAGACCAGAAAATCAAGGCTCAGAGAGGTGAAGTTGCCCAAGGCTGCACAGCCAGCCTACAAGACTCAAACATGGCTCTGCTGATCCTGAAACTCTCCACGCTTGCCACTGCGCCATGATGAGTCAACGTGGAGTTCCAGAGACAATGAGAGCGACTGCGCCAGATGCAACACTGGCCAACAAAGCCATGCCCTCCGAGGCATAGTGGGAGTGCTAACCAGCCAGCCACACATCCTAACAGCTTTGTACACAGAGCTGCTGGAAGACTGTGCACGCAGGGGTGGGGGGAGACGGGACTGAGCAACAGCCGCACGAGCAAAAGCGATGCCAGGGATTTAGTCAACAGAGAGCTAATATGAGTCAACAGTGGGTGCTGCTGCCAAGCACACTAATGAGATCTTCAGCTGCATTAATAGAAGGAAAGTGTCTAGGGCAGGCCGAGGGAGTCTTGCCCTACTCTGAACAGACCACACCTGAGGGCTGGGTAGGGCTGGGCTAAGGAGAGAGAGGCAACTTCCAAGGCAAGATCAGGTTTTCTGAAAAGGAATGGCTCAGAGTGGCTCTCTGGTTGGAAGGGTGAGCCAAGGACTCCCTTGGAAGCTGGTCTGTAAAGCCAACCCACTTTAGACTGCATGTTGTAGATGGATTTTTTAAGAAGATCTTTTTATTCACATGTTATCAAAGACTGGGAAACCAGTGACTATCCACGGCAAAGGTTAAGAACACTCAGGCATGCTAGGGGACACAGCCCACCAACAGACAAGGGGGCTCCAGGCCCTGTCAAAGGAGGATGGCTGGAGAAGACAGCTGCAGTTGCTTCTTCCCTTATTAGCTGTAACGAATGGGCTGTGGCTTGGCCAAGAAGTGGACTTAACACAACAGGTATTCTAAAAATGCACAAGAGACATTGTATTTGAGATCCTATCATCTCAAGTGTCAAAGTCTCCAGGAAATCCTCCCAATTCGCCCAGCCTGTCCATCCCCAGCACCCTGTCTGGCTGAGTGTGTCATATCACTTAGCATCACTTGGAATGAAAAAAATGTGTCTCCATCTGTTTCCCAAGAATCCCAAAGCCATCTCTCATTCACCTTTGTGTCCATAGCACAGTGCCTGGCACACTGGAGACACCCAAAAAGTGTCGACTGAACTGAAAGCTGAGGAGCCCTGGCACAGTCACATTGATCAGGGGGTGTTGTATTCAAGGCAGTTTCAGAACACAAGCATCCTGATCAGGGCTAATAAAATGGCTTATGACGATGCATAACCACTTTTAGTATGCTTAGTAAAGGAATTCTTGAAGCTAACACCACCAGAGAGTTTTAATTACAAAGGAGCCATAGTTAGCCTGGCAAGTGCACTGGCAAGTGCCTGTGGAAGCGACTGGAGACAAAAAATCCGGCTTAGGGATATGGCGGTCAAAGGTAAATCCTATCTGTGCGCCAGGCAGCCATGCAACACCAGAGCCCAGGAAGCGATAAAAAATCCAGGGATGCAGAAGAGGAGAATAATGACAAGTGAGGCCAAATGCCAGAAAGGTCAGCATAAAAAGGGAGCCCAGTGAAATGGGTCTGAAGGAGCACATGCTGCAAGTTCATGGGGAGCTAGATGCTTGGCATTAACCTCGTAACTCCAAGAATTACAAGAACTAAAACTCTGATCTGGAAAGACGAGCGTAGAGATTGTGGTGCAGTTCTAATATCTACTAAATCTTTAATTCGATGAGCCTTGCTCACTGGTGATTTTTCTTCAACTTTCCTCCCCGAGGGCTCACATAACAAAACTAAGCGTTTGCTTTTTATTTGCCTTTGGACAGTGTGTGTGTGTATGTGTGTGTATTTCTGTATAAATAAAATGTGGGATTCGGTGAATCACATCTTAAAGTATCAAGAAATCTACAATCATAAGAAAACCCAGTGAATTTTTTTGTAAGTAGCCTTTAATAGTGAAGAAGCCTTTTAGGATGCAAATACACCCCCCTCCAATGAAGGCTCCACCAGCTGTAATTCCTACTGTGACCTGTTCATGTGTGTACCTTGTTTGTTGAGTCTATTCACCATGCATGCACTTTACTCAGTTTGCATCTTTCATCTCAGAAACACCACTTAAGCCTGTCGCACAAACCTGACAGAAGCAATACATTTTATTAATGAACCATCCTTGGGGGGAAAAGACAGAAGAAAACCATCAGCAAGGAGCAATGTCAAAGTTTCCAAGGAGAGCATCCCTTTTCCAGATCCAAGATGCAAAATATGCCACATTCTCTTCACCCGCGAGCTGCCCACTCCTCCCGGTTCTTCGGGCCTCCTTTCCCAGCTGAATAAAAGCTGGAGAGCCTCAATCGCCGGCAGCAGTAACATTTTAATGCTATTTTAGACAACTCTAAGAACTGGAATGTTGGCTCCTTTTCTATGAATAAAAAAAACCAAACCCAAATGGGTATTATCATAACAAAATGATATCCTACGGAGAGAACTAGGAGCCACAAAAATAAAATTGCCATAAATTGAAACTGTCTCAAAATTAAACCTACACAGGGAAGCATTAAACCCCGGGCCAGGCAGGCTCTGATTTTCCCATCTAAAACCCTTACATGTTCCTAGTTCCCTCGCAAAGTCCAAAGAATTTCCCCCACCCAAGAAGGCCTAAATGCTTTTTTTGGAAGTCCAGGTATGTTATTATTTTTCCCTGGAAACCTTCGAGGTGATCTGTAACATTCATCTAAAGCTCATTCATTGCTGTGTCCTCCTTAGTCACACCCAAAGATTCCCAAAGGCACCGTCTGCCGCAGCGCGGGGTGCACAGCAGGCGCCCCATTAATGTGCAGATTTGATCTGACCAGATCTGGCCCCTTGGCTAGAAAGACACGTAGGTAGCCAGATGCCCTGGCGGGGACAGCCGGCCTAGCTCTCTCTGCTGGAGGAGGGCGGGGTGCAACCACCTGTGGGCGAGTGGCTGGCTCAGCCCTGGCGCCGCCGCCACCCTGGGGTGCCTCGGCTGCCCCACACACGTTGCCTGAGGGGAAAGCCCGGTGCTCCAGGCCCCGTGGGGGCCCTGGGGAGGACTCCCAGTGCCCCAGTAAGGGCTCTGCCCGGCGCAAAGTTGGTCAGGTCCAAGAGAGTCGATTCTAGAGTTAGCGCCCAAGTCGCCCAACCCCCTGTGAGGTTGTGGGCTATAGGGGATCTCTGGGATAAGGAACGGGGGAGCGGAGGTAGTGGAGGAGCACCGAGAGGGAATCAAGAGAGAATAGAATTGTTCCCCTGACTCCGTCCCAAACTTCAGGCACCTGCAGAGTAGCAGGCCTGGTGGGGGCTTTGCGGGGGCAAGTGGTTCATGCCAGGGCAGCCTTGCATTGCTTTGAGATTTTCTAACCAACAACCCAGCACCAAGAAACCCCCGCAGGAATCAAGGGGCGCGAAGGGGAACACCGGTCACCGCGCCAGGGGGCAGAGACGAGGAAACTCGTGCAATGGGGAGGGGTGAGACCCAAAGGATGAGGTGGAAACCAGAAAAGGTGCTACCCAGCAGTGCAATGTTTCAAGGAGAGGGCACCGGCCAGGGATGGGGCCTCGAGAGACCGGGACCGGGTGGTCCAAAGGGAAAACCAGGGTTAAGGGGTGCTCGCAGAAGGGGGAGAGGATCGCGGAAAGGTGCTAGGGGAGCGCCCCAGAGGAAAAGCATGTGGGGTGAGGAGCTGCCCCAAGGGGCGCGGGGTGCCAGTACCCGGGACTGGCCCCGTCACTCACCGGCAGGTCCACGCTCACTTCGGTCCCGTCGAGCAGGAAGACGCGGCAGTAGAGGGTGGCCTTGGCAGCGCCGGCGGCGGAGATGTGCACCGCCGCGCCGCCGGTGAGCAGGGGCCCTCCGCCGGCCGGGAACACGCTGCCCCCGGGCGCGGCGGGCAGCGGCGAGGCGGCGGCTGCGGCCGGGCCCCCCCGCGGCCCCCCGTCGCGCTCGTCCCCCAGCCCGGCGGCCCGGCGCCCTGCCGCGCCCCGCGCGTAGAGCTGCATGGAGCGGCGGCCGAAGGTCCGGCGTAGGAACCGCAGCATCCTGGCTCGGGGCGCCCCCTGCCTCCGCCCCCTGCGCCGCCGCTGCGCCGCCGCCCGGGAGCACTCCGCGACGCCGTCAGTGACCGCGGACGCCCGCGCCGCCTCCCGCGGGCTGCGGCCCGGGGCTCGCTCCCGCTGAGGCCGAGGCCGCGCTCCAGCTGCCTGCGGGGCGCGCCGGCCCGGCCAGCTCCGGCTGCAAGTGGCCGCAGGCGGGAGAGCGCGCTCGGGGCGGCCCCGGAGCTGTCCCGCTGCCGCCGCCGCGCGCTCTCTGAGGCCGGCGGCCTGTGCCTGCAGCTGGGGGGCCGCTCCCGACGGCCGTCCGCCGGCGGCCTGGGGCTGCGGGGGGCCCGGGAGCGGGGGGCGGGCTGCGGGCTGCTCCCGCGCGGCGCGTCGGCCGAGGTCCAGCCGGAGCAGGGCGCCTGCGTGCTCCCGGCGCGCTCACTCCCCCTCGCTGCGCCGCGCCCGGGGCCGGAGGAGGCCCGGCCGAGCGCCCGCTCCCCAGGCGCCTTTTCCTGCGCCCGCAGCCCCCGCCTCCCACCTGGGAGGCTGCACCTCCAGCTACCGCCACCGCCGCTGGGACTGCAGCACGCCCTCCTCCCTCGGGGCTGCGCCGGGTAATTGCAAACCGGGTCTGTGCTGCCCCCTGCCGGCCTGAGCGCCCCCTGCTGCTGTAGGTATGCTCACGTGTGTACACGTAGGTGAGCACACACGTGTTTCCGGCGCCCCGAGCCCTGGAGACGCCGCGTGTCTCCCCTCATCTAGTTAGGAAAACAAGGCTGTATGCCCTCCAAGAAGCCCTGACCCGGAGGCCAGAGAGAGAATAGCATCAAGTGAAGCCCTTCTTGGGCCCTCAGTTTCCCCTTCTGGAAAAGGAGAGAGGTAGACTGGGTGATCTAAGTCTCTGCCAGTTAAATTCAGTTTAAGATAACAGAGCTGGAAGGGCCCTTTCAGCCATTGCAGTCCAATGGACTCATTCTAAATAAGGAAATTGAGGCCAGGCAAGGAAGGGAAGTACTTTTGCAACCGAAGATGCAGAAAAACCCCTTTCCTCAAGGATCTCGTCCAGTATTGACGTAGAGGCCTGCATAAATAGCCATAATTGAGAGGGCTAGTGAAGCTGAATAAGTTACTGGGAAGCAGAGTAGAACTGAAGTCTGAGAATGAATAGTATAGGAAACACTGAGAATATTGGAGGCGGAGGGGAGTGTTTAGAAACAGTACTCTTCAGGTACATATGAGTTCAAGACCTGCCTTCGGGAGGCCTTGTTGCTGGAAGGAACGTAGAAAATGAGGAGACTGAAAGGAGGTCAGCCCTCTTGAGAAGAATAACACTACTTTTTTTTTTTTTTTTAATCGTGCCTGACACTGTGCTAAGCCCTCTCCATTCATCATCTCACTTAATCCTTAGGACTTAGGACAACCTGTTTCCACAGACGATTTTATCCCCATTGTACAAAGGAGGAAATTGAAGTTTGCGCAGCTTAAAAGACTTGCTCCAGATTTCGTTTGCAGGGCTTCAAAGCTGTTGCTCCGAACTACTGCCAGGCTGAGGCATGTGGCATGATTGTCAAGCAATGAAAGTTTCTGAGAGGCCTGGACAGAGGCAGTGGCCACAGGAAAAGGGACAGAGAAAGAGGACGGGATGAATTCGAATTTAGACATTTATTGAGGATCAGGCACTGTCTTAGGTGATTTCATGGATGATATTTTCATTGATCCTCACTCCAACTCTCCGAGGTTGTTCTATTTATCCCCATTGATTTAGGTAGAGTTTGGGGCTTAGAGATGTAATATCCCCCCCTGAGGTCTCAGAGCTCCTGAATGGCAGCAGCCAGTACCCTCACGTGTTGCTTAGTATTTCCTTTATGATTTTACAGGGGTGTACCGTGTGACAATATAATCTGAAGGGGCATCTGCAGTCAGCCTTCAGGTACTCACTCTGCTCCCCTCCCCACCAGGCTTGACTTAATAGAATACCATCAGCAAGTTGGTGTTCGAAAGTAGCCTAATCTGCTTCCTGGCTTCTAAGAATATCCCATTTCCTACTGTATAGCCCAGGAGTGCTGTGGTAGACTGAATAATGCCCCCCAAAGATATCCACATCCCAGTCCCCAGAACCTAACGTGGCAATAGGGACTTGGCAGGTATGATTAAATTAAGGATTTGGAGGTAGGGAAGTTATCCTAGATTATCTGGGTGGGCCCAGTATAATCACAAGAGTCCTTATAAGAGGAAGCCAGGATGGTTGAAGTCAGTGAAAGTGGTGTGACAATGGCAGCAGAAGTCAAAGTGATGCAACCGGGAGGAATACGGGTGGCTCCTAGAAGTCGGAAAAGGTAAAGAAGAGATTATCCCCTAGATATCTCAGAAGGAACACAGCCTAAGGACTGGACTTTTCCTTATTCATCATTTATCCCCACCCGGCATCTAGCCTGCTGTCTGGTAAGTATATAGTAGGCAGTAGTAGGCATTCAATAAATGCTTGTTGAATGAATGCAGGATCTCATTTCAGTATTATAATGGCCCTGTGAGGTAGAGATTGTTGTTGCCTTTTAGGGGCAGGGAACATGAAGATTGGAGGGGAGCCTAGACTCACCCTCATGTCTCCTGACGTGTCTCCTGACTCCAGATCTCATGTGCTACGGACAGTACCATGTCATTGAGAATCACCTGGGGACTCCAGATTGCTTTAGCTTGACCTGTACCTTCTCTGTGTCAGATACTGTCACCTAATTGATCTACTCCAGTCCTCATCACAGTTGTGATTTAATCACTATTTTCTCCACCACATAGAGGAGAAACTGAGACTCAGGCCTTCCTTTGATTAAATTTCATGTCGCCCAGATTTCAATCTCAGAATTTAAATTTGATGAGCAAGTTTGCATTTTGTGCGCTCATGTCATGTACATTGATCTTTGCTTTTCTGACTTAAAAGTCCCTATCTCTGTTATCTGAGCTCTATAACCAATCTTTCAAATATTTTAATTGCCATTTCTCAGACCTCCTCCATGCTCCGTGTGAATGGGCCAGAAGTGCACTCTTTTATGGGCCTTTTGGTCTTCAAACTATTATTCTGAGGCTCCAGAATTTCACCTGTGTTTCTGTCTAGAACTATCTTGCACTGAAGTTCTCAAGATACAGTCTACACGAAATTCCAGGTCTTTCCCTTGGTCGTAAGCGGTGGCTTGACTTCCTGAGTTTCATGGACAGTATTTGGAATGGGATCCCTAGAGTCACCTTCTTGCCTTCTCCTCACTGAAGCTCCGTTACTACTTCTTTACTCATGTCAGGCTCCTGAGAACTTCCCATCGTCCCTCCCATCCCTACTCCAGAGCTTTGTGTCAGCAGCAAACCTTGGAGAGTCCGTATGCCCTCCCTTCCTCCGCAGTAGTTTTACATGTTAATTAAACAGCCCTTGCCCTGTCTCGAAGGAACTCCTTTCAGAAATGTGCCATTTATTCCTATCCTTCGTTTCCTGGCTCTTTTCCTAGGCTCATTAAAATCGTGCCCTCATTCTGACTCCTTTTCTTTCCCCATAGAACAAATTACATTTTAATGTATGTTCCTATTTACTCCCTCATGAATTTTTCTTTCCATAAACATTTATTGAGACCTTACTTTGTACCACAAAGCCTTCCTCACCCTTCCAGTAAATGTCGTCTTGGGAGGGGGGTGAAATTGGTGAAGGAGATCAACTGTATTGTAATGGATGGTAACTAGACTCACAGAGATGACACTATGTAGTACATGTAACTATTGAATTACAGTGTTGTAAACCTGAAATATATAATGTATACCAATTTTACTACAATAGCTTAACCTTTCTGCTATTGTTTCCTAGTAATAATAACTATCATTAACTGAAGACTGTGTAGTGGGCAGCTGTGGTTTCTGTCAGCCTAGCATCCATTTTCCTCATTCGTATTACTTTGTAGAACTACTTCATCCCCACTCAGAGGCCTGGTGGACAGGGCGAAGCTGACTCCACCACTGTGTCAGATATGTATGGCACATGATCAGGCCTGGCTAATCAGAGCATTTCTGGAGACCTGTCACTGGCTCAGGAATGGGCGGGAGCTCATGTCAGGCCAATGAAGGTCAGCCCCACTGGAACTCTTGTTGAAATTATTGGGAATCGGCAGTGTTCAGCCTTGGAGCTGCTTGCTATGTGCCCACCTTGACGGGACATGGAGAAAGCCTGAGGATGACAGCAATACAAAGAGAAGCAGAGCCAAGAGGAAGAGAGAGACACAGATTTCTGATGACAATTTGATTTTAACTACCTGGATCCAGACGTGCCTGAGGCTACATTCTGGAATTTACAATTTAAAGAGTGAATCAGATTAGAATGAAGATTTCCCAGGTCTCTTTCTTGAGCACAGGGCATAAGCGTTGTTCTGTATAGACACTCTCTTTATTCATGGTTTAAAGGACTCATCTCCACGGAAATAATTAGCAAAGCAATGCTCATCACTGTATTATACAGAAATAAGAGGAAAGTTAATAAACCATCTAAACTTTTAGATCCAGAAGTGGCAATGACAGAAGGACTTTGGGGTGACTACAACTCAGTCCCAAATTTATATATTTAGCCTGTCCTTTCTCCCTGCTCCAAGTGGTAGTTCTAACTCCCTCCTCTACATCTAATCCCTCGATCTCCATTCCAAACATCTACTCCCCAGTCTTCCGCCTAGACTCAAGACACTAATATCCGGTGAGAAAGAAGACTGTCTCCCACTTTCCTCATGCCAGCCCTAGCATGGGTTTCCTATCTGAGGACATGTTTCTTCCCTGAAGGTTTGCATTGTGCTTTAGGGAAACACATGTGGCTCCGATGCAATAGGCCTAACATTTATGCTGGAGATGCACACGGAGAGTGGAAGGTGGACATTTTTACAGTGCTTTCCCACCCTGCTGCCTCCCCGCGTACACCTGCGATGTTATCTCCTCTGGCCTGACATTGCCAATGAGCTTGCCTGTCTCTTTCTCTTAGCCAGCTGCTTACTTTTATTCTTTTCTATCCCCTGGTCTAAAATCAGTGTTGTCCAATGGAACTTTCTGCAATGATGGACACATTCTGTATCAGCTTTGTTCAATATGGCACCCACTAGCCATATGTGACTATTGAGTACTTGCAAGGTGGCTAATGCAACTGAGGGGCTAAATATTTAATTTTACTTTATTTTAATTTAAATAGGTACCTATCCTTAATGATCATCATATTGGACAACACAGGACTAGACATCACCCCTACCCCATCACCTACAGCTGACTTCATCTCCCTACTCCCTGCTCCACTCCTATTGGGAAGGTCTAGTTCCAAGTTGCGACCCCTTTGCCTCCGTCCCAGACTGCTGACATTAACCGTCCCATGCCTGGCCGGGTCACGAGGCATGACAGTTCTGATCTTATTTGCCATCAAATCAAAACCCCATCTTCTGCCAAGTTGGTCAAAACCAAAAGGTTCTTCCAAAGAAATACCTTGGCAGCTGGGCTGGGTGGTGGAAAGTGTTTTTGAAATTGTGCCATAGCTCAGAGCACACCCTGGAGGTGGCATTCCAAAGGGAGGGTGCCATGGCTCACCGGAGTTAACACTACGCCGCCAAAGTGCGGGAACCACAGACATGAAAGGAACCCTCCCCGCCACCTGCTCCTCTTTTGTAGACTTTGAGTCCTCTTTCTTACAGAGGAAAGAGAGAATGGAGGAAACTTAACGTGATGCGTAGAGCCAGATGCATGCCAGTGAAGGTTTGAGAGGAGTGAGGTCTGCGAGGGGCCTCTGAAGTGGGCTGGCTGGGGACAAGCTAGTGGCCCTGGCGATCTTGAGGAGAGTACAATGGTGGAAGCAGTGAATGGGTTATATTGGTTTAAGAGAAAATGGAGACAGGGGAATGGAGATGGTAGATCCAGACTACTCAGTTTAAAAGCTGCCTCAAAGGGAGGCAGTGAGTTATCCAAGAAAGAACTTCTTCGGGACTTCTGCTGAATTCCAGCGTGAGACTCACTTTCTCATCTGTAAAATGGGTGAGTACTACTAACCTCAAAGTTCTGTGATGACATCAACATGACAAAATGTAACCGATACAAAAAAATAAACAAAGCTTTATAAACTGCAAGATCCTGGAAAAATATAAGGCTAGAAGAAGGAGGGCCAAGGGAACCAAGCAGAGTTTGGGGCGAGTTCTGGTTATTTTAATATTGAGGAGGCCAAAACAAATGAGAAAAAAAGGTGGAAGAAACAAACACAGAGAGAGTATCTGTACGCAGAAAGGAGTTAACCGCATTTTCTGAAGCTGGAGGGAAGGCTGGATGGAGAGAAGCTGGGTGGAGCTGAGAATGGAAAGATGTTTATCGGAGGCACCCTGGTTTTCATTCCCAAGAAAATAATAGAAAGGATAACACATCTTTATGCTGTGCAGAGGTTTGTGGTTTGTGAACTACTGTCACAGACCTGACCGCATTTCATTACTCTGCGTGACAACCCCGGCTGTGAGGCATTCCTATCCCAGTTTACAGCTGAGGACACCAGGGCTCAGAGAAGTTGTGGGGCTCGCCTGAGGTGACTTGGCTGGTAAGCAGCGGCTCGCACTAGGACTAGAACCTATGGATCTCACAGCTATTAGGCCGGGCCTCTTTCCCTCCCTCACGGCCCTCTCCAAACTGAAACCGGGCCCTTCCCTACAGCCACGCCAGCTCCCTCCCTCACTGACTCACTGGGAGGGGGCCCTGTTCTTCTTTTCTCCCCAGAGCCAGTTTCTGACCCTCAAGACTCCACCCTCTCTTTCATCCCTTCACCTCCCTCTCCCTTAGCTCTTTTCTCCCTTTTGATTAAGCTGTTAGAAATAAAGGCAGGGGTTTTAATGATATTAATGATATTAAGATGGGAGCCACTGCAGGCCTGCCCTGCCCTGCCACTCCCCATTCTGATTCCCAAGGGAAACAGGCACCAAGGGCAAATGTGGGAGATACAAGCTGTGCTTTGTTTCTGCTGGGCCTGCCCAGCAGCCAGGGCCTTCTGATAAAGCTGGGATGGAGCCCAGGGCCTGCCTGAAGGCCTGGGAGGGCCTTTCTCTCTCCCTCTCCCTCTCCCTCTCTTTCTCCCTCTCCCTCTCTCTAAACTCTCCTTTGTTTGGGGGACGTTTCCTCCTTCTGGTCAGTAGCTGACTAGAGAAGCAAAGGCAAGTGTACTTAGGTGTGGGTGAAAGAAGAGAGGATCACATTTTTGCGTGTCCTTTTTTTTTAATGCTCACTGACCCCCCGTACAAGTAAACTTGACCTAACCGACGCTCTGGAATCTGACCAATCAGATTAGTATTCCTTCTTAAGGTGGAGAGCTGAGAAGTGGCAAGGAGACTTTCCTGGTGTGGCAAGTTGGGCAGGGCCTCTCTGCCAACTGCGGCAGTCTCAGGAGAAATTTCTAGAACCTCCTGCTCCCTCATCCCTTGCTGTCTGTAAGCCCCCATCCCCAACTTTTCCACGGCCACTACTCGACCCTCTAGACCACTGCCTCAGCCTCCCCTGCAGTCCCTCCCCCTCCAATCCATCCCTTACCCAGGCCCCAGAGCAACCAACTACTCTGAAAAGGAAATGGACCCAGCCATTCCCCTATTTATAACATTTCAGCAGGGCTGATGACAAGGGACACTGGTAAAAACGGCAGAGCTCTATGAGTCTGGAAGGGGGCTCAGAGCCAGCTATGTTTCATATCTGGACAAATTCCACATAAAGCTTTTTAGCCAGTCTATATTTGTTGGGGAGACCAAACAAATGTTAAACCAGAGTTCACCCTCGCTCTCAGAAGCCTTCTTAATCTGGCCGTGCCTGCTGCGGTAGCCCTGGCTTTGTCACTTCACCAATCCTGAATTCTAAATTGTTGCCATTCTTCAGACACACTAAAGCTCCCTTCGAGTCTTTATATGCTAAATCTATCTCCCTCAAATATATTTTCCCACCTGCAAACTCTTATTCACCCTTCAGAACCCCAGAGTGGCCCCCTCTGTAAAGCCCTTTCTGACTCTCTCTAGACAAACCTGGTTGTGTTCTGCCTCTGTCCTTACAGTACCAGATGCACATGTATCTCCCTCTGCCACGTAAATTGAACAACCTCTCTGTGCTGAGAGCTGTCAGTCCTTCGCAGTTTGCAGATGATGGCTGCTTGGACCAGCGAGCTAATAAGGAGGTAAACCCAATGTGATGTGGTGATGGATGGGCCGTGGAGGCGAGGAAGGCAAGTGTCATAGGGTTTCTGGCTGGCGAGTCCCCTTCCCTCTCAGACTGAGAGCTCCGTGAAGGTGGAAGCCATGCCTCATTTACCTCTTCATCCCCTGCCCCATGCAGTGATAGTTGGGGGGATTCCTTCAGAACCCGGAAGCCCTGAGCCTGCTGGGAAAGCAGCACTGGCGATTCCGGCCAGGAGGGTTTGAGAGGACAGAAGTGGAGAACAGAGCCAGGCCAGAGGAAGGGGGAGGTCACCTGGTGAGTGGTCCTGGGTGCGTGTTCCAGAACTTTCATTTCAAGTAACCTCAGTTATTGGCTGTCTCCCCTTAGCCTGTTCCCCCACCTCTACAGTCAGACAAATGCCCACTGGGGTCTGAAAACTAACTTTGAGACTTAATTCTACCCCTGCCCACCATGCCCAACCTTAGTTATTTGCTTCTCCTGGGGCTTCTGTTGCCCCCCTCTCCTCCTCCCTTTCCCCACAACTGCTCTCTTTTACACACACACACACACACACACACACACACACACTAGCTGGCACACATGGATGTCCATTAAATATCCATGGTCACCAAGTGAGAGTGGGCATCAGAGAGTCGAGCGCAGAAGCATTGTTCAGAGGTGGCATTTGAATTCTGGCTGTGCTGCTTACTTGCTATGTGACCTCGTGCACAGAATCTGAGCCCTCTCACCTTGGTTTCTCATCTGTTAACAGGGAGTAATAATAGTATCAACTATTACTGTCAAAGAGAAACAAGCAACATGAAGTATGTGAGAAATAAACAACATGAAGTATGTCGACTATGTCTGGTAAGGACCCAATAAATGTGAATTATTATGGTTAGCCTTTCTGTTCATGTAATTATGGATAATTTTATATCCATTAAAAAATAAAAACTGTCTGGGTCAGAGCCTGGCTGGCCTGGCAGGGGGCCTAGGAGAGGACAGGGGCCCCAAGCCTTGGGCATGGGAGTGGAAGTGAAGTTGGTGGCCTTGAGCCTTTGGCCTGGGGGTTGACAGGGACCATGCAGGGGCTGGGAGAGAGGGAAGAGAGGACAGAGAGAGAGAGAGAGAGTGAGAGAGAGAGAGAGAGAGAGAGAAGGTTTTTCAGAAGTACAGCCGAAGAGAGAGAAAGCAAGCCACCACTGTGGACAGAGAACCAGTCTCCAGAGAACAGAAACCCTGCAAACCGGTCTGGCCAGTCCTTGAGCCAGGCGGGGTCAGCAGTGTGGCAGCCTAGGAGGGAGCAGGAGCGGCCTGACTGCAGCAGGGCTGCCCTTGGGCGATGCCGGAAGCCTCCTCTCCCCACCTGGGAGGCAAGTCAGGAGCTCTGCAGGCCTGTCCTATGACAGCCCTCCTGGGTCTGGAAGAGAGAGAAAGACTGCTTTAGGGAAAACTGGGGCACACACTCTACTACAAAAAAGCTGTACTGCTTGAAGTCTGACAGAGCTGGTTTCCCATCTCTGCTCTAGCAAGGGTGCCAAAACCATTCAAAGAGGAAAGAACAGTGTTTTCAATAAATGGTGCCAGGTAAACTGGAGAATGGAGTTAGACCCTTATGTTACACTACAGGTGAGAATGAACTTATAATGAACCGAAGAATTAAACATAAAACTAAAACTATAAAACTTTGACAAAGTTTCTATATAGAGACCCACAAAATAGAGGCCATTTAGTGGCCTGGCCCACATCAAAATTATAAATCTAAGTCAGCCTGCACTTACAGGAAACGCCTCACTGTCAAGGAAACCTCAATATGTCAATCATAGTTCTCTAACTCAGCTTTAGCTAGCTTACTCAAAAAAATAGATCCCCCTCCTCCCGCCACAGCCTTGTAAAGAAATCCCCAGTCTTCTAGCCAATCATATCCTGTTTGTGCGTTGCCTCTTTTAACATTCTATAAAAATGGCTCTTGCCCAAAATCCCTCAAGAAGAGTGCTCCACTGCTTGTTAGGCTTTGTTTCCTCCCATCCACACATTGTTTGACAGTGATTTCTTGGTTGTGACACCAGAAATACATGCAAAAAAAAGCAAAAAATAGATAAATTGGACTTAATTCAATCAAAATCAAAATCAAAAAAACATTTGTTCATCAAAGGACATTATCAAGAGAGTAAAAAGAAAACCCACAGAATGTGAGAAAATATTTGCTAATCATATATTTGATAAGGGATGAATATTCATAATATGTAAAAGACACCTACAATTCAACAACAAAACAACTCAACTCAATAGTAGCCAAAGGATTTGAAAAGATCTTTCTCCCAAAAAGATATACAAATGGCCAAAAAGCACTTGGCAAGATGCTCAACATCACTAATCATTAGGGAAACGCAAATCAAAACCACAAGGAAATAGCTGTGTTTTTAAAAGAAAATAAGTGATTGGTTACAAACAAACAAACTAGGAGGACATACCACTTCATACCCTTTAGGATGGCTTTTATGAAAAAATACAAAAATAATGGTTGAAGAGGATGTGGAAAATGTGGAAACCTTGTATTTCTCCTGTAGGGAATGGACAATGGTGCAGATACTGTGAAAGACAGCTTGGCGAGTCAATTAAGCTCTTTGTGCCTCAGTTTCCTTATCTGGGAGGATTAAATGATGTCAGTTAAAGTGCCTGGGGCACAATAGATGTTCAAATGTTATTTTCCCTTATTGCTTTTTTCCCCCCCAAATAAAAATAGCTATTTCCCCCTTGATTAAAAACTAACAGATACTCATTGTGAAAACATTCTTCTCAGGCAATATTTAGTAGAGAGAGACAAGCATTTTAAAGAATAACATAATCCTACCATTCAAAAAAAAACAGTTATCATTTTGATATATAAATATCTTTCCAAACATTTTTCTCTATTTTCTCATATATAGCTCCATTTTTTTATATATGTAACTTTATTACTAAGTAAACAGCATTCTGTAAGTAAAACAAAAAAGTATAATATAAACACCTTTTTAAATAAAATATAAAGCATTAACATGACAGCATAATAAACAAATATGATAGTCTACCAATATAAACACATCCTAGAATTTTAAGCAAACTTAAAATAGTCTGTATGATTTGACATTCTTGCCCACAGAAACTTATAATCTAGCGGTGGTGGGAGTTAGAGGTGACAAACAAGTAATATAACACACATTTTTTTCTAAACAAAAGCAAGATCTTTTTGCACATGCCACCTTGTAATTATACTTTTCACACCACAAAATATCTATCCAATATCCTTGCTAACTTTTCAAATATATTATTTAATGCATTTCTTAAGACGTGCCTGTGTTTTACCACTGAGTTTCAGTATCTGAAGTGAAGTAACTGTGGGATACCATGTTTTTCCCCTGTTCCAGTATGCTGAATACTGTGTGTCGAATCCAGTACGCTGAATACACACTGAATTTAGTGTGGGTGTTACCTCTATGTCAGAGCAAGTTTTCTTAAAGCACTTTCTTCAGGACCCAAGTCCTTTAGTATGCTTCAGCATACAAGTATTCTATGGCAGGTAAAACAGATTGGAAAAAGTATCTTGTATATTCCCCTCTTAGAGGTTTGTTGAGCATTTGTTAAAGGCATGTTGAAGGCTCTAAGAAGTCCTGCAGTTAAGAAATTAATTTAATTTTGTTTAAGCCAGTTGTCTTATTTTTGGCCACATACCAAAGTGTCAATGGTTACTGGACAAGCCTGTGTGTCATTGTGTGCAAAACACTGCTGGAAACTACTACAATAGAGATTGAGCTAAAATGGAAAAAAGGTTGCTTTTCTGATGGGTATGGGTGTTAGGGTGCTGCCACTGGAAATGTTAAAAGCTATGCTGTGTTTTAGATAATATAGGAGACAAAGGTGTAATAGTAGGAGAAGGGGGTATCGAGAAGACGTTGCTTTTGGAAACTCAGGGAGAAAAAAAAAACACACATAGTAACCACAGCAATGGCAAACATTATCTCAATGATTATCTTAACTATAATCAAAGATAATGCAAATTGAAGCAGATTTGAGGCACTTCCTGACATTTACTTTAAAAAATGGGGTTATTAAGTGGAAATGCAAAATGGTATTCCTGATGCTGGCAAATTGTAGTAAAACTGACATAGTTAACTAATGACACTAAATTTCCACAACCCATTGGAAGGCAATATGTAGCAAGAACCACAAATATAAGCATCTCTTTGACTAGTGATCCCACTACTAGCCATCTATCCTAAAGAAATATTAAATAGAAAGCCTTACACTGAAGTATTATCAACTGTAGCAAAATTCTGTTGACATCCTTGTTAAAGTGTCAAAACAGGAGGTGTGAGTTGAGATAAAAGTGTGCTGTTGGAGGTATCCGTGGAATTAAAATAAACTGGATGTTAGTGGGTTTGACTCGACTGAGGAATTTTAAAAACAGATTCCAAGGCTCAACCCTTTTGTGCAAAATCATCTTCTGGCCGAAAGCTCCCCACCTCGGCCATTATATTTTGGCTCCACCCCTCTCATCCCTCATCTGCCATTTCTAGTGTCAGATTCTCTCTGCTTCTAGTTTTAAGTCCAGACAGAGGGGATCTGGTTGGAAAATATTCTTTTGTGCCCGGTCATTGGCCAGCCTATGAAATCGGCTGCTCTGGGGTCGGTGCCCAGCCCTGATCCAACCAATTGTACATGGTTGAACAGAATCGTACAAAATGGAGTCCCCTATGCCTACCTGCCTCTCTCTCTTTTCACAGGATCTCTGTATGGGACAGTTTGCCTGCAAAGGCAATGATGAAAATATCCTGTGGATTTTTTGGGGAAAAATAGATTATGTAATTCCAAAGTTCCAGTTGACAAGAAATCAGGCTGAATTTTTAGATTGGGTCGCAGCAGAAAATCTCAGCAAATGAGACTTCTTTCTTGGCCAAGTGCTCTGACAGAGAGAAAGAACTATTCTATAGCTATTTAATAAACAACCACTGGGACAATTAGCGAACTCAACCTCCAATAGCATGGATTTTGGCCTCCCACAAATTTCAGAAATGTCGCTTTCCCTCATGTCAGGGTTTTAAGTAGCACTTTCCCAAATGATTTGATTAAATTAGCAGTTTGGAATATCATGCTCAGCTTCAGCCATCCTTGCCAACCTAATCCTGCTCAGAGAAAGCCATACCCACTCTTGAAAACAGAAGGATGTAAAGTTGCTTTGTGCTAAAGTTTGGCCAGTGCAGTAGGGGGAGGCCTCGATGACAGAGCTGCCAGCGATAGAGGAATGAGAAGGAGCTGAATTTCCAGGGAAGCAAGAAAAAAAAAGAGGAGGCCAGAAGGAACAGAAGCTGCCCTCCCTCCCTTAGAATCTCAAGGTCAACAAAGTTCTTGCCGTGCTGTCTAGGACAAGAGCCACTAACCACGTGTGGCTTTTTAAAAAGTTAATGTCAATGGAACAGCAACGACAAAAATGGACAATACAAAAACCTAATGAAAAATTCAGTTCATCAGTGGTACTAACCATATTCAAGCACTCAATAGCCACGTGTGTCTAGTGGCCACGATATTAGACAATGCGAATGTAGACCATTTCCAATATTCCAGAAAGTGCTGTCAGAGCCATGGAGTAAGCTGTGTTTCCTTCCTGCTACTCCTTGCCAAATGTTGGTCACCCTGTGCCCACCCCGTGGGGACAGATTTCACAAAGCCAGTTTGGAAATCTCTTGATGGTTTAGCATTTTGCTTGGAGATCTAGAGAGCCAAAACTGGGTAATCAAGGTCCTCCGAGGAGGACTAAGTCACCACTCAGAGGCTTCTTGGGTGGAGAGCTCCCCAGGTTGTCTCACTTTGCAGAGGGGGGAGAGGGGGTTAATGGGTTTCTCCTTTTCCTACTTTTCTAGCCAAGTAGCCATAGTTGTCACTTCGATGAGCCTACAATTCATGTCTGGGTCCCTATAATGCAGAGGAGCTTTAAAAGGGGCGATCAGTCCAAGGTTCAAATGCCATTAAGGTCTGAGGAAAACATGAAAAGGTGTAGCTTAAAAATAAACCAAACCAAAGTCCCCACTCCCACCAGGCCAACTACCAGTACCAAGATGCCCCGGGAGCCTTTGGTGGGGGCGGGAGAGGTGCGTGTCATTTTAATTCCCTTACCACGAGTGGCCATGCCTGTCAGGAAAACACTCAAGGGAGTTTCACTCAGCAGAGCTGACCTTCACCCTCAAGTACACCGAAAGATTACAGGGACATGTTATGGGGGTACCTGAGGCCCCACTTCCAGCTGCATTTTCCCTTAGTCTAGTCCCAGTTCTGAAGACACAGGCCTCGCTGTTCCACTGAGAAGGGCATCGGGCTTTGGCCTGGGGGATGCTACAGACCCCTCTTGCCTAATATCCGCTTTGGCCTGGGGGATGCTACAGACCCCTCTTGCCTAATATCCGCAAACAGAAGTATTCCCTCTTCTGCATTCCCAGCCTGCTACACCCAGCTTGCCTGAGCCTCAGAACTTGCTGAGCAGAGATCATCTGATTTGTCTGGAGCAATCAGGCCAGGCCCATTGCAAAACACACTGATCATATCGACCCAGCTTTCCCATCTGAAAGGTTTGACTTTTTTCCAAGAGAAGCCTTAATAGATTAATTAGATCTCTGCCTCTCAGGCATTTGGCAAATAAACAATGCTGCATTTATACCAACAATAGGAATAAAGAACCAGTAATGTTTTATCATCAAAATTAACCAACCTGGGTTTAGAGTGAGGAGCAATAGAGAGCCAAAGTATGCATGGGGGCAGTAGTGTAGCAGGATAGGTATGGAGGCAAATTTACTGCATCTCTAACTTCCACCCTTTGGATAAAATTTGGCAGGTGAATCTAAAGGCTTTCATACTTTGCCTCAAAGTGAGCCTACATTTCTTGATCTTTAGGAAGCATAACGGCTATCCTGGATAACCACATAAATCTTGTTCCTGAGTTACAGCCCTCTTTAGCACTTGAATACATTGCAAATATTAGTAAAATGAATTTGTTTTTTGATATCCTGAGGTTCCAGGAATGTTTTTTAACAGCGATTTTCAGGGATCTGTTTCCTAAAACTAAGTGGGACACAAAACTTATCAGACGAACTTCTCTGTGATTGAAAAATAAGTTTTCCTTGTTTCTACATAAATTTCTATTTCTGGTGACTTTAAAAAAAATAGAGAGACATATAGTTGATAGATTCAAGAGGTTTAATCAGCATGAGGTTCAACTGATAACCTGGGTTACACATTCCTTGACATGTTGTAACAATATGAAAATATTTCCTAAAGTTTATAGGAAACGAGTTTTCTAATGAGAAGGAAATCATTTTATGGAGTCTTAAGCGCGTTTTTCTCTGTGATCGGTGAAGCAATGTCAGAATGCTTCAAAGCCATTTCGGCATGGCCCGATTATCTTTGCGGCCTCCTGTTTCCATCCCCCTACCACTCTGTTTCATCTTCCACGCATCACCTCCTTTGAAACATCACCTCTTCCATGCCTCCAGCTCTATGCACACACTGTTTCCTCTGCCTGCTGTGTCCTCCTTCACCCAGCCCCATTTTCTGATGGCTTAAGCATACTCCTACTTACTGTTTAAAATGCAGACAATAAATGGGTGCTTTCAAAGTACAAAGTCGATACACTACAGCAATTTGAGATATACAGCAGAGTGAACCAGTTCTGCTGGTTCCAACTTATCAGGGAAGTTTGGCTTCTCTGAGTCCTAAATCTCAGAGTCCCAGATCAGTCACTCCCCTCCCCCATCTCCCCCCTTCCCGGCCCTTGAGGAAGCACTGCTGGTTTTCCAGGTATCACTCCTGAGCTCTGACCAATGTACCTCTACAGACAGCTCTTAGAGTCCCCACAGGGGCTGCTTTACCTTCTCTGCCTCCCACACCCAGAAACCTCTTTCCCTAGGTATGGCCAGATTACAGGACTCACGGAAGACCTGGGTTCCTGAAGCCTGCCTCACCCCACAGCCACTTCAGAAGGGGCCTGCAGCCTTCCTGGTTGGCATAAGAGCCTTTTTCTGGCCACAGTTAACTGAGGGATCCGGCCTCACCTCTCAAATTGGATCAACCTGTCAGTGGAAAGGCCTGAGGACACATTAAGCCCTCTAAGTCAACACAGTATGCAGCTACACTCTAGAACCAAAAAAAAAAAGGAAGGTGGTGGCCCTACCTAGAGAAGGAGTCTTTTCTGCAACTGATGTTTTTGAGTGACCTTGATGAGCCAGAAGGAAAAGAGAATAATCTTTCCTGAGCACCTACTATGCACTCATATAATTTATTTTTGCATTTAATCCTCATAGCAACAGAACTGACAGGATTGTTTTCTCTGCCTGTAACATTTGCAGGACCAGAGGTAGAAGACAAAGGGAGGTCCACATATCACATACCATATGCTTCAATGTTTTCAAGTTAAAAATCAAGCTAAGACGCTGTTAAAGATAAGTATGTGCTAACCTCCTAAATGGACAAATACCTTCATAATGGTCGGGGAGGTCAAGTTTGAATTTAGAATTCTTAGGCTCATCAGAGTTCTGAGCTGAAATGTGGTGATTTGGGGAGAACAGCCGCTTTTCTATTCAACCAGGACTCAGTCCTAAGCCACTAGGAGGACACATACCTGTATGGTAACCAGATGTCTCTGCTGTCTACCTCTGTCCCCATGACCCCCTCTCCAACAGCTGCCCTAGGCCTCCATCAGACCTCAGACAGAGTAGTACATCCTCAAGAGGATGGATCTGGGAGCAACCTTCACAGACTCCAGAAGGTTCGGGCCCATTTGAACATGGAATTTCAGGGGCCTGGCCCCTGTAATGTGGCTTACATGGGGAACATGGGTCCTAAGGGACAGGTCCCTTTGGTTCCATGAACCCCTCACCCAGCAGGGAGAAATATAGGCAAAGGAACCCCAGAAGAGGACACTATAGATCATGGAGACCAGAGCAGGGGCCCCTCTCACCTGAGCCTAAGGATTTTACTGACTTTATTTCTCTCTTGCCCAAATGAGCAAGTCGAATAGAGCTGGCCAGGAAAGGCCAGTCCTAGGGAAGATGAACCCAGGCGGAAGAGGCAAAGTCCTTAATCCAAGGGGAACAGAAGATCCCATCTCATTCGTGGGTGATGCAGGGTTGACACAGCAGCAGTCCATGTTCTGAGATCACTTGCTAAATTCATAAATCGGAAACGGAATCTCGTGAGGTTAAAAGTTTCATGACTGTCACACAGCTCATAAATGATGGAGCTAGGCTGTGAACTCACATCGGTCTGACCCCTGCTCTTTCTGGACCTCACGCTACTCCTTGAAAGACCAAAGAGAAGGGTGGCTGAGATCGAAGAGAGGAGAGGATGCAGAAAATAGATAGCTGAATGTCGAGGCTCTGGGATTTGATGAATCTTGGCTTTCCTGCCTGCAGCTCAAACCAGAGTCCAATCTAAGAGATTCCTGAATGTTGGTATGCCACCCGGGTAAGCTCCCGACCTTGTCCCACCCCTGGCCTTAGGAAGCTATACTACTACTGTCCCTAAAATGCATAGTCCTCACATTGAGTGCCTATCTGATGTTCCTCTAGCTTTTCAACCAGCTATCTTTAAGTTTTTGCTTTAATGAATTCTGACCTTTCTGCTCATTCTTCTAAGCCATCTGCCTGCTCCATGAAAAAAGGTGGCCATGGGTGTGCCAGCTAATGAAACTTTCCTCAGACAGAGAAAACTCACAAAACACAGTGACACAAGGTATTTAATTCTTCATTAAATTTAACTATTAGAATTATAACTTGTTTATAGGTCTCTATTTGGCTTTGCCAATGAAGGCCAGATAATATTATAAAGCAAGATTTAAAAAAATAAAACACCCAAGTACAGACTGAAAATATGGCTATAAAATTTATATGGCCATCAATCCATTAAAGCCTTGGCCTTCTTTCAGTCTTTTTAAGGCCAGCGGCTCTCAACCTTAGCTACATATTGGAATCAGCTGGGGACCTTTACGACCACAGTTGAATGAATCCCATCCCCAGAGATTGTGATGTGATTGCTCTGGGAGTAGAGAGTTTTAAAAACTCTCCAGGTGATTTTATGCAGTTAAGATTGAGAAGCATGATTATTAGGGGAAAGTCTTACTTTAACCCAACTTGTGCCGCTTTTAGCATTTAAAAGTACAGGTCCTTGAGCCTGGCTAGAGAACATCTTCCCCAAAACTTACCATTTATGCCAACTGTGAAAACCCACTGCCCTGCTAGGTTCTGTGAGTGCTCTGGTGTATAGTCAAAACTCTTCCTATGTTTACAGTTTTAAGGAAAGAGGGACTTAGTTCATCCCCTGCATAAATGAGCAAGTCGAATATAGTAAGCCAAGTGGGGTCAATCCCTGGGAAGACGAGGCAAAGTCTTCAGGCCAAGGGCAGCAGATGGTGCCATCTTAATTCTGGGGGGAGGAGCAGCAGTACTCCATATTCTCAGGTCACTTTTCCCTCTCTTCTCCACTTGCCCAGCCCCTGTTGGCTGCATGGCTCTGGGCTGGCTCTCTTTGTGTCAGAATCTTCTGCTCTAAGAAAGCTGGGAGGGGGCTCAGAGGAGGCTCTAAAAGTTCTAGACCTCAGGCCCCTGCCCCACCTCCACTAAGTCAGTCCAAGAGCCTTAGTCACATGGCTTGCCACCCACTCATTTGTTGGTGACCCAAGGACAGTTACCCACCACAGTGTCTCCAGTGCAGTTGCTGCAGCTGCAGAGAACCGTACAACGAGCTCCACAACACTATCTGGCCTTTGGCTCAGGGCCTGTGGTCCCCTGGGGCTGGGCTAGAGCCCTCTCAACATAGCCTTTCTTCATAGATTGAGGATGGCTTTTGCAGTCAGCCATTGGTCATCTACAGATCGAAAGATTCCTGACTACACTTGTCGTCAGCCAAAATAACCAACTGAGCTCTGCTCCCGACCCAAGATGGGATGAGGCCTGGGAAAAAAAAAAAAATGCCCACATTGTTTTATTATGAGATCAGGCATAGCTTTGCCAGTGGTGAAGGGAAGCCCTCAAATGCCTTTAACATTTCTGCCAGTCTTGGCAGGTTATTTTCATTCTTTACCAGCACATAGAAAACTATTGTTTCTGAAAACTCTCAAGCTCCCTCTAGTGTATATAATGTATTGGGCATTACCCGAGTGTCAAAATTTTGAAGGACCTAAGGAAATAATCAGAAATTTGGACTGAGACATGAATTATAGTAATCATAGCAGTGACATTTATAATAGCAAAAAAGTTATAGATAAGCTAAATAGGGAAGTGGAAAAATAATCATAGTACATTATAACATAGAACTTAGAAGTATAATGTTTATGAAAGACTTTTTAATGATATGGGCAAGTGCTCATGACACAATCATGTTAATGAAATTACATATACATTGAGCTATATACTATGTAAAAAAGCATTTGTAAGGCAGGGAGGGATGAGTAGGCAGAGAACAGAGGATTTTGGGGGGCAGTAGAAATACTCTGTGGTATTATAATGATGGATACATGACTTTGTACATTTGTCCAAATCCATACAACGTACAACACCGAGAGTGAACTCTAATGTAAACTATGGACTTTGGGTGATTATGATGTGTCAGTGTAGGTTCATCGACTGTAAAAATGTACCACTCTGGTGGGGATGCTGATCACGGGGGAGGCCATGCATGTGTGGGGACAAGGGTACATGGCAGTCTCTGTACCTTCCTCTCAGTTTTGCTGTGAACCTGAAACTGCTCTAAAAAATAAAGTCCTTTTAGAGAAAGTTCTGGAAATAGATAGTGGTGATGGTTACACAACATTTAGAATGTGTTTAATGCCACCAAATCGTATACTTAAAAATGGTTAAAATGATAAATTTTGTTGTTTATATCTTAACATAATAATAATAATAATAATAATAATAATAAACCTTAAAAAACAGATGCAATGCATGCTCTAAAAAGGTTAGAAAGAAATGTCCCAAATGTGAGCTATCTTTAGGAGATTATAGATGGTTTTTTATTTTTTACTTTAGTCTACATCTGAAAGGCCCACACTGAGCATGTAGAAAATGTAATTAGAATATAGAATCTATAATTTGGAAAAAGTTGTTTCATCAGTCAGGGTCTCGATAGGAAACAGATGGCGTACTCAGATTAGAACAGTGTGTGGAAGGTTCACTGACAAAGGGATTAATTGCAAAAGTGTGGGGATTTGGTTGGGGGCAAGGGGTGCTGTAGGACCTGGGGTATAGAAACAACAGACCTGTCCCATCCTTAGGCTGAGAGAAGAGATGAGGGAGGAGTTAGCAGAACCCAGAAGGGGCAAGAGTTGTGCAGAGCAGGCCACCCTGAGAGGAGCAGTGACCTTCAGTTGGGGCAACAGCCCAACCAAAGGTGACCTCTCAGAGTCACTCACCTCCCTCCTCTAATCTCCTGCTGGAGATCCCTACCTGATTGAACTCACTGGAAACCAGAGGGCAGGGAAACCATGCTGCAAGGCATACAGGTCGGCGTTATGGAGGCTCAGAGCAGAGTGCAGAGGGTAGAGAGTGATGTGAAGAACCAGGTGAATGAGAGCCAGTAGAATTTTTTAAAAAAATTGTAAAAGCTTGAAGAATTTATTGATTCTGAGTTGGGATGGACCTTAGGGGCTGTCTAGTCCAAACATATGTCTCCCATTTTGAAATAATTTTTATCAAATTCTAGGAAGATGGCCATTTGACCTCTGCAAGGGTACCTTCAGGCGTGGGCAGCCCCTTACTCCTGGAAAAACCCGTCTCACTTTGAGCAGAAATGATTAGGGAGTTGTATGTGAAGAAGCAGAATGACACAATGGAAAGAGCAGGGACAGAACACATGGACTCAAATCTCTGCCACTTGGTCAATTTATGTTGGTCGGTTTTCTCACATGTAAAATAGAAGCAATAAAACTTATCTACAGATTTTGTTGTGAGGATTAAGAGATGATACATGTGAAAGGAAATATAACAGCTCGCACATGGGAAGCACTCAATGGAGGCTGAATCTGAACCTGAAATCTGTCTCCTAGAAATTTGTATCCATTGGCCCCATAGTGACCCAAAGCACCTCTAACACATAACTGCCCTTTAGATATTCAAAGATAACAGGATTATCCTCCTGAGTATTTTCTCCACTTTAATGTTTTTCTATTTCCTATGATCATTTTTGTTTTTCAGACACTTTATCCTCTTCCAAACAAGGAGCTGCCTTATTCTTAGATGACTCATCTCCATGGTCAGTGGATTGGTACAGAGAAGGTACTGGACCGAAGATGGCCAACTGGTTCCTGCCCTGGGCTTTTCAAATTGAAACCGAGGCAGGTCAAATCCTCTCTCCTGGTAGGAGCTGAGGGATGTGAGGTATGGGACATGTCGGCAGCCATGTTGACTGTTGTGTGGTAGAAACACACTGTGCGAGAGAGAAAATGAAGGTGACCTTGAGAGGAGCAGAGAGATGGAGAGTGAGGGACTGCTGGCAGCATTCAGGCTTCTGGGTACAGTGTCTCTGGAAGCCCAGTGCTATCCTTGTCCTTTCATTGGATTGTCACTTAATCCTTCTTGAATTCTGTAAACCAATAAAGTCCTTTTGTCTAAACCAGTTCACAATGGGTTTCTGAGACTTTTGAATAAAAGAATCACATTGGCCACATCCGAAAGTCTAGAGCATGGGCTTTAGATTTTAAAAAGCCTTTGTTTGAATACTGTATTAACCATTTACTAGCTCTGTGACCTTTAGCAAGTTCCACAACTACACCGAACCCATTTTCATCACCTGTAAAATCACAATGACATTAGGTACCTTGTCACTTTGCTGTAAAGGATAAGAAAGAATCGTATAGATTAAGTCCAGTTCTGTACCTGACACACCGTAAACTCATCCCACTGGCAATAGAAAAGCAAAATTTATTATTACTGAGTTTGCAGTTAATTCAGACACTTACTGAAGTTGTCACAGATTTTGTTTCTACACCCTGAAACTGTACTGACTTTGGGAGCCTAATTGTGGGATTTTAAGAATTTCCCTACTCACTTACCCCTTCGTTCATGCCAGAGAAATTGGTTAGCAGGAATGTCAAATGTTTGAAAGGATAGATGCTCCCCTGTTCCCTAGGAAGCTTCTGACTTGTGTTGTTTTCAGAGTTTCATGACCAGAGCAACAGAAGCAGTCAATGTTTAAAGAAGTCTTTCTCCTCTGCTGTGTAAATTCTTGGGCCTTTTCCCAGAAATGACTTTCCAGAATAGTTGTCCTAGAAAGCTACACACAGACTGCCTGTCTGCTAAATTACCACATGTCGGAGTCAATTCACAGTTCCTATCATCTCTATACCATGATGATGACTATCCACAAAAAGTCCTTGGCTTGGAGTTAGAAGATTCTATGCTCAATTTTCAGCTCTAGAAGTTTCTAGTGTGGATTTACTTGAGGTGTTGAAACATCAGGTGGAATGATTCATTCACTTGTAATTCATTCAACATTCATTGAATGAGCATTCTTCATGTCTCAGGCTTTGTAGGGGCTGGTGCTGGGGTTATAAGAAACACTAAACAAATCCCCCACATCTCAGTGGCTTATCATGAAAAAAAGTTTGGCTTTTTGATCATGTACAGTCCAATGTAGGTTAAGAAGCTCCCTTCCTTCTTATAGCCATACTATATGGGACAAACTATTGTCACAGTGGGGCAAAGAGAGATGTTGGAGGTACATTGGCTCTTAACTGCCTTGGCACAGAAGTCAAACCCATCATTTCTGTTCATAGTCCATTGGCTAAAACTGGTCACATGGTTACCCCAAGGCTAACTTCAGCGGAAGCTAGGACATGAATGGAGCTCCTAGATACTTGGTGTGCAAGCCTCTGGCAACTGTCTCTGTCCCCATAGGTAACACTGTGATACCAGTGAGCAGGGGATCATGCATTCATTATGACTCTTTAGACTCAAGTGACAGAAACCAGCTTAAGTTAGCATACACAAAAAAGGAAGTTCATTACAAGTATTTAAAATATTTTGGGGTCTCTTTGAGAATCAAATGGCAGAAGTGCAACTGAGTACCAGGCAGAGGTTAGAATCAGAAAATGCAAAGGCATTGAGCTGTGTCTCTGGACACAACACCACTTCGTGAGGAGAAAAGGAGGTAGCTGACTTAGATTCACAGACAATTCATTCGGTGTGCTTTGCGGGGAGTTCAGATATTCCTGATGAGGGGCATTTAATCCACATGATGAAAAGAGGGAGGGAGGGAGGGAGGAAAGACGTTCCAAAGGCGTCGATGTCTGCCCTGAGATCTTTTTAAAAATATATTTTTATTGTGGCAAAGTTGCCCTGAGTTTCGAAGGCTAGAAAGAAGCTTGTTAGAAAAAGCAAGGTCATCCCACGTCTGTGTTTTTGAGGAGAAAACCAGTTTGGTTTGGAATGAAAGGCTCAGGGAGGCAGAGGGGAGAGTGGGTACCTATGGAATGAAGCCATGTGGGTTGCCCTATTTCAAGAGAATCTGAACCCTTGATATCGGACCACGGCGGAAAAAAGCAGCTGAGACACCCGGGGCCAACTGCAGGAGAGAAAAGGGAGCGGCGAGCAGTCAAGTGTCACTGGGACAGGTTCAGTTACATATTGTTCTCCACAGCACATGTTGTGTTCCACGGGGAGACGTCAGTTTGCCCAGGGGCAGGTGTCCCAGACCACGTGCCTCCACTTGGAGGGTTTTTTTTTTCCATCTTCCAGGCCCATGACAACAGCCTGTGGGACTTAAAAGTCCCCACGGCTCAGTTTCCTCCTGTAACTTGCTCTGTCTGAGGGAGGCATGGTATAACCTCACATCTGAGGACACCCACAGCTGTCTTTGCATCGCTTTGACCCTCTCACAAAATGTATGAGATAGGGCCAGAGGCATTATCTGCTTTTTATAATGGTCTCTAATATGGTAACCACCAGCCTCACATGGCTCTATAAATTTAATTACACTTAAATAAAAAATTCTGTCCCTCAGTCACATGAGTCACATTTTGAGTGCTCAGTAGCCCCATGTATCCAGTGGCTACTATATTGGGCAGCCAAGATATAGAACATTTCCATCATCCTAGGAAATTCTGTTGGACAGTGCTGCCTTAGAACGTGAGCTTTGAGGGTGTGTCTGTCTTGTTCTTTGTGGTAGGCCCAGGCTCTGCCCAGTGCCAAGCACATATAGCACGTGTTCAATAAATGATTGTGTAATGAATGAAATGATGAACAAATCTCCATTTATAGAGGAGGAGAAGGAGATTTGGAGAGGTGTAACTTCCACAGGTGGTCCAGCAAATACCTGACAGAGCTGGGACTCCCACCCAGTCCTTCTACCTCCAAGCACAAGCTGTGTTCAGCCCTTCCTTGTAGCTGCCTTGACTTGGCCACAACCTCTGACAGGAAGAAATGGCCCTCTGCTGTCACCTTGGCAACCTCCTGCTGGCTGATTGGAAAGCCACTTTAAAAAGGGGCTTATGCTGTCTTTTTCCCAAGTTAAAGGGAATAGAAAAGGTGGAAAACACAGAAAAATAGAAAGAAAAGTTATTTATTCCTCTAACACTAAAACCAGCTCAGTTAAGATTTTGGGATGTTTCCTCCTAACCTCTTGAATAAAGAAGTGTTTGAAGTTTTCCACAGGGTGTGTCATTTGAAAATCTAAGAATTTTCTTAGGCCAGAAACACTCTAGTTCCTTCTTCCGGCCTCCTCTTGAATCTTCTGGGTCCATTTCTCTTTAGCTATCAGCATAGGTCTGAATTCATGAATATTTTCCCCTCCATAAAGTGTGTCACAACCATGGTATGGTAGAGCTGAAGGCAGGGGCTAACAGGATACTAAAGCTTGTGGTTGGGGCTAGAGATTTCCTAACTGCTTGTGAGGGAGTCTAGCCACAGGTGAAACTTGCAGGGAGGTGAAACTGAGATGCTTGCCTAAAACAAGCTAGAAGTCACAAAGCCTGCCTCACCATGGAGGCAGGACCAGAAAAACCCCACCTCCTGTCTCTGGGCCATGTGCAGATGTGGGGTCTAAGCTCCTATCACTTGTATGGGTGGAGATTACAAGTGAAGAAATTGATGTAAAAACTTGTCCGGAATGGATAAATCTCAGGGGACCGAGGGTCCATGAAACCATGGGATAGAGACACTTCCACAGTCAGGAGGCACGGCTATTCACAGAAATCTGTGAAGATGGGCTTGCAAAACAGTTAGACCCACGTGAGGAAATAAGCCGCACCCAGTCAGCAGCTGCAACAAATAAAAGACTTTGCACCCCAAGAACGAAAGGTAATAAAACAACTTGAAAGAAGCCTTAAAACAAGCAGTTTTACAATAAAGGAAGGAACAGATACTTTAAACCGTAAAGCCAAAAGAACAATGTGAGAAAAGAACAGGCAAGATTTAAAAGTATTTACATAGAAATCCTAGGAAAGATATAATTATTGAAATAAGGAGAACCCATGAATTCAGAAATGTGGGGAAAGAATGGGACTGGCCTTTGAAAGAATGTTTCTGTTAATGACAATTGTTAACCTTCCCTGTGAACCAGGCAGTGTTTCAGGAATGTGAAATATATTAACTCATTGGAGCTGCACAGCCTTATGAAGTAGGTGATACTGTTCCATGCCGGGGAAGCAGGGAATTTTTCGATGGATTTGTGGTCTGGAAATCCCCAAGACAGTCAAGGAATAATAATAAGATGTTATGTATTTTACATGTAGAATAAAGCACTTTACATTTACATCCAGAATTATCTCACTGAATTCTCATTTAATAATCTCATTAATCCTCATAACAATCCCTCAAGGCAAGGGTGATTATCATTTTCTGGCTAAGGGACTGAGCTTACAGCCATTAAGAAATTCCCTGGTGAGTCTGAGGCAAGATGGCAGAGTAAAGTAAACACTGTGCTTGCCTCCTCCTGTGACCACATTAAAATGAAAACTCAGTTCTAGAACAATCAACCTGGAGAACCATCTGAAGACAAGCTGAACAGAAGTCTTATAACTTAAGGATATAAAAAAGAAGCCACATCGAGACTGCACACACATTCAGAACACAATAGGAAATACGACATACAAAGGCCAGTTTCTTTGTGGTTCAACCTATCCCTGCCTAGAACGGAAGGTACAGGAGTGGTAGATTCAAAAAAATTAGTAATTTATCCACTTATGATGTTTAAAAACTCTTATTCTCATTGAACTCAGAAACAAATGCCATCATGGGAAAATATAACAAAATATAACAACATGATTTAGCTTAGCTTTGCTAAAAATACATAAATGTTTAAAGAGACTACCTAAACTCATGACAGAAACATATCAAATATGGATCATTAATAATAGGATCATTTAATTTTCAGAGGCATGCATATATTGTAAATTTTTAAGTAAGAAGAAGGCAAATAGAGGGTTCGGCAGCTAAGAAAAGTGGTCATTAGTCAATATTGAATGTGCAATAACTGGAGTGATAAATTGTAAAATAAAAAAAAACAAAGAAAGTAGAAATGTGTTAAAGAAAGATTAAGTTTTTTGGAAATAATAAAAAATCAAGGATAGAATTTTTAATGACTATAATTGGTAGCCTATAAAAATCTTTCACAGGGCTCTGACCACTTCAACCATCTAACTTCAATATACCATTTTTTTTCTGAAATAATACAATGCCAAATCTTACCCTGAAAAAGAAATAAAGTCCCCTGATTTTACAGTCACCAACCACCGTGGTTGGGATTTAAATGGCGGCAAGTTGAATCCACTGTCCATGCTCTTAATACAAATGCTAAGAAACCAGAGGTTGTTCATGTTGACTTTAATTTTTATGCATGACTTATTACTTGAATAGGCAATGCAGTCTCTGATTCAAAAGGGACCAGAGGGTCTAGAGTGAAACATCTGTCTTTCACCTCTATCTTTTCCTCAGAAGCAATCAGTATTCCCAGTCCCTTGTGTAACTTTCCAGAGTTATTTTGTGCCTATAGAAACAAGTGTCTATAGATACAGCTATATACAAGTCTGTCTACATAGATGGATATTCTTTCCTCCCTTTTTACCCAGTTGGAGATTTCCTCTACACTTTGTTCTTGTTGCTTTCATTTAGCACTCTATCGTAGCCTTCCGTATTAGTACAGAATAATAATAATAAAAATAATAGTATAGACTATTTTCTATTACTAATTATATAGAATAATATATAGAGAATAATAATAATGAAATAATAAAGGTCTTCCTCGTTCTTGTTTATGACTGCAGAATATTCCATTATAGATCTGTATTATGCTTTATTTAGTTAGACCTCTATGCTGGGTATTTGAGTTGTTTCTAATCTTCTGCCATTATAATACTATAGTGAATAATTAGAGACGTACAAGGAATCTGCTCTTGAAGTTTGAACTGCAGGGTCAAAAATGTGCATTTATAATGTTAGGTTGTACTATAAAGCAATCTGTGACTAGTTAAAAATCACGGGGACCTTTTTAGAAATGATTTTTTTCTGGTTATAAAAAAGACATGGTAATTGTGGAAAAGACCTAAAATCACCCATAATTCATAAACCTAGAGATATTCACTGTTAATGTATTGGTATAAACTTCTGAGATCCTTTTTATGTATGCATCTGTACAGGTACATACCTCAGAGATCACATTACCTAGTTTTTTATTGAGCTTTTTACATCGAATATTAGATCATGACCATTTTAAAATTTTACTTAAATTTTTTTATGAATGGCATTTTCATGATTTCATACTATTCCATTATTTGACCTCAAATTTACTTAACCCATATCCTCAATATTGGACACTTGTTTCCAATTTTTTCATATTTTAGAAGCCTCTGCAATGAATATTGCTGTATTTAAATCATTGTTCCCATTTCTGTTTGATTTCCTAGTCACTTGTTATTCTAATCATTAGAATCAATGACTAAAAGTAGAAGTTTTCCTAGTAATGTTTTATTCTGGTCATTGGAATCAATGAGCAGAAATAGAAATTAAGTTAAAGAATATCAACATTTTTGAAGTTCTTATTATATACTGTTAGTATGTACTTAACATAGACTGCTCTCCTAGAAGGTTGTACTATTGATGCTCCAACATCCTCATCTTATCGTTCCTTTGCCAACATGGGGTCTTATAACAGGAAATTCAGCAAAAGCTGGCATCTGTTGCTTTGTTTTCATGATTAATATGCAATGCTTATTTATTATAAATAATTGGAAAAGAGCAAAACTTAAAAAAATAACCCATAATCCCCAAATTTTGGTCTAATCACTATTAAAATGTTGTTGACTCTCTTTCCAGGCTTTTCTCTATTTAAATATTTTCCACAAAATTGTCATTAAATATTCTCCCAAAACATGACTTATTTTTGCCAAATTTAAGCTACAAATGGCATCTCTTATTTGAATTTGTCATATTTGCTGCAAATATGTTTCTCAGTTTGCTAACTGCCTTTTTATTGTGTTTATGGTGTTCTGAATTTTTATGTGATCAAGTCTAGAAATATTTTTCTTTCATCTCCCCAGTCCCCTTAAAAATTTCTTGCCATGGGAGTAACGATTATAAGGGTCTTAAATAACAACAACAACAAAAAGGGAGAGCGTTAGGGAGAGCAGAATCCTATCTGAGATTGGCAATGTAAAAGGCATTGGCCTGTGTTCCTTCAACTGGCATTTATTGACACCTACTTATCACTGCATAAGTGTATGTCTGTAGAGGCACAGAGATGAACTATGCATGATTCTCTCTCCAGGAAAGAGAGAAGGTGAGCAGAACCAGTGACACAAGAGAAGCAATGTATTCCAAGCCATCAGAGAGGGCCAGAGTAGGAAACGTTGCTACAATCCAGGGAGGGGCAGACAAGGATGACTTCCTGGAGGAGAGGGCATTTGAGCTGGACCTGGAAGGATGGGGCGTGTGGACATGAAGAAAGGAGAAGACAGAGCAGTGGGAATCACTGGGAGTAGAATTTGTTACATTCTTTCCAGGAGAGAAACAAAATGACAATATTGGGGGCGCTGGGCAAAAGAAAAACAAAACCAAAATCAAACCTCATTTTTAGAGTGACTGGCAAATACAGGCTGTCCTCAGCTCACAAAGAAAGAAGAAATGCGCATTTCTTCAATATATGTACAAAATATGTTCACATGAAAATTTGGAATTCCAAATGGACTTATCCATTTAATCCACACCATCTTTGCAACATTAACAGTAGAATACCTTTCGAAGGTGATGTAAATCAAAGTGAAAGCAGATTGAAAGGTTTTCTATCTTTCTTGAAGACAGGTCCTTGAGGTAATAGAGTTTTAATTTGAATAAGATGAGACACGAACTCAATATCTTTTATGACTATGGAGGAATCCTCTGGACGCTCTCCAGGCATTTATGCAATGAGGCCAACATGTCAAGTGCTTTGGCCAGTGATAGGTTCACCATACAGAGTGACAAAATGTTAAGGCCCATTAGAGTTTACCCAGAACAACTCATCCTTTCTCTAGGAGCCACTCCTGCCTCCCAGTCTTGAGTCCAGTGGTCAAGTTCTAAGGGGATGGGTCTGCCACAGTGATTGGTCCAAGGGGTGGGCACTTAACCTGAGCTGGGCCAATCAGAATGCTTCCCTGAGCAGCACTGAGTGGGAATGGAGGGAACTATTCTCTTTCTTTTCTGGCTTTGGAGGTTTGAGAAAGAGCCCTCTACCAGGTTATTTGAAGACATCCCAGATAATGAAGGCTGAGAGAAGCAGAAACAAAAGGAGCCAAGAATCCAGTCCCTCCATTGAGGTATCCTACTTCCTGAAGTCTTCCTTCCATTCTGGTACCACCCTAACATTCTTCCCAGGAGTCCCCCTTTTTTGGTTTAAGCTAATCTGAGCTAGGTTCCTGTCACTTGGAATCAAAAGAATCCTGTCTGACACAAGGAAAAGAGGCTCCGATTTTTACTTCTAATTTCACCGCCAAATTTAATGTTTTTCATTTCTTTAATATATGTGCATTAGTAGCAATATTATACCCTTTTAAAAATTATACAAGTAATGCATGTTCATGACAGGAAGTTAGACTATACCAATAAGCAAAAAGAGAAGGTATCCACCTACAACTCTATCCTTAGAGACAAATACTCTTTAACATACTGGCATTTCCCACCATGGCCCTGACTTTTCGCTGTCATCTATTCTCATTCTCTCTCTCTCTCTCTCCCTCCCCCCTCTCTCCTATCTATCTATCTATCTATCTATCTATCTATCTATCTATCTATCTATCTATCTATCTATCTATCATCTATCTATCATCATCTACCTACTTATCTATCACAGTAATAGCCAACACAGCACTTATGCACCATAAATGGTCTAATTTTCCACATAATAACTCAATCTCCACAATAACCCCAATGAGGTAGGTATTATTATTCCCAGTTTATAGAAGAGAAAACCGAAGCTCAGAAAAGCATAGAACAGTTAGAGAACACAGGTTCAGAGAAGTTAAGTATCTCATCCAAGGACTTGCATCTGGTAAATGGTAAAGAACTGGGGTTTGAATCTAAGCTGTTTGGCTCCACAGCCTATATTCTTAGCCACCACATTACACTGACTTTAACGTTAGAGTCACATAGTAATACTATTCTATAACCCGAGTTTCTTACTGAAACCTCACAGATTCTCTGTGTATGGACATCTACAGCTCCCACGTTGCCTTTCACAGCTGCACAATATGCTGTAACACAAATGCAATGAACTTCATTGAACTGGACTCAGATTGATGAGCATGGAGATTGTTCCCAAATGTTCACTATTATAAAAATACTTAGCTGTAAAAAATATATTTAAAAACTGTCTTGATATCATAATACAAGGCCCTTAAGTTATTCCCGTAGGTCAGATTCCCATAAGTGGAATTACTGGGTGGGTGGGTTTGCAGATGTCATGGCTTTGATATCTGCAACCACCTACCTCTCAGAAAAACTTAAACTCTCCCTCCTGGGGACTGATGAAGCTCTTTTTTAGTTTCGTTTGTTTGCAATTTAGAAATTTAAATTAAGTTCACATACCTTAAAATTCACCGTTTTAAAGTGCACAGTTCAGTGGTGTTTAGTATATTCACAACATTGTGCAACCATCACCACTGTGTAACTTCAGAACATTTTCATCGCCCACACAAGGAACCCCAAACCCATGAGCAGCCGCTCCTCATCCCCCTTCCTTCCAGCCCCGGGCAACCTCTGATCCACTTCTTTCTTGTCTCTAGGGATCTACCTTTTCTGGACAACGCATGTGAACGGAGCCATACATGTGAACTTTTGTGTCTGACTTGATCCACTTAGCACGTTTTCAAGATTCATCTCTGTTGTAGCACGCATCAGTACTTCATTCCTTTTCACGGCCAAATAATACTCCTTTGCGTAAACAGACCACATTTTGTTTATCCATTCATCAGGTGATGGACGTTTGGGTGGTTTCCACTTTGGGGCTATTATGAAGTATCCTGCTATGAAGGTCTTTTTTTAGTTCTTGATGGTATGAAGGAGAGAGGAGAACTCTTCCTGAGATGAATGAGGCAGAAAGAAGATAATAAAAGAATTTGTGAGGGAGGACTCGCCTGAGGCCAATTTACTTTAGTGAAAGATACAAATACAAGAGGCTGGAGGTGGGGGTATCCGTAGGGAAGGGACCAGCCACCCGCCCTTTGTGTTCCTGTGCTTCTGGACAATGCCTACCTGAGACAAAAAAAGAATTTCGCCAAGCTTTTTGTTATCGAGGACAAATTGGATTTGATATAAGAAATGAGGGACTGCTGAAGGACTACAACTTTTCTATTTACTTTAGAATGTATTTATGTTTATAGGCATTTTCAGTTGTTTCTGAGTTTCTGAGTTTTTATGGTTGGTTTACAAATAGTATGTCTTTTGTTTAGAAACGTGACTGTGTCAGACAGAAGCATTAGTGTGTTTTAGAAGTATGGGAAAGACATTGGCTATCAAAAGGTGTGGGCTACATACAGTGCCCATTTGGTTTTGGTCACTCACTTTCTACATTTGGAAACACTTTTGCCACCTGAGGCAGAGATCACCTCCCACATCTCTCATTACAGACTCTGAAAACGTCAAATATTTGTCTTTCTAGCCTCTCTTACAGCTAGGCGTGGGCACAGGAACTAGGCTCTGCCAATGAGAAGCCACTGTCCCAGAATTCAGAGGTGCCAGGCAACAGGGATTGTGCGGGTTCATTTTGGTGAGGGTGGCAGCTGCAGGGCCAGCCCTATCCAGTGTCCAAGGCAGGATGGGCCTCAGTGGTGACCGCAGTTCATGCCCTGCTTTGTGCTTAGGGGCAGTAGCAGCACAGTCTACAGAGACCAGCTCCGAGGTATGATCTTGACGTCCTTACTGATCGCATACTTTAGAGGCACCGCCACTTCTGCCAGGGGTCTTTCTGTTGTTTTTGTGGAGCAGGGAAAGATGTTTCCTCTCTGTATTTGCCATTGTCTGCTTCGCATTAAGTGAGGGGGTGCAAGTTAAAGCCTCCGAGACATGAGGTGTGTTTTCAACAAATGTTTGTTCGGTCAGAATCTTGGGCTTGCCATTAGGTGTTTTAGAAGAAACTCTGCACCCATGTCTCAAAGCACAAGTGAGAAATGAGTGGAGTTCCCGGTGAAGCCAAGGGTTTCGGCCTAGGCCAGAAACCCATCAACCACTGATGAGTTTTCTGGGAGGCTGTGGGGCAGCACAGAGTATGACCCAATGGTTGTTGTGGTCTGTGTGAGGAAGCATGGTCAGTACTGTGACTGTACACAACTCCAGGGGACACTGGAGATGTGTCAGTGTCATAGATGACATTGCCCTCTATGGGAGAACAGAGGTGCTAAAATGTGAGGCTGCCCATAAACCACCTGGCCGAGTGACGGGATGCATAACTCAGGACTGGGTTGGGGTGGGTACTGCTGATGGAGGCCAAAGGAGGGCATATCCCGAGGAGGGTTGTCCCTTCATGCTGGAGGGGGCCAGGGTAAAGCTGCTCAAGAATACTACTAAGGAAAATAACACATAATGCCTGTGCCAAGACCACCAATAGGCGGAGGCTGAGATTGGAACCAGGGTCGGGGACCTCTCCCCAGCCCCAGAGTGCTCCCCGCTTGCCTGTGGGGCTCTAGGGGAGAGCAAGGCCCCTGAGAGTTCAGGCAGATAGAGGAGGGGTGGGGAAGGAAGTTCAGAGAGAACTAGATCTCTGATTAGAATGATGATAAAATATGAATTTGCTGCTATGACCTGAATTGTGTCAAAGCTCTAACTCCTAAGGTGATGGTATGTGGAGGTGGAGCCTTGGGAAGTAATTAGGTTTAGATGAGATTATGAGGTCATAGAAGTAGGGCCCCATGATGGGATTAGTGCCCTTATAAGGGGAGGAAGAGACATTAAGGCTCTCTTCACCACATGGAAACAGCGAGAAGTGGCTGTCTGTAAGCCAGGAAAAGAATTCTCACCAGGAACTGAATCCGCTAGCACCTTGCTCATGGACTTCCCAGCTTCTAGAACTGTGAGAAATAAATGTCTGTTGTTTAAGGCCCTTGGTCGATGGCATTTTGTTATTGCAACATGAGGAGACTAAGACAACTGCATATTCATCTAGACAGGTTATTTTAACAACCAGATTTGATTACAGAAATCATTCAAATGGATTAAAATGTAAAGGAGAATGGCATAAAAGGCATTTACTATAGGCAATAGGGGTGTTCAGGACTCAGAAACGTCTACACCATTTTTAAAAATAAATTTTCACGTCCAGATATTGCTGTGTGGGACTCAGACTAGTTACATGTGTGTCCCCAATGTTAGGCCGCAGAACCAAAGAACAATCTCATCATCTTCCCCCCACCTAGTTGTCCTTGTTTGTGGCACCCACACACTCCCAGTTGCCCAGCCTAGAAACTAGCCTCGTCCTTGGCTCCTCTCTCTGTACTCCCATCAGTTATCAGGTTATCACTTCTTCCTCTTAAACGTCTAGGCTAAGACTATTCATTTTGTCCTTACTGTTAACATCTCCCCCCAGACCTCTGCCACTGCATCCCAACAGGTCTTCTTACCTGGTCCTTCCTCTGGTTTGGATGATGACATTAGAAGCCCTGGGGCAGCCTTGAGAGAAATCCCGGAGTCTTCTTCGACAGAGAGGAATCCAGAGGTTTGGGGATGAACCAGCAAAGGATATATAGGTGGCTACAGATGAAGACTAACCTGTTTAATCTAGGGGTGGGGTATGGGTGGGGATCTGGCGTGTCTAGAAAAAAAGGTGAAGTCTGTGTTATGTCTACTCCTACTCAAATGATGCTTGTGTGTAATGGATGGGTGCTGATCCTGTCAGGAGCTGTCAGTGCTTTATTTCAAAATGGTGGATCAGCTTTGCTTAAATGACATAATTGCATTTATTCCCATGTACTGGGTCTAGAGCAGAGTAACTCTTCATAAATCAGCCCTGCAAGAGATCTGAAGTCAAAGAATCTGCAGCAGAGGCGGCTGATTGTACCCTAATAATCATTTCCTTTTCTTTCAATAAAGAAACTCCTAAATGTTGGCTGGGTGGAGTGCCATCCAGCATAAAGACGATATTTCTTAACCTCCTTTGCAGCTAGGTATACCCATCTGATTAAGTTCTGGCCAACTGTATGTAAATCTATGCAACTCTTAAAAATTATTCTTAAAGGAAAGGGGCATTCTTTTTTTCCCTCTCTCTTCCTTTTTCTTTCTAGCTGGAATGTGAGTGTGATGGGTGGTGCTGGAGCAGACATTTTGGACTATGAGTAGGAAGGTGTATGTTGATGACAGTGGAGCCACCAGATTGGAGGAGCGTGGGTCCTGATGACCATGCAGGCCCTGTGCCAGCTCTAGATTCCTGTGTTCATCTGAGAGAGAAATAAACTTCCATTTGGCTCCAGCTACCTTTACTTTGGTTGGATTCAGAATTTAATACCTGAAAGTGAGATCCTGTAAATGACATTATCTAAAATGTGGCACTGGCTTAATGGAATTGCCAGGTCAGCAGATAGTAAGGATATTGCCTTTTACATAGTAGCTAAACGTTTGATGGACTTGTCATCTGCAGTAGCTTGGAGGATGGACCACATGCTGACTGAGGCCATGGCAAGAGAGAAAATGGTGGGAGGGTAAAAGCATGACTGTCACTCCTCGTTGCTTTTCACAGTCTTATAAAATTGAGATAAACTGGGGTAGAGCTAGCCAGACTCAGCAGAGATGGGAAGGATTCTTGTTTTGCTAAGGGAGGCACTATCTGCAGCCTGGGCTCAAAATTGATTAAGGTCTTGAAGCACTGAAATGCTTCTGTTCAATTGCTTCTATTCTCCAAATGCAGCTATTAAGAGCAGTGGGCTTGAACTGGCAGCTTTAGCAGGAGGTAAGGCTAGGGGCAGTAAGCCATTTTCAAGACTTTTCTGTCCGAAAATGCAAACCAGGTAGCTCCAAAGACCAGAGTAAGGGTATTGCCTTCCCACCCTAGCTTCTCTTTCATGTGGCCTCAATGTAGCCACCTTTGAGAAAGATCAGCGCACAGGATGCCAGCCTAGAACAGCTATTTAGCTGTGAGTACTTGATAAAATTCTATTGGTGAAGAAACCATAATCCTGGGGATCCCCTAAAACTGTTCCAGGAGTTAAGTAGGTTACAAAGGCTGTGCTGTCCCCAAGAAGTCCACCTTCTGCAATCCTACGTTGGATGTGGCCGTGGAGGTCAATGGACAAGGATTTCCTCCCGGAGAGCTGGAGTGGATGGCAGATGGCTCTCCAAGTGACTCGTGGGCCTGCCAGAGGTGCCTTTATTCTTCCTGTGCAGTGGCCTTTGATATCCGCTTGGCACAGTGTTTCCTGTTCTCCCCTCTTATGAGTTTTCAATGGCTGTTTGCCTGTTTCTACTTTACTACTGTTTAAGGGCTGTGTTGGGAGAAGATAACTTGTCTTGAGTTTATAGGTCATTAGATCACAAGAAGCCACCCAGAGCTGACAGAGACCACAAATCACCGAAAGGTGATTTTAGCATTAGCTTCCTGCCCTAACTGGGTGGGGTTTGGGTTGTCTATCTTGGAGAGAAGAGTGGGCTCCATGTGAGGCAAGAAAGGTAACTAAAGTGTTGAGCTATGGCAGGAACCACTAACTGTTCCTCAAACCTATTCTTCCCTTGTTTTTTTCAGAAACAGAACTCCTGAGTTTCAATTAGGTGCATGGATTCTTGGAATAAAAACCTTTCCTAGACCCTCTTATAGTAGGTCTGACCCTGTGACTCTGTTTTGATCAATGGGATATACAATATGCAGATGACACAGCCTGAGGGAAGGGGTCTTGCTTCCCCCTCCCCCTCCCGGCTCTGCTCCATCCTGCTGGCTGGAATGAGAGCATGGCCGGAGCCGCCACGATCGACTGCAACGTAGAAACTACATTACTGGGGATGGCGGAGCGACAAGTCTGAAGGAATCTGGGTCCTGGGGACCATGGAGCCACCCTGGCAACCCTGCACGATAGAGGGTAAAGAACCTTCTCTTTGTGTAAGCTACTACTGTCTTGCCAGTGGAACGTAATTCTGATCTAGAATCTGCCACACAAGGTCGAGACAGAGACAGGTGCTGTGCATGGTCAGGCTCCTGACGAGATGGAAGGAGACAGGTGGAGAACATGCTCTTCCAAGACTTAATATTTGCTTAAAAAAAAAAAAAAAAAAAGCAAACAAAAAACGAAAACACTTCCAGAAATCAAGACAATTATTAGAACAAAAATGTCAACACACAATAATAGTGTTGCATAGCTTGAATGTTTTTATATTGATCAAATAGTTTTCAGTAGAGTCACCAGCAGAACAGGTCAGAATGAAAAACACTCCAAATTTACAGAAAAAAAAATATTGCTGACCAATTAAGATACTTTTTAAAACTATATAACACAAATCTTTTTGTTGTTCCAAATAGAACGTGAGTTATAAATATGGCAGACAGCCTGGCCATCAGAATCCCATGGGTTTGGTTCCTTAGGCTGAGCTTGGAGTTTTTGCCATCTTTACTGAGTCTGTTCTTAAGCTTAGGAGAACAAGAACCAGACCTGGCAAACCTTGTTTTTGTATTCAACAGTGCCGAAGTTTGAGGGACAATCGCTTGGGGATAAGTCACGGAAATGTGAATCTTTTCTCTCTGGTAGCTAATTTCAAATCTCTAGAATACAAGACTCCTAGAATGCTAAACACTGAGAGAAGCAAAGAACTCTAGTCCAACCCAGCCTTCTTTTTTTACATGTAAGGAAACTAAGGGCTGAGGGCTATACCTCTTGCCAAAGTCTAGATACGAACTCAAGACCTGTCTCCTACTATTTTTCCCTACTGATGCCACCTCTCTTTGTTGCCCCCTGGTGGATGAAGAGGCCTGTCGCTTGCACCCAGTGATAACTTCTGAGCAACAAGAAAAGTAGCAACATAGCAGCAACAGCAACTACACAAATCTAAAAGCATATTTAAGTGTAAATTACTGTGGTAGGAATTTAAGGCTAGCACAAGTTTGTGGTCCATATTGCCTCTTCCTTCCACCCTCAACCAAACAGAGTTGAATATTTTTTCTGAAGTGACAAAATACCAAGTGTAGGTCTTATAGAGTGACACCAGGAGGGATCTCCCATCTTAAATCAACATATTGATGCATCTAATTAGATCTTCTGGAGAGCGCCAGAACACAGGATGCAAATGCCTTCTCCATTCAGACCCAGCCAAATTTCCCAGGCAAAATATTTATCGTGATTTTGATGTTCTTCACTTGGAACTAAAAAAGACTTCTTAAGTATAATTGCTTAACATATAGGGTGGTAAAGCAGAAATCCTGAGCTACAGAATTTAAACAGTGGTATCTATAGTATTTACGTGCATATTTTGCCCTTTTAGATAACTCTCATCTTGTTCCTCCCCAGTATTCCATGGACTTCGTTCCTGGTAATATCTGCTGGGTCTGAATTACTGGGCTGCACAGAGGCTGAAAAAGGCTAGTTGCAACCTTTGGTAAGCCTCTTAGAAATTTTTGTGACAATTACGGCAGCATTTCTGCAACCCTATTGAACAATTGAGAAACACACAAATCTGTAAAAACATTGAGACTTCTCTCAAGCTTTTTGCAGACCGGGCAATGATGCATTTTTCATCAAATGGCAATGATTTGCTAAATAGCCTGATGGCACTTAAATTTACATCAGCTTTCCTGCCTTCCCCCTCTTTTTTTGGTGCTTTGCTGAATTTTTCTGAGTCCAGATCGAACCAAGGTACTGGGATGATGTTCCTTTGTGCTTTTGTCCTCCCTAGAAGAAAAGCAACCATCTCTCGTAAAAACCCATATGATTCTACTTCTGTTTCATGGGTTTTGGGGCTAATCACTGATAAGTTTACTTTTCCAAGTAATTCATCCATAGCGGCGTCAGATTCCGGCTGATGAAAATTCACATGCATAACATGATTTTAGTCAATCCTCATATTCGACTTAAAGTCCTTGGCATTATTTCTCCTATTTCACAGATGAGAAAATAGAGACAGGGCTGTTAAGTGACTAGGCCTAGAGCTGGTTATTGATGATTGGGACCAGGAAACAAATTTCCTACTGCATAGCCTTACTCTCCTGCTTCCTTCTGCTAGCCTGGCATAATGTTGGCAAGGACGTGGTCCAGGCCCTTTCACAATATGGGGTTACAGCACTACATAACACCTCCCTCCACCCCTTTATTTAATAGTAAAGTACTGGTGGGGAAAAGATGGGAAGCCTGCGATATGCTAGGTCTGGAGATAAAGAACCTTTATCTATAGAAACCTGCCACCTTCGTAGAGGTCTTTATCCCTCTTGCGACCATGCGACAACTACTCAATTGGTTCAGAGTTTGCTACACATTAAAATGGCTTCACTCCTGTGCACATAATATAAAAGCATCCTTTTTCTATAAATCCCGTTAAGGAACTGGCTTAGCTTCCTCTTCCGGATACATAAAAACTGCTATTTAAACATACCACGTTAGAATTTTTATGTAATTTATTTTCTTTAAATAATAATTTGCTACAATCTTGTCACAAATTTTTAAAAAATTTAACACAGTATTAACAAAGGCAGAATTCTTTAGGACAATCAAAATCATGGTGTACTTCGAATAAATTAACATCAAATTGTGTTTATAGTCTGATCCTCTCCTTTGAAATGAAATGGAGACCATTGTAACTGAGGGTGAATGCACACATTTGTTCTTCTATACAGAGATTCATTCTTTACATAAACTCCACTGTAATCTGAATCGAGTTAGGAATCCTGAGAAACACTCACCCATGGGCACACACACACATCTACACACACCCACAGACAGCCCTCTAGAAGCTGGGTTTCCCATGGTTCAATGACTAGAAGATCTCTCCTCCAAAGGGCCGAAGATTCTGAATATTTAGATGATATCCCATCTCCCCTCAGGAAAATCGTCATGTTTCAAGTGTAATAGCTTGAAGTAGCAGCAATCCATGTAGTAGATTCAGTAGTCAACGCTTCCAGTCTTGGGTGCTGAGCGGACAGCGAGAAGCGAGCCGGGGCAAGCAAGCAACTGCTCCTACAACTAATGCGTGGATGACAAGACGACACGGGGAGTCCTCGTCCGCAGAGTCTCGACTCACCCGAACCTACGTTACTAATCTGGTTCAGGCACTGCGTGTGAACCTGAAGAGGGTCACTAATGTAGGCAGAAAGCAGGGAGTTTTGGACACGATTCTTAGAAACGCGAATATCAGAAGCGGGAGAAGGGACAGAGGAAGGGAGGGCAGAAAACGCACTGCTCGTCCTTCAGCCTGACATCTCCCCCACACCTGCCATTTAGTACATTCATCAGGGTTTTCTTAGCATCGGGGCGGGTGAATGCAAACTGTTCCAGCTCAGCCTATGAGCAGAGAGAAAGCTTGGCCCTTAGAGTCCTATACACATATATATACAAAACATCTAAGCAACTCAAAATTGCCACAACATCTTGTTTCTGGGAAGTCAACAGTGTTGCTGGCATCCCCTTCTCGATTGCCCAAGGATGGTTTACAGGATCATGGCGATGTCTAGGGAGGAAAGCATTAGGACAGGCCCCAAACTGAGATCCCTTTTTGCTTATGTCTCTCCAGGGGAATAACGGGCCTAAACGATGCTGTCACTGCATGCGTATCTACACAGTTCCTATGTACACGATACCTTTTTTATAGAAATTTAAAGTGCCTGGGTTCAAATGTGCTCATTCCTTTCTCACACCGCAGCCTACAGATTCCTCTTGCTGCTTCCAGAAAGAAGGTCTGTCCTTAAGGAGGATGCCCTTGGGAAAGAGGAATGAACGTTTTCACAGTTGCCTTAACTGGGATCCAGCATTTGGACTAAGCCTTCTTCATAAACACGAAGAATCGCTTCACATACGAACTTGTACTGGCTCTGGAAAAGAAAAGAGAACCGTCACGTCACCAGCAGCTCTATAAACTCCGCGTCATGCCCTACACGCAGTTATTCTCTTACAGCACTGCTAAATACCCTCCGAACCCCAGCTCTGGGCCAGGCCAGACCCTGTGCTACATGCCAGGGAAACAAAGTGAGATGACACACCTGTGAAACCATTATTCCTCTAAGATGAGGGGTGGGGCTGCTCCCAGAGAGGGACAAAGTGTCATGGAATCATGGCAGAGGGAGGACCTGGCAGTCTGGGGGAGTCAGGGAAGGGTGAAGGTCATTGTGGGGCGGCCATTCCAGTGTGCGCATCAGTGTGAAGGCTCCGAGGACGACAGCCCATTCTGAGAAGTGCAGTCAGGGCTCAGGGTCCTGGCCCAGAACACCTGGGCATGGGAGGAGGGGCCGCATAGGTGGGCCAGGACCGGGTTGCACTGGACCTTACGTTGGGGGAAGGATCTGATTTTGTCTTAAAAAGAAGAGCCACTGAAAGCTGCTCTGTAGAATATGGTTCTTTCTATTAACACACACTTAAGAAATTTGTATTTTAGTGATGCCTACAGGGTAAAAGAAAATATTTGTACTGAGCTTCGCTGGCTAGGAAAATCTACCAAGATGATGACGCACTTAAAATTTTTTTAAACCAGCAATGAGGTCCTCCATACCACAAAATGGGGCAGAGAACAGCCTTAATAACCTGATTTTTTTTCTTTTAGCCAGATTTCCTGGGTAGAAACGAATATAAAACTATAGGAGCTCACAATTATTAGAGAAATCTTATAAACTTTGTCCACAAACCTGAGAGGATACGGAGCTGGCTATAACATGGAATTCCACTTCTCTCCTTGTTAACTCATCTGCCTGGGGATTTTACTTTAAAGGCCACAGCTCCAGAAAGCCTCCCCTGACTTTCTAAAGTCAGCTTTGCTTCTCTGCCACCGAGCTCTTAAACTCCCATTGGACTTTCCCCACTGCTGCTGAGACTTATCATTGACTAAGCTCTTCCTCCTACTATCATATGAGCTTGGGTCTCTCCTGTGCAATTATCTGATAAAAAAAAAAATATATGGGATGGTCCCCCATTTTGCAGACAGGGAAACTGAGGCTGGGAGAGAGGTTAAGGGATTATCCAAAGGTTGCCCAGTAGTTGGGGGATCCTGACTCATGCTCTTTCCACACCGACCCACGACCTTTCTTGTAGTTCTGGGGGGAACCACAAGATTTTCTCTTGAGGATACTTGTAGTGCCAAGTACCAGGGTGCGACATATGTGGGAGAGAGCCCATAGGAAGAGTAGGGCCATGTGAAACATTCGCTGAGCCAATTGGCTCATTTATGACAAAGTTCATCTAGGCTCATCTAGAACAGGCAAGTAGGGTGAAACCTTTGGGTGACCTTGCTTACTTCTCATGGTCAAATGATGGGTCAGAGATCAATAATGCAGACTGCATACAGGGCTCCTCCTTGGCCAAGTGGCTGGCAGGAAACAAACCATGGAGGCAGCAAAAGTGGAAGCAGTGAAAGCCAGAGGCCAGATGCAGTGTGCTTTGGAGTTGCTCAGCCCCAAAAGCTCTGTGACCATGGGTAAGCGACTCAGTCCCCTTGGTAACTTGATCCGCAAAGCCCTTTGCACAGGCCTGGTTCGGGGCAAGAAGCATTGGCCACTGTTATTATTTTTATTATTGGATTTTCACTCACTGATGTCTGCACCATCATGGCGCGCTGGTCTCGCATTTTCCGGACAATATCCAGTGGGTAAACAGGCAGGTTTCTCTCAATTAGGCACATGGCTGTTTCCATGGTGACCAAGACACCAGTTCGACCTATTCCAGCACTGGAGAGAGAGGAACAGAGACCTGGGATTTGCTCAGCCAGCATTTCTGCACAGCCCAGCTCAACTCCTCACCAGTTCCCACACTTACTCAGATGAAGCTTTCCTCTCCTTCAATAGTGCAAAACACACACTCAAGGTGTGCTCTCAAACTGGCTGAGAAAGCCTTTCCTCATATAGTCTGAGGCTGGGGACTTAAACACCAATGGAGAGAAACCCAACTTTAAGTGCAAACTGTACCCCGCATCCTAGTCACATCCATCATGAAGGTCAGTTGACTTAGAACACGGGGAAGGTGAGGGAGGGACTTTCTTCATCAGCTCTGTGCTGCACGCAGAGGTTTATGCTTTCATAAAGTTCCAAATCTTTTGACACAGTGAAGAAATAAAGTAAGTAGAGCTTTGTAAAAACATCTAGCGTCTTGTGGGATTTATGTGGGTTTGACGTCTGCCAATTTTCTCCAGGCCTTTCTCAAGGAGTGTAAGTATTAAAAACAAACAAACAAACAAACAAACAAACAAACAAACAAACAAAAAACCCCACAAGCCACGGTACCTGCAGTGAACTAAGACAGGTTCAGCATCCACTCTCAGGGACTTCACATAGTTTACAAATTCCAGAAAGTCCGAGGAGTCATCAGGGACGCCGTGGTCAGGCCACGCAACGTACTGGAGATGTGTCACAGTGTGCTCTTCCCCGGTCTGTGGAACATGCAGACTAGCTTTGGTCAGTCGGTCCAGACGGTGGGCAGGAGGACCTGGCCCCACCCTGGCCTCCAGCCAAGTGCTTCTGCTTCCCGATGTGCATTTGCTCACTATGCAAAGCCCTGCTGTGGGCCCGGACAACTCCCTCCCATCCTCCTCACCTGCTCTCCCAAATCCCCACTCTCTAGGGCTGGGCTCGGCCCGCCCCCTGCAGGGCCCCTTCTCCACCGGCCACTCTGCTCCACAAGCTCTCTGCTCACTCTGACAATACTCGCCATTGGGGCCACACACGCTAGATTTCTTTTTTTTTGTAATAGGCAAAATATACACAATGTGAAGTTTACTACCATCGAGTGTACATTCCAGTGGTTTTAGGCACATTCACAATGTTGTACAACCATCGCCACTATTTACTCTTTAAATATTAACTGTTTGTTCTCTCCTACTCCCCACCCCAGGCAACCAGTCATCTACTTTCTGTCTCTGTGAATTTAACTACCCCAGATACTTAAGTGGAATCATACAGGATTTCTCCTTTAGTGTCCGACTTATTTCACTTAGCATAACGTCCTCAGGGTTCATCCGTGTTGTAGCATGTGTCAGAATATCCTTCCTTTTTAAGGCTAAATAACTTAGCATCATATGAATATGCCACATTTTGTTTATGCATTCTTCCGTCTACGGACACAGGCTCTTTCCACCTGTTGGCTGTTGTGAACATGGGTGCTGGCTCTTTCACTGAAATGCTCACCAGGTGAAAATGTAGAGCAGAACTGGAATGGCCTGACCCGGGACCACAGTGGATGCTGATCTAGCACCTGCCTCTGAACTGCGCCCTCCCAGGACCACCCACCGTAAGGGCACTGCTCACCTCGGTGTTCGTGACCAGCATTTCTCGGAACACGTAAGCGATCGTGCAGTCCTCTGACTGACAGCGGATGTGAAAACTGCCATGTTCCACCACGTCGGGAGGATCGGGCCAGTACTGGTGACATTTGGTCTGCAAGGGAATCACTGGGCGTGAGTTAACGTACGCCGTGGGGTGGGGCACACGAGCAGTTAACTGTCATTCGCACCCAGTACTCCTGCGGGGAGGAAAAACCTCAGGCGAGGCTGGCCTGCTCTGTGTCTGTTCTGAGGGGGCAGAGGAACATCTCTCCTTTTTATGGAGGGTGGTATGGGGGTTGGCCTGCTAGTGGCCAGGGTGCAAACCAGCCCGGAGCTGGAGCCTGGAGGATGAGTACAGAGACTTACCTTCTTCGTCACCAGTGTCCAATTGCTGGAAGAACAAGAGAGGCCTCAGATATGGAGACCTGACATAGAAGCAACCTCCTCCATCCCCAATCAAGCCCACTCTAGTCCCTCAGGCCTCTTCTTTGCTCTCAACATCCCCTTTCTACCAAATCTTTCCCTCCTCATCCAACCCCTGCCTTTCTGAGGTAGAGGCCTCAAGGCACAGTGGTTAAGGGCACATGTTGGGGAGTCAGATAGAACTCTGCTGGAGTTAGCCATATGACTTTGAACCTGCTACTTAACCTCTCTGATTTTCACATTCTTCACCCAAAAGATGGGGACAGTACTTGCTTCCTAGATGGTGACAGAGACTGGAGATAACGGTGTGCAGTGACAGGTTCACTGTGGAGTTCAGGTTAATTGTGGCCATTATTACCGTTGTTGCTATGAGCCCCACATCAACTTGAGTAAGCATGATAAGAGAGTCCGCAAAAATCCAGATGAAAGGAATGCCTAAACTGAGATGAGCATCCCTTTGAGTTTGAGCAGCATCTCCTAGGCCCCCAACCGCTTTCATATATGACTCATACGGACCTGAACCTCCCCAGACAGATGAGGAAACCTGGGCTCAGTGGGATTAGGGCTGCTGTGGCTTTCCGGAAGGCTGGCTGATCCCATCACCCTTCCTGTTTTCTATTCTCCCCTCCGAACCCTGAACCTTGTTCCATAGCCACTTTATTCCCACCTCTGGCTTTGAAGCAAAATTCAGGGCCAAGGTGTCCATCCCATCATAGTTCTGTCAGTCAAACTGACTCACTCAAATTTTTTTTTTCTCCTAGTCTACAGTTACAACAACTTATGTAAAAATTATATTCGTTTAGAGCTGAAAGGGAGTATAAACCAATGAAGGCACAAAATCTGTCTGGAAATAGCTTTTGTATTCTTGTTTTCAAATGTCACAATTTGAACTTAATAATCTGAAATTGAAGCATGCTGCTGGAAAGCTGGAGCTAAGAATTGGTAAAACTTAAGCCTGGGTATTTTGGTTAGTAGGCAATTCCCAGCTTTGCTTAGACATGACAGGGTTGCTGTCCGTAGAACCCAAGGCAGAGTCAACACCCACTGGCCTACATTTGCCTCCCCATCTGTGCAGGGGGTGGGGGCAGTAGGGGTGTCTTAGGCACCGCTGCAGGCTCCCAAGGATCCTGCCCACAGGATGACAGATGCGTTGATATCCTCTGAAGTGATCAGCCCATGCAAGGCAGAGCCACAAATCTCTCTATTTCCAGAGACACCCAGTGAATCTCACCAGTACTGAGCTCTCTCTTTACCCCTTGATCAAATTTAGATCCTAGGTCTATTTGGATCTGAAAGTACTGGGGTGTAGTGGAAAGAGTAAGAAGTTTGTGGCAATCCTGAGCTTCGATCCTGGTTAACAAGTTCCACTCACTGACTGTGTGATCCTCGCCACGTTACTTAACTTCTCTAAGCCTCAGTTTCCACATTAATGCGGCTTCTGAGGGAGGACTGATGCTCGAGGCTACTATCTTTTGAACAGTGTATGCTAAGCACTAAATGGTGCTTTTTTGGACATTATTTCACCTTGACTTTGAAACAACCCTATGAGGTAGGTACTATTATTGCCTCTATTTTGCATATGAGTACATTTAGGCTCAGAGAGTGAATCAACCTGTGTCAGATCGTACATATAGGTAGTGGGATATATAAAGATGTAAAAAAATCTACCCCTCCAAAGAAATATCCTTGATGGAAGGTGAGGGAGAATGGCTTTTTCAATTGAAAAGCTATACTTCTATAACTCTATTTCCTTTATGAAGAAACTATAACCTGAAGGGTGAATGAAAAACATGAGATAAGAAGGAAAAAAGGGAGACATCCAAGTGATCCTGCAGTGGGGGTGTCTCACAGACAGTGGGGCAAATCAGGGCACCGGCAGACGTGAGGGCCGCGCAAAGAGGTAGAAATGCATAATATGGGAGAAAACAAATGGGACATGCTGAAAATGTCATCTCTCAGAAAGAGTAAGGGGCAAGGCTTTTCTTTTGGAGTGATTGGCTCCTGATACCAGGAAGAACCAGTAGGTGGTGGCGAGGACCAGACAAGGGACCTCAGAAGGAAGGGCTCCGATCACTTGAGAGTTTGTAACAGGAGAGGGAGGAAGCACGTAGCCTGGGTTTCAGAAGAACCGGTTTCTAACAATCGATAAACAAGAGGGGTGAGTCCCAGGGCCAGAGACTACGAAGGGATGTTACGACCCGCAGGAGATGGGAGTGTCACGCAGGAGCCCAGCGGAACCAGCCAGAATGGGTTCAGGAAGGAAGGGCTGGGTAACACTGAAACCCACCAGGTCATATGGAGACCAGAGGAGCTCAGGTTCAGGGGCAGCCACCGACAAAAGAGAAGAGGGGGATGTAACCAGGACAGAGCTGCTGGGGCAGGAGCTGCAAGAGCAGCTGGCAGAAGTGAGGTCTCTTGGATGGAAGAAAGGACCTTTTCTGCTGAGTTGGAACAAGTGGAACGAGGGGAAGAAGGGCGTGCTATTCAGGGCGGATCATCTGTCCCTAACCATGCCTGCTGGAACTCTCTTTTCTCTGTGGAAAAGAATGATCTTACATCTGGGAAGGGTAAGCCAACTTTAAAAGGGAAAGACAAGGCCAACACAGGCACAGAGATGGCACCTAGCACCCTGCATGGGCCCAGGTATTGGCTCTGAGGAACTGCATCACGGACTGCAAGACCTTATGAGATAGGAGAGTGGAACCTCCATGAGTGGTTTCTGAGAAAACCTGGAGCAGTTAGGCATCCAGAGGTAACAGAATAGGCAGGCAGATATAGCACAGTTTTCAGATGGGGAGACTGGTAGATTCTGAAAAGGACAAGGCAATAAACTAGGTGTCTGTCATCTATAAAATACCAGGGTGGCCCCAGATCAGGGCCTGCAAACTGTGGGATGCCTTGTGGTCAATTAGGAAGAGAAAGGGTCTGCATTAAACAGCAAAGAACCAGTTGGCATGAAGGTGAATCTTCATGTATGCCATGGAGAGTCTCCATTTGAGTCCAGGATAGCTTTAAGAGTACCTCCGTGATACTCTAACTCTGTTTTTATAAGCAAAAATTAAAAATAGACAAAGACGAGACTTCTAGACAAGTAGATGAGGTGATGGCGTAGACCTGTTGCTTTGTGATTTCGGCAAAGTCTCTGCTAGTCTCCTGGTCACAGGGTAGACCAGATGGAGAAAGAGCAGGGGCTGGGAGTAGAAAGCTGGGGGAATTAACGACTCTCCCCAAAGAGTGCCCTCAATGCCTGACTCACAGCATTCTAGAAGTAGGTTCTACTGCCTCTACAGGGCCTTTACAATTTTTAACAGTGACTTATGGGACGATTCTGATCAAAACTATGACAAAAAGCTAAGAGTGATAGCCAGCACAAAGAATGACAGAAAGCAAGCCCCTAAAGACCCAAAGAGCACTCTGAAGGCCAGATCTGATGGCTGAATCCTATCAGTGATGACGGCGATCTCACACACACACACACACACACACACACACACACACACACACACACACACACACACACACACACATCAGCTAACATTTGCTGGGCACTTGAAACATGTGGTTCTCTAAGCTTCTTGTATATATTGTCTCAGTCTTCGCATACCCTCTGAGGTGAGCATTATTATCTCCATTTCATATATAGGAAAGCTGAGGGCCAAGAGGTTAAGTAACTTGCTCAAGAGAAAGCAAGTTCTGAACCCAGATCTTTCGGCTCCAGAGCTCTGTCAGAGTGCTGTGCATAGGATTCAAGAGTTAAGGGTATCAGTCCAAAATGGGGAAACTGGCTCGACAACAACATTGAGACAAAGACAGTTTCCTCTGACCACAAGCTTAATGGAAGCCGAGTTAGTAACCTCCTACAAGTGTGAGATTATTGTCAAATATCCATCTGGAAGGGCATTGCATAGGAGATAGGGGTGACTCATTCTGTGTCTTGCAGGTAGGAAAAGCAGGTAGGGGAAGCAGGTGGGATGAAGTTATGAAGCAACACGGATTTCAGCTTGTGTAGAGAGGAATTTTTAAAAAATTAGAACTGAACACCCACAGGCTGGACCCTGGTGTGTTTTAGCAGAGGAGGGAGCCCTGCCTGGGACAACCCACATAAAAGCCCTTTGCAATCTATGGGTCTCTGTGAATTAGTAGGAATTCTTATTCTGCTGTTTCAGGTGAGAGGTTAGACTGATCTCCTCAAACACATTATCCATTCCAATCTTGTGTATTCTGACTTTCAGCGTGGATTCATTTGGCATTCCGAACATGTACCGAGGAAAGGCCTGGGAGAAAGTGGCACACGGATCATTCAAAGCAGGTTCAAAATTAATCTATAATTGGTTTTGGAGTAGGTTTCTGAATAAACATTTCATAAGGAAGATATCCAGACGTATGCACAAGTCAGAGCATTCACGATATAGGTGAATGCATACCTTGCATACCTTGCATATGGAACAGGTATTTTGTTACGTAATTAGGGATCTGTTCCCATGGAACATGCATGCCCTGCTAGGCACAGTATGGTGTCCACCACTCTCCTAACTAAGCCTTTCTTACCTCTTTTTGCAATGGGTTTGGCTGCAGCACAAGCAAAGGTTGACAGAAGTTGATAGTAATTTCTCCTACATTTTACCACCACTGTGAACCTGGCACCCACCACATTGCTCTTCTCAGGACCAGCATGTGTCCTGGGTTGGGTGAGGCCACAGCCAACACAGCAGTCCTGGAGCAGGTGAAGTGAGGCAAGGGGAACTGTCTTCTGGCTTGTCATAATGGATCCGGCCAGGAGTGGGAGGGGCCGTCTGACCATTCTTTAGCCTGGGGAAGGCCAGGGAGTGGCCAGGAGGAGTGCTGAGCTTCCCGTTCATCAGTAGTAGCTCCTTACGGGAGATTTATGGGTCATGTAGGGGCTGGACCAGGTGACATCTAAAACCCTTTCCAGCTCTGAGATTCATGTTCCACAGAACACAGTGTGACATGAACACATTTGAATTGGAAATCAAGCCACTTACCCGCCCCCGCTCTGTGAGAGTCGTCAACATGACGATGAGTGATAACTTCTGATCCCAGATGACTTGCCAAAATTGTGCACAGGTATGTGGCAGGGGACCCTGAGCGGCAATGTACTTGTTCACAAGGTTAGCAGCAGGAATTTCCATCTGGCAAGAGAGTGTTAAGGTATTAGACTCTGTTACTGCCACAAGGTAGATCTGGATCTTAAATTCTTCTAGTTGGCAACTAACATCACACCAGAATAATAGCTCAATAAGAAAAAAATTTAAAAGTTATTTTTAAATACCTTTAAAGACATCTGACAATAGTACTAGCATTAGATATTTAAGATAAAACTGTGATACACAGAAGGCAGTAATCAGGAATGAACCTACAAGATGGCAGAAGAGTTTAAATGACTGTCATTGCTGCATCCTAAGTATAATTGATACAGGGGATCTGCATTTTCAGCAACATGTACCAATCCTCATGCCCAGATCTTTCCCTATGCAGGCTTTTTTTTTTTTTTTTTAAATCGAAATCTATTTACTTTCCTTTGAAGCATAAACCATATAGGCTTATACCACCAACTACTGTTGCACTTTGCTTTCTGCATGGCTGCCAATGCTCGAGTCAATCTTTTCCCCTCCCAGCTTTACTGGGGCGTAACTGACAAATAAAAAAAGTGTACCCGTGTAAGATGTACAACATGATGGTCTGATATACATACTCGCTGTGAAATGATTACCACAATCAAATCAATGAACACATCCATCACCTCAGTTACCCTTTGAGCTGATTAATAGTAAATGTGAAAATGTTTTCAGTGTCCCTCTCCCATCCTGCTCTGTTTTCTCTTCTGCCCTTTGCAGTGGCACCGTGATTCACTCATTCTTAGTTGGGGAAGGTAAATACAGAGGTGCCTAATTCAAGTTTGGTTGGTGCTTAGGTTAATGGCATCCTCAACCTTCCCTCACCCCACTCTCCGAATAACTCGAAGAGATCAGACTGCGTGGTCTTACGACCCCAACCATTTCCAACACTGTTTGCAAGACACCAGGAATGGTGAAGTGCGAGGGTTAATGAATTGATGAATCCCACAGATGTTTTGGAATAAGTGGAGTAACTGAGCAGACCCATTTTTATTAGAGTAGTTCTTGATATTTTGCTATAAGTTGAGAATTTGAGAAATCATCTGTTCATTTAGATCGTGAGTTGGCAAATTGAGGCCTGAAGGCCAAATCTGACTGCCATTTTGCAAGCTAAAAGTATTTTTTAAAAAATATTTTCACAGGGTTGCATTGAAAATGGTTATATAAGTACCTAAGTACTATACTCAATTTTCCCTCTTGATTTGCAAAGACCAGAATATTTACTACTTGGCCCTCTACAGAAAAAGTGTGCTGACTTGTGATTTAGATGAAGAAACTGAGGTTCAGAGAGGCTAAATAAGTTGCCCAAGATTCATTTTCTGAGTGAAATGAATGCTTTTCCCACACCATGTAAAATCTTTTCTTTTTGGGTTATATGCACAGAGGGGCTTTATTTTTCTCATTTTTACATGGACTATATGGTAATAACATGGGGGAAAAACACAGACAGTTATAAACATAGCATTGGCAAGAAAGTCAAACCCAAACCAAAACACCTAAATGCCAGCAGTTGAGGACAGAGGTATAGGGATGATGAAGTCAGAGACATGGAATCTGAGTTCTGGCCTCACCCCGTTAGCTTTGTGACTTTTCAAAAATTACTTAATCTCTCTGAACCTTAGTTTTGTCCTCTGTAAAATGAGACTATTCCGCCTTCCGTCTACAGCTGTTGTGCTGGAATAAGGGAGTGACCAGAAAAGCACTCCATCAACTGCAAAGCACCACACACGCCATTATCATGCTTGTTACAATGATTAATGTGTTCTTTCTTATTATCCAGATTCCTAACTTACGTTCACATAACTCGCATTAATATAATCTTCATTTCCCTGCAATAATACTCGGGCGGTGTCATCTGGGGGGAGAAAAAAATTACTGATTATTCCGAGCGTTATTTTTATCATACCAAGTAAACAAGAGTTCAGTTCCCAGCCCCATCTGCAGCTCTCGCCTCATTAGCATAAACACTATTCCCCAACTGTTCCGAGTCTCAAATGGCTGCAATAAAGACGGTGGTGTTTACAGACACTCTGAATATCGGTCCAGGATACCAGACAATCTGTTTTAAAAAGGGAAACATTATCTCAGTGTGTGGAGGGGGGAAGGAGGGATTCACACCGGATACTCACAAGGCAGCACATCTTTATATCGATTTTTGTCCAAATTTTGAGGCAGCTTCGCAAATGTGATGGCCAAACCGGGCTTCTTTCTATAGAGTTGCTATATGACAAATAGAGAAGTAAAAAAATCATTGTGAAGAACAGCTATGAAAGGAGTGTGAAAACATACTTTAACGGTAAAAGTTTACCATTCCCGGCACAAAATTTTAACATTTAAAAGTGATTATGTGTCATATATTAAAAAAAAAAATCTTTCTAATAAGAAATTCTACAATCCCATAAGAAACTGAATTCGTCAATAATTTTTTTAAACATGAGGATCTTAGGGAATAAGAAGTCTTAAAGAAGGGGTCTGAGTCACAGATAATGGATCATACGGTAAGTAAACCTCATCTTGAAGATAATTATTTGACAAATGCTAAAAGCAAGTAAAGGAAAAAACTGACTCAAAATTGAATGGAAATCATTTATTTTAATCCGAAAACACTTCTCTCCAACTCAGTGGAGTGAACCACATTTTTGGCTTAAAAACAAGACCCTTTCATTCATTACTTCAGAAAGATATTTCCACAGTAAAAACATTTATTCTGATACACAGCAAACTTCATTTAAAGAGGCAGTCCCCTGTACATGCAATCCTTAGCAAAAAATGTAATTAAAACAGTCTGCATATCTGTAAGTGCACATTAGATTCACCGGCATAGTACCTGATGTGATTTTGACAACAGCTCTGAGAGTATGAATAGTATCTTTATTTTGCAAGTTAAGAGGCAGAGATTAAATGCTTAGCTCAAGATCACAAACCACAGGCTGAACTCAGTTCTGACTCTAATGCTTGAGTTTTCCTTTTTCTTTGAAACCATTTTGAGGTATGACTGACACGTAAAAAGCAATCCATATGTAATGTAAACAAGTCAATGAGTTTGGGGATAGAGGCCCCTTTTCATGTATTTTCTCTAGCTTATTTTTTTCCATGCATATATATGCACACATATATATATATGTAATTATATATAAGCATATGTATATATATATATGTGTATATATGTGTATATATATGTAAGTATATATAAGCATATGCACAAACATTTAATGCATAGATTTAAAAAAAATGAGATTAAACTGTTACCATTTTCCGTACTATGTTCTATGGAATCTAAGTGTTTTGAAAGAAGCTATTAGGTACTCTTTAGAAAAAGTTTCAAGGTCAAAGACATGTGGAAAATACTACAAGTCATCTGATGTTCTATGAATCTCCAAGAAGACAAGTCCTGCAGAGCATAGTTTATTTAATTTTGATTAGCTGAGCATTTCCAAGCTAATTTGGCCATGGAGGATCTCACATCTCATAAGAAGAGTCACTAAATATTCTAAATATTCTCTATATGCATGCTTTATTATGTCTCAATAACCTACAGTTTCTCATAATTTAACTTTTTTGATTAGGCTGTTTTCATTTTTTTTTTTTTACTGTTATAAATTCCCAGGAACAGAATTACTGCTTCAAAGCATATATCTAAGGACTGTGCAAGTCACCTTACAGGAGTATATGAGAACGGTCAGTTCACCAAACTGTGACCAATATCATCAATTAAAATGTGTTTGCAACGTGAATAGGGAAGCTGAATGTTATTTTTCTCTTTATATTTTTGTAAATTTCATTTCTTGTTTTATAAATTGGCCTATATTGGTTTTTCTCTAATTAGTTTTTTTTTAATTAAACAAATTGTACAGAAGTCACCAGGAGAGAATTAGCATATTTTCGGTAATGATAATTGTCATGTCTTATACATTTACCAAATGTTTAGAATTCTAATCTCTCCCAGAGCTCAGCTATTGTTCATCTTTGTAATTTCAGTTCATAATAATAAGTAGCCACTGGATAACTTCTTAAATATCGGTGAGCTTTAACAGACTCTGAGCTCATTCTAGAAAAAAATTCATAACTTATTGGAGGTTTTGGTTTGATTCTAAAGGGAGGAGGATATCTAAATCAATCAAGTTCCCCTAAATAAGATTTTGTTTCTAACTGCATAGAGGTGAAATCTAATTAAGCAAATATAATCAATAAAGCTAACCTGGAGGTAAAAAGAATTTTTTTCAAGTAACAAAAATGTAAATGTAAACTTGAGATGACCTAACAGAAAAGCATAGATCTAGCAAAAGGCTTTAATTTCAATCAGTATGTAAGTGTATGTCAGTAGTAATGATCTGTTGATAGGATTATAGGATACTAAAAACAAAGTACTACAGCAGTATTTAAATTTTTTTTTACATGTGCACACCCTGAGCTTCATCTGACAAAAATGTATAGAGATACATATCAAAAAAAATTATCTGCAGAAAAATATTTATTAGCAGAAAACTGGAAACAATCTTAACATCCCCCAATAGAAGTGTTGACTTAAATTATGGTATAGTCATAGTACAAAATTATGTGCAAGGAACACAAAAATAGATTTAAAAATATACATTTGGAAGGATCTCCATTCATCTATTTTTAAGTGAAAAATGCAAGTTATCGAATAATATAGTAATGACCCCATTTCTACAAATAGCGACATCCACACAACGTGTGTATAATGTATGTGTGTATACTGATGTATATATGGGTATGTATAAACTATATTTACATGAGCATTGGAACAGTATGGAAGGATAGTACCCACCAAATTATTTGTAATTTATAACAAAGAGAAAGAAGCTAAAGGAAATGGGGGTTAGGAGACTATTATTTTTACTTTGGCTGTTTCTGAATTACTTGAATTATTACAATGAGAATTATTTTCTAAATTCAAATGAAGTGAGAAAAAACTACAACGGGAGAAATTTAAAAACTAAAAGCTGGGTAAACAAAGCTAAGACTTTTTTGGACCTTTAGAAGGCTACACACATATTTATGTCTGTCTTGCTAAGGCTAACACTGGATCCTATTTCCACTGAATTGCCTCAGTTCTATCCATACTCTTAGTTTCTGAAGGTGTTAAGGGCTGGTTTTTAAGTTCCCTTAATTTATTGATTCTTCTTCAGACCTTGTGAGCTGCTCAGCAGGCTGGGTATGACAACACTGCCCTGAGAAGGTGGTCCCAAGTGAAAAGTGATGCATTGGAAACACAGTGTATCTTTTTGGAAGGGTCAGGGATGGAGGGATATGAGTTAAAGCCCATTACATTAGCCAGAATTCAAGGCAAGGTTCTTTCAAGAACTACTCATTGGAAAAAATACAATTTGTTTCGCTTATTTCCAGGCTAGAGCTCCCAGTTGCACACAGCTCCCTTAAATTCTGCCCTAAGACAAGAGCAATCAGGAGGCTGGAGACAGAGTCACAGGGACAGAGGTTATAAGACCACTTAGTTTTATTAAACGCTATTAATTTTTATGTCCTAAAGTGTTCTATTCTCATTGTATCAGTGTACTTCTAAGAAGCTGTGAAACTAAAGGTAAATTATAAAAGATGTGCTGACAGGGGTTACTATGGAACAACCGTATTTAAATTCTAGTATCAATTTCACCAGCTCTGGCCTCCGAAGACAGAAAACTGAACAGTGGGAACTAGATCTCTCCAGCACAGTATGGGCAGGATGGTAAAATGATACAGCTTTGCCAGTTTAAACCTTTCTTCTTTGAAAAAGTCATCTAATATGAGAAAAAGGGCATCAGGAGATGACTCTGATCTCCTCAGAAATCTGGCCCAAAGCTGTGAGATCTAGTCACATCTCTCAGACGAGGTCTGTAGACACTCGACTGGCTCCAACCAGTGGATGGTGGCGGGGCCTGCACAGCGGAAGCACTCCTACGGTACATCCGCATGAAGGCGGAAATCTCACTGGAATCTTGAAGGCTGAAAACCCGAGGAGTAGGAATAATAAGAGAAAAGACAGGAAAAAGAAAGGGGTGGGCGTGGGCGTTGAAGGGACAATGGATAAGGAGAGAGCAAACAGTAGAAACAGACACCCTTTCACGCCCCCAGCAGTGACCAGAGTCGAATGCAGGGCAAGGGCTTCCAAAACAGTGGTTTGCTGTCTGCTTCCTGTGTCAAGCTCTACACCTAATCCCCAGGAAGGCAGGTATCCTGTTAGTTTTGAACACCACCATAAACCTTAGGCCAGCACTGTGCTGGCACATAGTAGGTGCTTAATAAAAATTTGTAGCATGAAGGGACAATGAAATCTGCTGCTCTGAACAAAGGGTGCAAACCACTTGAGTAAAGCACAAGAGGTGGCAAAGAGCCACATAATGAAGTAAAGATAAATTTTTCATGAAGGTCCTGAGAGGTTGTTTTCCTAGAACCACATCGTAGCCATTATAATTCACTACTCACGGGTAGTCTGCCCACACTGGGGACCTCCCTTTTCCCTTGAAACTGACCCAATCCAAGGGCAGGTACACTGTCTAGAAGGGACTTGGAGCCTCTCTTTACCTTCCCATAAAGGTTTGCTGAAACGAACTGACATTGTTCCTAGTAATTTGGGGAACTTTAATAGTGTTACTTTAAATACACAGTCCCGGATACAGATCCTACTGCTGGCATACTCAAGTATTCTCGCAAAGTCCCTTTCGCAGATAATGACCACAAGCTGGGAGAGCACTTGTAATGTAAAGCCCTCACAGTTCGCTCCCTTGTCTTCTACACACATCATATAACGTTTTCCTTTCTTAAAACAAAACAAAACAAAACAAAAAAAACAATTTGAAAATTTAATAAAAACAAAACTTTTTTGGGGGGTATGAGTTCTAATTTTGAAAGTACAATTACATTTGCTAATTGCCACATGTGTCCATTTAAACCTCTCATTAAGTCTTCAGCTACCTTTGTCCTTCCAATTCAACTCTTATAATGATCATAGAAGCCAGTGAGTCACTTGTTTTGACATTAATGGAGGTTTCCTATAATGTGTGATGTAGAATCGAGTTAAGAAAAAACAGGTCAGAAGAGAGAAAAAGATGGCTTCTGGTAAAGATGGAAGATGCTGATGTGGTATGGGCGGGCCTGAGTTTGACATGACCTTTGGTGGAGTCTTACTGCTTCTAACTCATCCGTCAGAGAGGGAGGAGGACAGATGTTCCTCATTTTCTATCAACCACATTCCACAAGTCTCCAGAGAGGTCTTTACTGGGCAAAGAGGCAGGGAAGTTGCAAGTCCCCGAGGGGTCACTGGATGAGGATGAGGGTCTTCTGCTGGGAAGCTGGTTCTCAAAGGACAACTAAGCATCATCATTTAGTTTTTATCTGGGGATATCTATGCTGAATGCACATCTGTCTTGCTTAAACAGAAAGCACAACTGAGGGAAAGCATGAATTGAGTCACAAGTTACTTTCAGGAAGAAAGGCAGCTGGGGCTGCATGGATGAGCTCCTTAAAGGAAGAGTGTGTCCTGGAGGTGGTTATAGACTTGTCGCTGTGTGGATCCCAAATCTTTTCCTTTACATGACACTCAGAGGAAAGCCCTACCTTGGCTGAACAGAGTATTCAGACAGTTTGAGGCCAATTACAGATGCTGCCACATCCCTCACACTGAGCAGCTCAAACAGTGTAGCTGCTGGAGGGAAGGGCTCATGTTGGGGTTGGGTAACGAGCTGGGTCGCACCCAGCAATGGTGAGTTCTGACAAGGGACTAGACTTTTGACACATTTTCTTATCCTAGTTCTCTGACCAGTTGTGATGCTGGGAAAGTCCTTTCACCTTCGAGCCTCATTTTCTTCATCTGTAAGGACTGACCCTAATAATTCTGGTGATATCTATTCAACAGAACTGTTTTGAGAGGCAACGGAGACAACATATGTGAAACACACTTGCTAGATTTCAAAGTTCGATAGAAATGCTAATTATTAAGTGTGATTTTGTTACAGCTGGGACCAAATGCTTTCTGGAACACATTTGTGATTGTTTACTAAAAGCCACAGGAGCAACAGGGGAATTCTCTTAGTGAAAAAATGCCTCAAAGCAAGCTGTGCTGAAAATCAGCTTGTCATCATGGGAGGGATTCCGTGGTGGCCCAGCTACCCCGGGGCGGGCCCTCTGTGTGGTGGAGTGAGTGGGGTGGACACCTGCTAGGAACCAGCTACCTCTTCCTGCTCCAGTCCAGACACAGCCCCCATCGGCCAAGCCACCCACCTGCCCACAGCCCTGGAAGAGCACATGCAGGACCAGAACTGCCAGGAATCTGGAGTGACACAGCCCCGGGTTCCAACCCCACTGTGATGTGACCACTTTCTGTCGGGAGACTGGGCATGTTCTTTAAAGTTTTGGAGCTCTGGAGCTTCTATTTACAAATAATGATAGTTGTGACTTTTTATTGTGCTCTTACCATGTGCCAGACAATGCACTGAGTATTTATTTCATTTAACCCTTATTTACACCCAATCCATGAGACACCCAACTGACAAATGGGGAATTAGAGGCCACAGAGGTTAAAGGACATGCCCGAGGTCAGATAGGAAGTGAGTGGTAGAGCCAGGATTTAAAGTCTGTTTGGCTCCATGTGGCTAAGACAGCTTCTCAGATCTTTTCTCTGATGTTGTACCAGTCTAATAACTCTCAGACGAAAATACACTGTTGTTTGCAAAGGTTATATAGTTGTGAAGAGAACAAGCTCTTGAGTTGGCCTGCCTGAGTTCCAATCAGGCTATGCCAATTACTGTGAGGTAACCTCCCTAGACTCTGATCCTTCACCTATTCACTGAGGTAACCTCTCCAAGACTCTGATCCTTCATCTATGAAACAAGGACAAGGACAGCATCTATCAAGGGCTGCTGTGATAATTCTATGAGAAGATGCACATCGCCCTTCGCATATAGTAAGTGCTCATTAAAGGTTTCCCTTTGTATTAGTTTCTGGTTTGACCTGGTTTCCTTTAGAATTCTTCTCTAGTAGCTGTGTAAGACATCTTCCTCCACCTATAACAGTGGCTCTGAAATTATGTTCCACAGACTAGGGTTCCTTCGGTCAGTGTGGGGAGACTGAGGTAGGGCGCTCCATGTACCCCGGCAGCTTCATCACAGCTCTGTGTTCTGGAATGCTGCAAATGTTATTTAAAAAGAAGGTTTTCTCACTTAATTTCTAGGAAAGATGTAGACTAAATGAAGGAACTATGTACATAACTAAAATTTAAACTAAAATTTCTATGTTCTCCATTTCTTTCGCTGTAGAGTCACTATAGGCTCTAAAGGTAAGACAGGATGGGCAGCAGTTCTGGTACGATCTTTACCCTCCATCCTTTGGATCGGCTTGCACATCAAAACCTTCTGGTGATCTTGTTAAGAGAATCAATATCTAGGCCCCAGCATGGCTGATTCAGTAGCTGTGGTCTGGGCCCAGTTGATCAAGCTCTTCGGTGACATCCATACAGGTGCTCGGAGTGTCACCTTTTGAGAAACACGACTCAAAAACATAGGGGATAATAGGTGGATACTTCTCTCTAAAGCATTTTTAAACTTCGTAATGAAATCTAGTGAACATTATTCGAGGAAAACCTTCTGTGGGATTCCCATATGTAAAACATACAAGCGGAAGCACCTGCGTGCAGGGGATTTTCTGGAGCCCTGGTAAGACCACGCTTGGTTTTTCCTTACTGAGAGCCCACAGCGCCTCCTTGTGGACTGTCCGATCAAAGACAAACTCCTCCCGCTGGGCTGAAGGACTTCCATGGCCTGGAGATGTCTCCTAGGGCTCCTTGCTATGGTTCTCACCTGTTTCCCTAAGCTACTTGGCACCCTATGAGCTTGGCCTGCGTTCAGTTCGTGACCTTCTTGGAATATACTCCCCCCTCCACACTTAATCCCATCCATTCTCTATTAGTAGTACATCTCACCCCGGAGGACTTCCTGGAACCTTCTCGCCTGCAGTTTCCACAGAACATGTGTCCGGTGCAATCAAATCTTGCCCTATCTTAGTCTTTAGTTGTTTCTGGGACTCATAATACAGCCCCCTAAATATACCAAAATCAGACTGTAATTTTCTTGGGGCCATAAATCTCCTTTCTGCTTCCTAATGTTTCTTATCCCATGTCTGGCACATAATACCTAATACACGCTCGCTGAATGCATGAATGACTGCCCAGTGTCTTTCCCCTTTCACAGACCCCATACCAAAAAAAAAGAATAAAATTGATATACTCTGTACCTGGCTTTTAAGTTCTCCTTGTTCCAATCATTTTGGATAGTTTTAAGATATTAAGTATTAGTGTTTAAAACATATATTTCGATTTTGAAAATTTTCTTTTAAAATCTTAAGCCTACAAGGCCTCCCGCAGGCCACTGGAAAAAGGGTGCTCTTTCTTTGTAGATATTTGGTATATGTCTATGAATTCTACCCCAGTAATTATATTATCTCTACCCTCTTATTCTGATTTCATTTCCACAAGATATGAACCTATTTTTTGTCTATGTTATCTGTCAAGGCTGTTAAGTTTAAAATTCTCTATTTCAGGGGCTGGGGTGAGGTCAATTATCTTCACCTTTTACTTTTGGGTTTTCACTTTCTACTGTTGTTCTATATACATTGCTCTAAAACTGTGTTCTTTGACATGCTATTCCTTACACCATTATAAAATAAACCTCTCACTCAGCACTCTTTGCTTTTCACTCCTTTTTGTTCAATATTCATCCCATTCATGCTTTCTTGAATCCATGTGTGGTCACATCCTTTTGACAAAGTGTCTAGTTTTACTTCTGTGACTTTTTCCTTTATACGGTTAAACGATGCATTGCTGATTCCTGCTTTTGATCCGAGCTGAGACTCTCTTTCCTAATTTGTGAATCCAGACTGTGTATGCTGGCATTAAGCACGATCTATTTTATTTTATACTTGGCATATTTTAAATTTTAGTGCCTTCTTTGTGCTCTTTTATTGCGTGAACTATTGTGCTGTCTTCCTACCTTTGAAAAAATTTGGATAAATACATTCTATTTTCATTCTGTTACTGATCAGATCAGTAAAACTGACTTAAAAACCGAGACTTCTTCGGTCCTGCTTTGTTTTGTAAGAAGTCTCTGCGTGTTGTTGGTCTCAATGCCATGATTAGCGGTCCCCCTAGGGAAGGAAGATGGCGTCTGATTTTGGTTTCTACTCGAGTTCTATAGGGTTCTGGGGGACTGAGGAAGGCAAGCTGCTATATGCCCTCATGGGATAACACTCACGGCTCCCAATTAGAGTGGGCCTGCTGAGGTCAGGGATGGGGCTCCTGCATCACCCTTGGGCGCTCACCCACACCTCCTCTCCACCACCTTCTACTGCTGAGTGTTTCCAGCTTTTGTGCTGGCAACTCAATACGCTCAGCGGCCCTCCTCCTCAATTTCTGACATGTTCTTCATGACTACTGAATGGTACTAGAACAAGAGGGTGAGGCAGAGTTCAGTGACAGACTGTGGTACCCATGCCCTGCTTTCTAGGCCAGTCCCCCCCACCCCAATGCCCTAGTGCTCTGAGGCCTTCCCGTGTTCCCAGGATGAGCACAGGCCCCCAGTGTCTCAGCTGATTTGGCAGCTCCTGTGCAGCCCACTGAGTCAGCCCTCGGGCTCTCTTACCTCAAATTGGATCAGCACCGTCCCACTTTCAAGGCCATTCTTTAGCTGTTCCATGGATCCCTCCAAAGTGTCCCCACCCTCTGGACACATGGGGAAAATGGCCTCTGGGAAAAGCTGGTTCAGTTCATCTTCAGATTTGATATCAGCAAATGAGTGGACGGCTGTAGCAGACAAGAAAGGGTACGTCTAGCATATGTGGCAAAGCTCTGGAGATCCCTTTTATCCGCCCAAATTATACTTATGACACCCAAATGCAGATGGGTTATAACACTTTCTTAAATGATTAAGCGCACAGTAATAATTTTCACCAAAGACACTACTTCTTGTTGAATGATTCAATATGCATTAATTATACAAAATGACATACTATTCTGGTTAGTTTACGATGGTGTTTAGTACTCAAAGGCTTTTGCCAAACGTAAGAGAAAGGGAAAGAATGTTTTTAAAGAACATGTATCTTCTCCCTTTGTTCTCTCTGACCTGGTTCTTCTTTAACCCATCCCTCAACCCTTCTCAGTTCCTTTTCGTCTGCTCCTTTAAAACAGACACTTTCCTGGGCACTGGTGTGAGGTCCTATGCGCTCGCCATGACAACACCGTCCCACAGAACTTAGTCAATCTCTAACTCATGGCTACGTTTAGGTGGGAGGTTCCCAAGTAAACATCTCTAGTCTTAACATCTCTGAGCTTTGGCCCTACCTCTTAAATCCTCCCTTCACGTCAGACTCCGTATGAATAAAACTAACCTCGGACTCCGCTTCCCCTCCCCCTCCCCTGCACCTTCCCCAGCCTCACGTGCCCCTTTCCATCTACTGTCACTTCCTTCTCCAATTTCCCAAACTGGAAACTTTGGGATAATCTCTGATTTTTCCCTTTCCACCCAGAAGGGGACATCATTCCCTTATTCAAAGGCCTTCATTGGTTTCCTACTGTCTTCAAGATAACGAGAAAGGCGAGGAAAGCAACAGCCTGTGCGTTTCCCTGGAGGTGGACTGAGTCCTCACAATTCTGGACCAGCTGTCGTTATCTCCATTATGCAGATGAGGAAACTGACTCTCAGGGCAAAGTTGTCCAAAGACCCAGCCTGTCAGGGCAGGACACAGGAATTCAGTCCGCATCTGTCTGACTCTAAACAGCATGTTCTTCTCACTGACCAGAGAAGCTCATCTCTTCTGCTACTTCGGTGACTTCTGTCATTTCAATTAGTCTCTACGCTGTTTACTTAGTTTTCTTTCAATTGACTCATATTTTTTACTTAAATGTATGTTTAAACAATAAACATTATCATTACAGTTAGAGAAGACCAGTGGCACTGCTCTTTTAGCTCTAATAGTCTATACACATCTGTTTTTCTCACCTTAGACAGGTAGGACTGCTCTCCCACTGGTCCCCCATGAAGGCCAGCACACCGCAGGGTGCATCAGGTGACACAGGGGCCTGCTCTCAATTACTGGATTCTTTTATTCTCTATTATCTTGCAGCCTTACCAGCCACACAACAGCTGTAACCTCTCTGTGACTTGATTTCTCTATTTCCTCGCTTGGGGATAACAATACTAACCTTATAAGAATGTTATGAGAATTGAAGAGGATAATTACATAAAGCAATTACCACAGGCATCAGCCACTACTGCTAATAAATACCTACTATGTACCCAGCAGGGTGCTGGGATTTGATGGGGATGGGGCAGTGGGGGTATGGGTAGGGATCTAGAGCAGGGGTTCCCAATCTCCTGGTATCAGTCCATGGCCTGTTAGGAACCAGGCCGCACAGCAGGAAGTGAGCGGTGGGCAAGCAAATGAAGCTTCATCTGTATTTGCAGCCGCTCCCCAGTGCTACTCTCACCGCCTCAGCTCTACCTCAGATCATCAGGCATTAGGTTCTCATAGGAGCAGTGGTCCCTGGAGCCAAAAAGGTTGGGGACCACTGATCTAGAGGATCCAGTAAGGCCTCACGGAGGAGGTAGGATGAGAACTGGCACTGGATGGCTCTGGACTCAGAGTTTTAGTGGGCACAGAGACAAGCCAGGGGTATGGGGTTGTGCCCACACCTGTGACGTCAGAACAAAGATCAGGGCCAGGGCTTTGGGTCACACGCTGCATTTACCTTCAGTATTTTAAAGCTGGGCAGGAGCATCCAAGGACTCAGCTTATGGTTTCATAACAGCAAGAATAGTAATTGTATTCAGGAGAAGCCATCCTTCGAAAACCTACCGCTACCAGGCAGCATTGTAGGTGCTTTCCAGTACGAGTACCATTTCATGTCCGCGAGAACCCCATGAGGTAGGGACTGCTGTTATCCTCATTTTACATTAGAGGAAACAAATACAGACTGGAACTTGAAGAAATTTGCTCAAGGTCCCTCAACCCCTAGGAGGTGGAGTGAGAATCACTCCAAGGTAGCCAAGCCCCTCCCGCCCTGCTTACTGCCTCTCCAACAAACCCATATAACACATGAATAAAATATAACCTGATCCTTCCACAAAGGGTTGAAAATGCAAATGCCTGCAGGGCCAGGAAGCTGACAGAGGTGCACGGTGAGGGCCCCGTCGGCCTGCCAGGAACTGGGACTCATACCTCTATAAAGGGGGTGCTGGGTGCTGCCTGCCCCCAGAGGACTGAGCCTGAGGGGCCGGGCCCCACATGGGAAGATCTTCACATTTTTCCAGCGAGAAGTCAGATATCAGGTTGTTATATGAAAGTTCTTGATTTTCAAATGTTGGCTGCAAGCGCAACATTTTCAGAACCACAGAAGGGCCAGAGAAGGTCCTCCTTCGTTAAGGCAGTGTCCCTGTGGCGCCTCCCCCGCAGGTGGCGGTTACCTTTCCTCCTGATCACCAGGGCCAGCTCCCGCGTGTGGGACTCCCGGCTGGCTTTGATGAACATCACCACTTGGTCATGGGTGTGTTCTGAGATGTCCCGGCCGTTGATTAACACGATTTGATCCCCTTCGTTCAGCTTAGGAATGCAGGTGTCCGCCTGAAGGGAGAGTAAAAGCGCGTTTTCCCGGGTTCCCATGACGCGGTCCTCCCGGGAAGAACCGGACACGCTCTGAGCCCAGACACTTGAGACTGTGATCAAGTTCTGCTCCTCTCCCTCAGGTCCTATCGTCATTGTTTTTACATCCGCTGCTATGACGACATGGCGGCTGGTTGTGGGATTTTAACAAAGTGCTGCTCAGAACATAAGTTATAAAACATTTCAGAATAAGGCTAAGAAAATCAGGGAAGCCATTTCTCTATGGCAGCCGACCTTCGCTTATCAATGAAACTTAATGACGATGATGCTTCTGATCTTCTGTTCTCTAGATGGGCTGTTAGAAAATGATCTGTCAGCTAAAAGTGACTAATTATCTGTCTTGTAGTGGAGAAAGCCTTCGTGAGCATAAGACCAAAGGCAGAAACCACAATGGAGGGAAGCAATACACTCAACAGTGTAGGAATGAAAACCTTATTTGAAACGGGCCATGAGCAGTGAAGAAAAAGTAAACTGCCACCTTAAGGGCTACTTAAGAGTAAAACCCCCAAACTGGTACCTTCTTAGGAGGCACAGTGACTTTTTTGGTTCTCACTGCTCTAAAAAAAAGCAAATGATTTGCTGAGGTGACCGAGACAGAGGGCTGAAGACAAGTGGTGGTGGGAAGGGAGTGAAGGGTCCACATGCACACTCAGGGTGAGCAGAAAGCAAATTCTATGCCTCAGTTTCCTTCTCTTGATCAGTACTTCTAAATTTTAATGTGCACACCCGTCACCTGGAGATCTTGTTAAAAATACAGATTCTGGCTCAACAGGTCTGGGGTGGGGCCTGAGAGTCTGCATTTCTAATGAGCTACCAGGTGATGCTGGTACTACAGCTTTGGGGACCACACTGAGCAGCAAGGTTCTGCAAAACAGGAACTTCATTCTTTCTTTCCATCTACATGCATGCATGTACACACTCTCTTTGCTGCTGGCAAAACAGAAACAAGACACTGAAACAGAAATCTGATAGACTTAGGGAAAAACAAACACGGGAAGTAATGGAACATGTTTACTTACAGGCGACTCTGGGTTTATCCTAGATACCACAAGAGGCATCTTTTGATCCACTCCTCCCTGTAAACATGTGAAATTAAAAACATAATAACACTTTAGTTCACGGCAACAAAGACATGCAGATCTCTCTGGCACAGGGGAGGACTCCAAGTTCACTTTATCCTGTTCTAATCCCAGAGATGGCACCCTTTCAGAATTACAAGGTTCCTGAGCCCTCTGGGTCTAGTGGACTAACAAGACTGCTCAGAAGCCTCCCACTCCTCCCACTGCCGTCCCCACATTCCATGAACTGAAGGCCCACTCGGAAGAAGCAAGCTCCTTTAAAAAATGCAAACATGGGCAGGAGACGGACTCCAAAAGCATAGCCTCTAAGTGCTGCTGGACAGCGAGTTTTCAGTAGAGGTGACAGAAGCCACAGAAAAGGTCACACGTTGTGAGGGTTTCTGACCTCAGAGATCAGGTCATTAGCAGGACTGCTGGGGGTGCAGGGAAGGAGTGTATGATGGCAGCTGCAGGGTGGACAGCAAAGACCACCTGCTCTCATTTTGCTCTAGAGTAGAAGTTGGTAAACTTTTTCTGTAAAGTACCTGATAATATAGATGTTAGGCTTTGTGGGACAGAGGGCTCTGTGGCAACTGCTCAACCCTGCCACCATAGTGCCCAAGGAGCCATAAACCATTTGTAAATGAAGTGGTGTGGCTATGTTCCAAGAAAACTTTATTTATAAAAACAGGCCATAGTTTACAGTTAGACTAGAGACAGGCGGAGGAGGGTGATGGCCTACAAATGCCCCCGCAACTTTAACCACTGTTCTCTCTTACAGACTTAGCAATGCTGAGGGACGCTCCTAATAACCCCTCTTTAGGGGGGTAGATCTGCTTGCCAACTGTGTGCCCTCATCTCTCTGGGCCTTAGTATGCATCTGTAAAATGGGTTTAAAAATATCAACTTCAAGTCTACGGCCATGCCACCCTGAACATGCCTGATCCCGTCTGATCTTGGAAGCTAAGCAGGGTCGGGCTTGTATGGGAGACCACCTGGAAAGACCGGGTGCTGTAGGCGTTAAAAAAAAAAAATCAACTTCAACGCTTAGAACTCAATAAGGTGATATAAATAAGTACATAGTAAGTGCCAAGCACATAACAGGGCTTCGGTATGAAGCAGCTGCTACAGCCACATAAAAAGCCTCCAATTCTGAGAGCTGAGCCAATTTCTTCATGCAGCCTCAGGTATGCGGCATGTTTCCAATGGAAATCAAAAAGTCACCTACGGATTGCTTCAGAGCATAAAACTTCCTTATAAATATATACAACATACCTTTAGATTAAATCCAAATTTTCCATCTTCATCTGGTGTGATACGGATCAAGACTAAGTAGCCATCGCCATTATCATTCTGGAAAATGTTGGAAAGAGATCAATTATGTTACTTCCCTCTCCAGTGGTTTCTTTCAGTCACAACTACCTAATTGCCCATGAGGTGCCTATGCACAGGGAAGCCTGGGTGGGTCATCTGGCCACTTCAGTGCCGCAGGACCTGAGCCTGCTCACCTTGTCACAGTAGTACTGGCTGGAGTCCTCGGTGGAGCCCCCTTTGGTCACCCTGTGGAAGTCCTCTAAGAACTGCTGATCTACGCCATCTGGGGAGCAGGATCCTGGAGCATTTGAAGATGGAGACACAGAACTGGATGACTTCCGGGTCAGGCAGCCTTGTGTTGGATTGTTCTCGGATATACTCCTTCATCATGGGGAGGGAGGATATATTTTAATAACTGGATTCATATTTTTAGCAGAGTAAACATTACTGACCGTTGAGGCCTGACATCCTACGGTTGTCACGAATCCTTGGACCCTTAGAAAAGCTTTGAAGGTCAACCTCAGGGCTCTGGCACAACCAGAGTCCATCTGGCTTAAACGTTACCACTTTTAGTTTCGGGAAAAAGTGAAACTGTATGTTTTATTTTTCTCTAATATAGGTCCTTCTATATCTTAGAGCTGTACTGTCCAATACGGTAGTCTTCAATCATACCAGACACATTTCGAAAATAGCCAAAGGCAGCCAGTGGCTCCTGTATTGGGCAGCATAGTTATAAAACATTTCCATCATCACAAGAAGTCCTATTGGATGGCGCTGTCTTAGAGAATTACAGAGCATTAGAACTAAATAGACTTCTGTGGTCATCTGGTCAAATTCCCATTTCACAGGTGAAGAAACTGTGGTTGAGAGAGGCTGAGTGACTTGCCCAAGGTTACACAGCTTTCCCTTTACTTTACAGACAGAATTCTGATGGATGTGAGCCCCCGAGCATCTCCTTCCTCTCCAGGCCATGCCAAGTCTACTCCTGACACTTGCAGTAGACCCTCGCCCCATCTCTAATCTCACAGAGCCACAGGGATTAACCATCTCAGCATCACTGTATAGGACACTCAACTTCTCTGCATCACACTCACCCACACTAGATGTGGTCCACCCTGCTCCCCCACCCCCAAGCCACAGGCCTACTATAAGATGCCTTAAAAAGCCTACGGAATATGGGATTTTCCTCATGTTCTATAGACTCTGCCACCTTCTAACCTCACACGAGATTAAGCGATGGAAGAGGTGAGCAGATGAAGACATTCAGTGAAACAGAAAAAAAAGGTGCTGCCACCTCATGAAATCTTTATTTCAACTCCTATTCATGGATTTTTCATTAATTTAGGGCTTCCGTTTCCTAGTCAGTTCAAATTAGCTTACTTCAAATTAAAATCTGTATCATATTCACACAGAATAATTCACAACCCCAATTTATTTGAATATAAAAATTCAGCAACAGACTGGTATAGGAATAATAGCTATATACAAGCTAAGAGTCTGACCTTATGCAGGTTGAGGGAAGAGTGTTATGCATAGAAAGGAATTTCAGAGACAGGATATTTGGAATTTAAGCTGTATATAAGTGCACGTTTTCAGACTAAAAATGAATGAGACTTCAATTTACTTAAAGCTAAAAAAAATTCCCAAGTAGGGTAACTTTATCAAATTTTAATGTTTACAAGAGCACCCCTACTGGCAGAAAAGGCAACTGCTTGGTATTTCCTAGACAAAATCGAGCCAAAAGGGTTTGGGAAACGCTATAGTCAGTTCTATGGGGGATGGGGTGGGGGGGATCTGAATCTTGAATATGAAGAAGTTGCAAGTAGCGTACACACTTCAAATGTTTGGAAGGCTCTGGAGAGTGACAGCGATGGAAAGTGTGAAGGGCACGTAAACAAAAAGCAAGGTGACAAGGCAGAAGAGAACAGACTAATAATCAGTAAAATTCTAACATATTTCATAGTCATATTTAATTTCTAAATTTTGAGTGTGTGGATCACATCATATAAGGCTTTGAAGCATTTTTCAGTATCAAGTGTAACAATCTTATCTAAATGAGCCCACAGAACTATAAAGGACATATTTCAAACTCCTTACGTGCCCGATCCCACAGGGATGGAGAGGTTACTTTTAGACAGTAATTTATTAAACACACGATGATATTTTTTTGGCCAATCCGCCGTGTACAGACGTTCCCTGTGGGCTGCACTCGTGTTCTGCTCAGCGGGGAGAATGGACAGCAGATGGTGAGGAGGACATCGAATGACGAGAAGCAGCGGGAAGGTGGCAGCTGGAGGCAGCACGCGGATGCCAGGAGTGGAGATGCCGAACCAAGTGGGCTCCCTCCATCCTTGGGCAGGATGTGAGGTGCTAATGGGGGAGAGTCTCGTGGGTGGGGAGGGAGAGGGCCAGGCCGCTGTGGGTGGGGCCAGGGTGCCATGGAGCAACCGCGAAAGGAGCAGGATGAGGAAAGTGAGGAGACTGTGGCTGGATGAAGCCGGCGACTGGGGAGGAGGAAGCTGAAGCAAGGGACTTGTCCCTGGGGGACACTTGTCAGAGGAACGGGGGCTGTCACTGCCACCTGGGAGCCAGAGCAGCCAGGGAGGGACTGACCACACCCAGCTCCCTGGGGATGAAGGGACAGAGACAGACGGACAAACGGGTATTCACCCCAGGAGACAGATGCTTCAGGACTGTAATCGTGACAAGTTGCAGGAACAAAATCCAAGACAGAATTAATTGTTCTGGAGAGAAGCAATGTTAAAGAAACTAAAAATGGCAGGACTGACCGTGAGAAAAAAGGACCCCGGGTGACGCTTCCATTACCACCCTTTCCTAAACCCTAGAGAGCTACAAAGACCTCTCCCCGCCACGCCTGTGAAAAGAGCAAAGCTGTGCTCCCACCGAGGGTTTCAGCTCGAACCAGGTGGCTAGCAAGGTGGCATTCGCTAGCCATTTCCTGTCCTGTTTCTCTCGTGAGTCTATGAGCTTGTTGAGGTCAGGAGAGACCCTAGTCCTCTTTCTAGTCCTCTTCTAGTGCTCTTAACACATGGCCAGGCACACAGCGAATGCTCAATTAAGATGCTGAGTGAACGAAGAGAAAAATGACTTCACGTGATACCTGGGATTCGCTGAGTTACTCTAAAAGAGCACGGAATCTCTTTGGTAACCTGGAAATGCGGATGATAAGAGACGGTGGGTTAAATAGTTCTTAGTATCTGCGAGATCAGAGCTCCTTGAAAATGTCATGTTTAACAAGATCCCCTGAGGATCTTGTTAAAATGCAGGCTCTAACTCAGCAGGCCCAGGGCAGGCCTGAGAGTCTGCATTTCCAGCAAGCTCTCGAGTGAGGCTGATGTTCTGGGCCGTGGCCAGAACTGTTGTAGCGAGGGGCTAGAAGAAGGGGTATCAGCTCTCTTTTAATGCAGCGTTTCTTTGGAATAAAATTCCTGGGGAAATGTTTCATAGGATCCTCACATAAGAGTCACCGAGAAACAAACAAACAAAAATACCATCTTCAGTATGGGTTTCTAAGGCATGGAAACATTCCTCACATGACATTCTTAGCTCTGTAATAAATGTCAAGGGCCCAAGATCAAAACTTAACTCAAGAAGTTGCTGATGTGGCTGAGAGTATATGATTCAGATATGTTGTTCTCTGAGCTTTATGTTTCTTCACTAATGGAATCACGGGTTATGCAACTGTACCCCCCCTCCCCCACCTGCCCAGCTGCTCCCTCAGATATGAAGACGCCTCGATGGCATAAAAGCACTGATTAAATTTCATGTGCTTTGTCAAAGTTTAATGCCTCTGCCTATATTGCTGCTTTGGCTTTTTTATTATTGGTGTTTTGCCTAGAATACTTTCTCTTTCTCAATTCATGCTTAAATTCTCTGATGAGAATTTCTCATCGACATAGGCCCCGCAGCAGCACAGATGACAGCTCACAGATGACCGTTAACCAAAATTCGGCAAAGTAAAATTTTTTGATTTCTTGGTGTGCAGATACTGTGTGATGCTGCTCATCTGCTATGGGAACGTGATATGTAAGTAGCAGAGAGGGCATCCCATTGTGAAAACTTGGGAGCTTGTTTGTGCTTTATCTGAAGTCCCCTTTTGCTTCACGTAACCATCTGTTCATCTGTGTCCATCCATCCAAGTAGACACTGAGTATCTACTAAGTGCCAGGCACCATGCTAGGTTTGGGGGAAGGAAGTGTGAATAGGGCATTATCCCTGTCGTCAAAGAGCTCACTGTCTATTCTAAAGAGTAGATAGAAAAGTTATCAAATAATAATATTATCACGCTGTAACAGAAGTGCTCAGATGTCTAGGGTACAGTGGGAGACCAGGAGAGGCTTTGCAGAGAAGGTGGCACTTGAGCTTGAGAGATGAATTAGTAGGAGTTTGAACAGGTAGTCAAGAGGGAAGGAGAAGGTATTCTAGGCAAAACACCAATAATAAAAAAGCCAAAGCAGCAATATAGGCAGAGGCATTCAACTTTGACAAAGCACAGAAAAGGTATTAAAGCAGGGAAGTGACACGCTTGGGCATGTGATTCAGAAAGATAAGCCTGTTACCCTTGTTAAGAATGGTTTGGAAGGAAGGGAGATCTAAGACAGGGGGACACCTAGGACGTTATTGCAACAGCCTCTGCTAGAGATGATGGTGGCTAAACAGGGGCAGTGCGGTGGGGTTGGGAGGTATCCAATTCAAGAGGTGTTTGGAAGACGTAACGAGGTGAAGAAGGTGAAAAAAGTCAAGGATGACTGTTTCCAATAGCTGCAAACTGGGTAGCACTAAATGCAGCCCCACTCAGCAAGATGTAGGAGGAGCCGTGGGTAGAACATGAAGACGATGAGCTGAGATTGGGCCATGCTGTGTGCAAGGCATCCTTCAGACGTCCACATGCAAGTGGCCCTAACTGAGGGAAGGACTGCCCAGTGCAGGGGAAATGAATGCAATACTCCTAACGAAACCCTACTGCTGGCTGGTCTCCTCTGCAGGTGACACTCAGGTGTGGTCTACGGATATTGTCACCACGTTCAGATCTGGGTGCCACCCTCTGGTAAGGACAGATGTGCACTCTGGAGGATGGTGACTAAGAGGGGGAAGGGTGGAGAGTGGTGGAAGGAATTGGAATTGTTTAATTTAAAGGACAGTAGATGGGGCTGTCGGATAGAACTGCGCACACACCACATGTGGTGTTCCAGGAGCTCGAGGCAGGGACCTGTGGATGGCAGTGCTCAGTGTCGAGGAGGCTTCCTGCACAGTTTGGACAACTGGGCTGTCCAACAACAGAACAGGCTGCCACACTGCAGGAGAGCTCCCCGTCACCGGTGGGGACACCGGGTGACAGGGCTGAGGGAATTCCTACATGGCCAACGTGGCTGAAGAACAAAATTCCCCAAGTCCCTTCTAATGCAGAGATTTTTTTTTTTTTTTAAATTTAATAGTGGTAAAATACACATATAAAATTTATCATCTTAACCATTGTATTTTAAAGTAGCGTTAAGGGTATTCACATTGTTGCATGCACAGAAGTTCTAAAATAAAAAGTAACAGTTTCTTCACGTCCAGTGGAACACAGCAGCTCTAAAGAAAGAGACAAGCAAATAGCAAAGGCATCACAAAGCACTACTTACTCTGAGAATTGCCTCATCTGGGTGACCTGTCAAAACGGCTGTGATAAAACAACAAAGCTTTTCACACACAACCTTAACCTGCACTAAAACTTGTTTTCCTCCAGCGTCCACTCTGCAAAGTCGTTTTTCCTTTAGGGAACTTCCCCTCTCATTTTTTTCAAGATTGGCAAAAGTGGTTAAGGTTCTCCCATGCTTTTTTTTTGCCATGAAGGAAAGAAACTTCCTTCTCTGCAGATTTTGGAGGAACACAGAATGGCTGAGAGAACCTTGGGAGTAACACGCACAGCCCACTTGGTGATAAAGCAAACTGCCACGGATTCATAACTATCGTCACAAACTTTGCTATGCTGCTATAAATATGGGACAAATCAGCGGGTGACTCATCCGCTAAGATGATGTTCAGAGACCCTGAGCTTCGCCACTTGGGGTTTAGAGCTAAAGTCTAACGGCTTTTTTCCTTCCTTTCTCTTTCCTCTTGTTTAAATGGGTACAGAACATTACACTTAATTCTTCTTTTTAAAAGGAACCCTCCTCGCTGCCTGTGATATTATTCATTTGATTTCTCTGACAGAATCCTTCTTTTTGCCTCTTAATATAAATCTGCTGTATAAAACATGTCAAGCGTTTCTTAAACATTTTGCAAATACTCACTGAAGTAACCACCATAGCTTTTTTTTGCCCCCCTACCAACTACAGACCAACCTTTCCTTCTTACCTTGGGCAATGGAGAGCCCCTAGACCCTCAGGGAAGCTAGCTGCCTCAAGACCCAGCAGAAGGTGGCTTTCTGTCAACAGGAAGGGGTCCCCTACCTGACTGAGATGATAAGGGCTGTAATTTTTCAACTGTTCACCCCACTTGCAAAGCACAACCACTAACTTGACTCTGTGAGACGTCTACTGTCAGTGCACCTGGCAAATCCAGGACAAGGAAGGCTGCCTTTGAACACCATTATTTGCTACTTTTAACATTTAGCTGCAAATAAAAAGTGCCCCAGGATGACACATCTCACAAGGTCTCGGGGAGGAGTTTCAGAAAGAATTGATGTGCGATATGCAGGAGTGAGCAGGGCCAGAAATTAAATCAAACAGGGCTCGAGGAAGTAAATTTTCAATTTGATTTTAATGAACTTAAATTCAAACAGCAACACGTGGCTAGTGGCTCCTGTATTGACTATGAAGGTGTCTAGACGCTCCAAAATTCCACGATGGGACTGCAAACCACAGTAGGAAGATCTGACACGAGGGTGTGACTGAGCTTCCCAGAAGCCCTGGTCAGTTCCCTAAACCCTCTCCTTTCACCAAAGTGCCAGAAGCCCACTGCAGACTCAGACTGGTTCGAGACATGCAGGCCTGAACTGGAGCCTGGTGTTTCTAGATATGCAAAGCCAGTGTCACACAAAGGAACTCACACCCTTCCACTATAGCCTCACCAAGGCTGCAAGTTGGAGCAAGAGATAGCAATCATTTCAACAAAAGCATCATCCAAGCTCAGGTCACAATAATGACCAGAGGGATTATTTAACTAGAGGTGTTAAGAACACAGATAAGTTAGAAACCACGTTTGCTGTGGTCAGGGACAGAAGAGAGGAAGCAATCTCAGACATAAGTGGAAGGCCTACTGTACAATCAAGACGCATTCATGCTTTAAGCCAGTAGCTAGAGTAGTAAAAATTTACAGATTAACTCAAGTGCCCTGTTGCTAATCCTATGCTCTCGGGGAAGGCATCATGATTCTATATCTTGGGTGTAGTATGGGACTTCACAGAATGGATACCCAATGGCTATGGCTGACTTCCTAACAGTTGAGGCATTCCTATCATATTTTAGCTTAACATGTCATTTTATTTACTTATGATCTATGCCTTTTCCACTTCAAAAAATGGTCTGATGGATTATTACTCAGCCATAAGAAGAGATGAAATACTGCCATTTGCGACCACATGGATGGACCTCGAGGTAATCATGCTAAGCGAAATAAGCCAGACAGAAAAAGATGAAAAGCACATGATATCACTTATATGTGGGGCATAAACCTAAAAGCAACAAATGAACAGGACAAACAAACGGAGACTCATGGACATGGACTATAGACTAGTGGATACCAGAGGGCAAGGGGTAGGGGAGGAGAGGGGAGGCAGACGGGGTAAAGGGGGTAAAATATATGGTAGCTGAAGGAAACTGGACTTTGGGTGGTAGACACACAATAGAATATACAGATGTCAAATGATAATGTACACATGAAAATTATATAATTGTATTAACCAATGTTACCCCAATAAACAATAAAAATTTAAATTAAAAAAAATTATTTGCGATAGCTTCCTCTAAAATGGATAGATATCGCAGAATTGTGAATTCATGAAAACAAGAGAAAAAAACTTAAGACCCATTATTAATAAGGCAAGGAAGGAAGAGCAGAGACTGTATCAGAAACCTGGGCTAAGGGAAGCCAATTCAATTGAGCATAATGTGTAGCTCTGAGCTCCCTGGTAATCAAGTCAAAAAGGGAAGTAGTAAATTCGATTTATCTTAATGAATAATAGGACTAAAACCAACATTTTAGGAGACACTTTTTTTTCCTGGCCTTGAGATGTGACAAGAGTTGGTCACATTAAAAAAGGAAAGTGGGGGGGCGACATAAAAGAATTTAATGCAAACTCTCCCTGACAAAAATTGAACAGAAAATCAGAGATGTTCTACGCATGCTTTTTCTTTATACTAACTATTCATTAAAAACAAAAATAAAACCCCTGAAGGCATACTGTGGTTCTGAGAAGACTTTCTGTAGAGAACTCGCAATAAGCATATTTCTAGTGATCTGGAATCTGGCAGTGGAAAAGCTTTGACGATCCAGAGAAATACCACTATGGTTAACATGTCTACATCGCTGGAATATGGAATGGCTTAAAATGGGCTTTGCTCACTGACTGGAGAGGAGTCCATTCAAGAGAACTAACAAGTACTGGAGAGCAGAAGGTCTTCAGGGTGCAAGCCCTGGACCCCAGGCACCCAGCTTGTCTTCCTTTTGGGGAAGGGAGAGTCTGATGAATGTTCTCATCTCAGCAGAGAGTACCCTAGGGAGCTGGCTGCAGGGTCCAGCCCTAGACTCCTCCTAACCTGCCACCTGGGCCTGAGCGAATCCCTCAACAGCCAAAACAAGTAGATAAAAAGAAAGAATGACACGAGTTTCTTACTCTCGGTGTGGGCTCTGGTACTGAGAAGCCTCGGAATCGCTGTCTTTCGGGGAGAGGGAGCCCTTATAGGTGTAAAACACATCCTCAGTTTCAGTGACGTATGTCATTTCGTTGGCGAGGTTGTCTGCGGAAGAGTGCCGTGGCTTTCGGATTTCATGCCGGAGCCGAGGACTTCGCCTAGGTGGGGAAAAGGTAGAGTGTGAAAGCAAATTCCACTTAAAAACTCTGATCAGATGTCAGTGACAGTGACCTAACTTTGTGCCCTGACCTTTCTAAGGATGCCTTGGCTGATGCTGTTGGAAATTAAGAGCCGTTTAACCTATTACTACACCAGGATCAACCCAGGGCCACACGGGTCCCCGACCCTCTCAGCCTGGTGGTGCAGCCCCCCCTTGAACAGCAGGCTTGGCTTTATAAATAGGCAGATAGATGAGACTGGTTTATGCCCTTTGGGAAGGCACTGAGTGTTGGTTTAGGGTGAGTTATTCTTCCAGAAGGACTCAAGCTCTCAATACATAAATAATAAGCCATTATTGACTGCCGATCAGACTATTTTTCTGATCCATTTGAACAGTATAACTACAGGGTTTAGAAGCCAAGGTACAGTTTTGGCAAAACTCAAACCTTATTTCAGCTACATCCCTTCACGTGAATTTCACTTGATCCAAGAAGAAACGTCCCTTATGTGGTATTAGAGGGACATAACCCTAATCCTCCAAAAGCAGTGGTAGCCGTGTGACCTTAGACGAGTCACATCATCTCTCTGGGCCTCAGGAGTACCTACCTGCTCCTGAGAATGAGTCAGATGAGGCATTGTACTCAGGAAGCCCAGTGCAGCACCTGGGCATCGGCTCCTGCAGTGCGTTGAGTCCAGGCTGCCGCGCTTTCTAAGCTCTATTTTCCCTCAGTTTTTCCACCTTCCCCTTGTTAGTCATTTCTCCTTGGGACTGTCAGGGCCTCCACTATTCGCAGTCCCTTGGGCCTGGATAATCAATAACACTGTGTCCAAAGCAGAGTAGAAAGGCTTGTGACTCCTCAGGAGAGGACCTATAAATAGCAATCAGAGCTCCCGGCCAAGGGTGTGGCAACATCAAAGCCTGCTGTTCCCCTGGATACCATCCTGGGCTTCTGCTCTGGGGCCGTGGCATCGCTGCCTGGGAGACTTTCGGACAAATTAAGCTGAGACTTTATAGCATAAATTTACCACTGAGGGATGTGGTACCAAGAAACAAATGTACTCGGTCATGTTATGACTTCCAACATGAAATACAATCGTCATCCCTGCCCAGGGCACTTGGCCCCAGTGTAAGGTCCTCACCTAGCAGCCCTGCACGACAGCTTATATTTTGCCTGCCAGTTATAATTATAGTGTCCCTTAGTCCTAGCAGATGCCTGTTCGAGAATTTACAGATTCACCTATTGTTCATGAAATGAACAGAAGGCCAGATTCTTTTTACAGCTTGGAGCTGGGGCAATGTTTCTGGTTCGGTCTGCCCTCCTGCTGCTCATGTCTGGTTGTTTTGGAGGCATTCCCAAAAACGGCCTGATGTATTTGGGAAACATTATAATAAAATAAAGAGTAATAATAATTCTGCCCCATCCTGTTTTTTTTTTTTTTTTTCTTTAGCTTACAAAGTACTTCTACATTAGTATTTCATTTGTGGCAGTTTTTATAATCCTTTTACACATGGGGAGACTGAGACTAGGGAGGTAAAGTAACTCGTTAAGTAACAGGAGAGCCAAAACCTGATTCTGGGTCTTTCCGCTCCAAACCCGATGCCCTTCCTACTTTGCCCAATTGCTCCTTCCTTCCTTTTAGCCGAGTCTATCAGCGTGAAAGTTGGCAGGCTGCTTCCCCAGGTGCATTTGCTACTATCGTTCAGGGTCACACATCCTTACATCGGTTACGTCACGTATCTTTATTAGATTTCCCCAGTTTATTTTGTGTGATGTTAATGGGAAACCCACGATTAAATAAAGTTAAATGTGCCTCTTTATCACAGGACTTGTTAGAGCAGGAATATGCTAATGTGCACTATCGTTTCAGGAAGGGCATTTCAGTAGGCTGTAGTTCCCAAATTTATTTATCCCAAGTCGCTTTTTAAAAAAGAACATCCCAGCATTATACACAAAGGAAAATGTTTAGCTAGACTTGCTTATTTCGTGAAAACGGTTACTTCTGCGATAGCCAATGTAAATTGACTGTAGGCCATCTCTATTAAGGAATTTACTGAGTTTTTATTTTTAAAAGCAATAAAGTATTTACTAGTGGTAGCCAAAAAAAAACCAAAACCAAAACCAAAAAACCAAAAACAAACAAAAAAACAAACCCCCAAAACCAAAACATACCAATTGGGAGTAATAGGAGGGGACCGAGAAGGCAGACTCTTGGTTTCTAAATGCTCCACTGATAAGGATCTCCGCATGGCTGGGTTCCAGACCATCCCTCCAATCACCTTTTTGCAATACTGGTTATTTACAGACCTGAAAAACCAGATGCAGGTTCACTTTCTACACTGACATGTTCAACAAGAAAGAAATCACAGCATAAGTGAAGCAAACAGTCGACACACGCTCCCTCCTGGGTGGGTGACTAGTGAACACCTTGATGATCTCAGCCGAGGTTATGATGGGGAGAGAGGTACATGGGTCAAAAGCGATTCCTTTCTGTCCTGGCTTTTCCTTATTTCTTCCTTTCTGGTAAAGCTCTTTTCTTGACCTTACTATTGCAAGCAACCAAGTTGCTTCCAGAAGATAACAAATATGAGAAGATAACCTAACCATATGAGAAGGAATTTCAGGATAACATAGAGATACAGTTCAAGTGACTTCAAGGAATTCTCACTGGACTTACAGTGCCTGGGTACAAACATTAACAATCCTTCTAGGTGCTTTTCGTCATTCTATTGGCAGAAGCCATCACTGTAAATCACTGATAACTCTTGAGAGAAGACCTGAGAATATGCCTAGACAGAATTTCAGATCATGTTCTTTGTGCTACCCTGAAGGTTACTTTTGAATTTGTACCTAGAGAATTTAAAACTAAGCTATCTAGACCCCTTAGAGAATGAATTACTTGAGAGGATGGAGTTTGAAGCCAGTCTAGGGGACCTCAGTTCTGGCATTTCTAAATTCTAAACAATGTTTCAATGTCTTATTAAAATTCCACACATTTCTTGCAGCCTAAAACCAACAACAAAAAAAAAAACAGAAATACCATGAGACTATAAACAACATGAAACACTCCCTAGAATATCAATGTACTAATTTACAATAAGAAATACTGTTGTACCCTTATCAAAATGCTCACAGCAGCATTGCTAGGAGAATCTACATCAGAAACCAAATTACCATTGACCGAGAGCAAGGCATCAGAACGAGGGCAGCAAGCTAGATGACTCAAAGATTTAATGCAGCAGTTCCTCAAAGTATGTGTCACAGGTTATTATTAATAGGTACTCTTCAGGGGTTGTGGGGAGAGGGGGAAGTGTTCCATTGTCCTGTAAGCTTGGAAAATACTGAATGAGTTCCTTTTATGTAGAACCCTTCAGGGAGCCTAATATTCAAATGTGTTTCTAGGGGTTGGGCAAGTCATGGACTTCTCTAAGCCTCAGTTTCCGCATCTATAAAATGGAGGTAAGGAGGGCTGAAATTTGCCAGTCTAATGAAGCTGATATTGGGTTGTAAAGAACTGCTGATCTGTGCCCCTGAACCAGCCCCAACATTCCAAGTGAGCCACAGTGACATTAAAAGATGGCTGTAAGTGCTTTGACTCTTGAATCCAGGCTGGCCTGTGATGGCTATGACTGCTATGCCAGTTATGGGCCCAGCCTTTAAAGTGATGGGCCATTTCTGCCTTAGGCTCTTGGAGCCCTGAGCTTCTGTGTAAGAAATCCAACCACCCTGCTGGAGAGTCCACATGAAGAGGCCTTGAGAACAGAGAGAGAGAGAGAGAGTGGAGGACCCAGGTGACTCCAGGTTTTCAATCATTCCATCAAAGCATCAGGTATTTGTAAGAGAAGTTGTCTTGGACCCTCAGACCAGTCCAGTCACCAGATGCATATCGCTGAGAAAACCCAGTCCATACTACACGGAGCAGATGAATTGTCTGGCTAAGACCTACATGAATTCCTGATCCACAAAATCTTGAGATATAATAGAATGGTTGTTGCTTTAAGCTACCAAAAGAGGGGACTTTTTTTTATGCCACAATAGATAACCAGACATCCTCTCCCCTGCACTCCAGGTTGCCTGCATTTTATAGATGAGGAAATCGAAGCAGCAAAGTAAATTAAAATTAAAGTGACACCGGCAGGATTTAAACCTGGGCTGCTTTCAATTGCTCATTATGCCAGCTCTCAGCTGGCCTGAAGATTAGGTCCAACCAAAGTAAATACTACATTCCAGTAAGCTGTATTAATGACTTGTTCAGTAATAGAGCTACTCAATGTATAAGATCCTAGACAGTATTATTATAAATTTTGAAAATATATTTGTTCTTGGTTTACCAGAAGCTGAGAGAACATTTTGCACCACAAATACTATCACTGATACTAATAGAAATTTGCTACTTATTGAACCTATAAAGTCACTTAATGATTATGAAGTCACTGGAATAGTCTGACACAGTCTCACATATCAGATACTGGCTCAGAGGCATTATCTAGTTAGTAACAGCCACATCAACAATGCAAAATCACAAAAACAATTTTTTAAACCAACAAATGATCTAGAAATTAGAATAAACGATAAACAATTTATCATATACTTAGGAAGCAGTCTTAGAACAAATAAACACAAAAATACAAACTGCATGGTTAGTTTATTTAGGAGATGAATTTTAATCTAAATGAAAAGGTAAAAATTTATAGGTTAATTTCTTTCACTGTAGTACTCATTAAATATTTTAAATATCATTCCTGTAGATAATAGTACACATGGGATTGCTTAAGAACTGAATATAATTAAGTATGTGCATGGTACAAAGTAAGCACTCAATAATTGTCAGCTTTAATTATTACTGTTACTTCGTGATTGTTATATATAACATAACCCAAAATAACTTGACTCTGGAAGGCTTTATTTCTGTTCATTCATTCATTATTATGGAGCATCTTAGGGAATTAATGTTCTGAGGGGGAGGCTGTCTTAGTGGCAAAATGCCAGGAAAGCCCATATGCCAGGCACCACAGTAACCCTGAGTCACTGCCACGTGCCTCCCTTATTGTGACATGGCGTGGGAGCAGCTGTAATTCTGGCTGTTTGGGAGCTCTGAGGACAGCAGAGTTGAGAAGGCAGAAACAAGTGATGGGGACATGAGCAGTATCTGAGTATGTGCAGAAAGAGACACTGTCGCCTCCCAAGAGACTTTCAATCATGGTTCTGAGATCCACCAGTAGCCCCGGGTCCAGTAGCTGGGGCCTCCGGGTGACAGCGCCCCTTCCCCTGACTGAGGATGTCCACCGCCCAGTGCTGACCAGTTTACATTTCAGTCTAGTGTGGAGACTAAAGTATACTCACTTTTTGGGGTTCCTGGAGCCCAGAGTCCAGTACTGAGACAGAACGTTCTTTTCCTGAGGTAGTAGCTTCTTTGCCTGAAAGAATGTATGGTGCTCCACACAAGATTTCCACAAGTTTTTGCAAGATCGATAATTTAACATGTTGAAGGCCACAATATGTTCCCTGGATTCAGTCTGGGAGGAAAAACAGTAGAGATTTCATCTGTATAGATGTAGGAGCAAGGTCTCACAGCACTTGGCCATATCAGGAGCAATCAGATAAGATTCGACAGACAGCAGAAAATTGGCTTCAAAATGCCTCAGGGCACAACCCAGCGTTATGGGAATATTCAAGAGCAGGATCTGTTCACCATCTTATTAATGTGGTAAAGATGACCAGTCTACTCTTTATCAGCATCTGTGGTCCTTCATGAACACTTTCATTTAAAATGTACTTACATTTCTAGGTTGGATATATTTGGAGCAGCCAGATCAGGGCTGTCTGATACATTCCTTTGAAAATTTAGGTCTGGAAAAATCTCTCCCCTGGAGAGAGAATCTTTCACTTATCAGACAATAGGAATTTTATAACGCTTTGAATTTCTCCGTTTGCTTTCCATAAAGCTGAGTTAAATCTGCTGCTCATACAGAATAATCATTTTAATTATTTGCTTTACCTTCATGAAACCTAGGTTTTCTGTTTCATGTTAAATTCTCATCTTGTGCATTTTGGGGCCACGCTGAATCTTGCACTGGGGGTCAGGAGACCCAGATTCTAGTCCTAGTTTGCTCTGGGCTTTAGTGTTCTCATTTCTAAGCGTTAACTGCAATGGGGAGCCATTTTAGGTACATATTATCTTTGAAAAACTGGGAAATGGACACAGTGACATAAGTGAAAAATATGCAGCATAACAAAACGGAATGTGGAAAGAACAGGCATCTCCAATTAAATTCCGGCTCTTCCACTTAGTCACTGTGGAAGCTTCAGTTTCCCCACTGCCAAGTCCTTCTTCCTCATGTGGATAACCAAATTGAGTTATCTAGAGACTGGATCCTCTTATGAGACATGCAAAGGCCAGTGTGCATTTTAAACACACCAAGGGAAGGAACTGCCTGTGTTAACATTTATTGCTACTCGGCTAGTGTTAGGTTCTTTGACCAGTGCTTTTTCATTTAATCCTCACGATTCCCTGGGAAGCAAGCATTTCTGTAAATAAGGTAACTTGGGCTAGGGGAGGATAAGTAACCTGTCCGGCTGGTAGGTGAAAGAGCTAGGATCTGAACCCAATGTCTCTGACTCCAAAGCAAGTAACTTCTCCAATCAGATAAGCAGAGTGAGGCATACAGAGAAAGGCTGGATCCTCCGGGCTCTGACTTCCTTTTTCTTTCCACCATATGCCATGCTCTTCCTTCCCTGTTAATACATGTGGCAAAGTGCCTTCACCCGCTGAAGGACTTAAGAGCTGAAATGGCTAAAAACAAGAAACAAAGCAAGAGTAGATAGAACTCACCTGTTTTTGTCGCTGATGTATAAAGAACTTTTTCCTTTTGAAAGAAATTTTTAGAATGTTCACCCTGCAAAAAATAACACACAAAAAAAGCAGGGATCAGCCTGGCTATAGCCGATGCCTCCCGAAGAGCGTCCTCTACTCCATGATCCCGGTGACGGGGAGTTCTTGGCTTCTCAGAGTTTACTTCGGAAGAAATGATGGTGGCCCCATCACTTCGGCCGAACACCAAGTAGCTGACTAAAGCTGAGTATCACATAAGGGCCCCTGGGTTATGATGTAGCTTTTAAATAACAAGAACCATGGACAATGTGCTCTCTTTGCTGTCAGCTGCTTTTGTGACACTGCAGCTCTGCATGAGCTGGTGTGTACCTGGGGAAGACAGCTGAGGGCAGTGTGGAGCAGCGGAAAGAGGACAGAGTGGCCAGACAGACCTGGATCCACATCCCAGCTCCATTACTTAGCTGTGTGTCGAGTAGTTTCTCTACTGTCTGCATCACAACACAATTATAGCCACCATTCACTAAGCATCTTTTATATGCCAGGTCCCCTATTAAATGCTTTACAAGAAGTCCCTCAACTAAGCCTTGCAACAATCCTGAAAAGTACATTTTATCATATCCGGGTATCAGATGAGGAAACTGAGGCTCAGAAACATCACCTAAGTGCTCAAGATCATTCAACTAGGAATGCTTGCAGCCAGGATCTGAGCCTGTGCTCTTAAGTCGTCCACGATGAAGTCTTCTGAACAGTGGGGACAGCACTGCCCTTCTTAAGGAATTGTCTTGTGAGGATTCAAGTCTTGGTTCCCCCGAGTGTTTAGACCAGAACTAAGCACTTGTTAAAAGTTTGATCAATAACCAAGAACCACACTGTAAATGCAGTTCCTGCCCAGAGAAAGTTCTCTGAGTTTCGGCCAATGCATTGCCCAAGATTCCTTAAATCTAAAACCAGCCTTGTGCCATTTTATCCACATCTCCACAGAGCATCCCAAACCTTAGGGTGACTCGGGGCAAGGGGAGGCTGAAGAAAACCAAACTGACTTTCCCAAGTACTGAATACGGATCAAATTCGGAGGTCAGAAGTAAAATCTTGGGAGAAAGTCTCTATCCCCCCCCCTTTTTTTTTTTTAAAAAAAATAAGAGTTTAAAGTTAGGGGTAGAGTTGCTTTTGTTTAGCATACTTTTAAAGCATGATTCAGAAAACAGTTAGAACCAGTTTCCACTTACCAAGGATAGAAACTTGTGCAAATATATTTTCGGTACATAGCAATGCCCGCGGAAGCAATTCCAATCATTAGATCTAAATTGTGCAGATCCTATAGAAAGGAAGATGTCAGATTCAGTGTGTTACGGTCATGCTCACGTCCTCCGGTAACTCAAGCACCCACACTTTTATAAATAGCAATATGTATAAGCTTCAAAGGGAAAATGTTATGGAAAACACACGAAAATTCCCTCATCAGAAACTTAAGACCCGAGTACTTAGCACCAGGTTCCTCTAAAGTGAATGCACGCTGCCTGACAGCATCATGTGGTCCATCGTTTCAGAAAGCGACCCATTCCACAGAATCTCCGAAATGAACAATCAATTTTACATTTTATGTTTTCGACAATTAGTATTAGATATCATATTAAAATCAGAAAGGCCTTCCCCCTTGCACGGCTTTATACAAACCTCGACTCCCATTACTGAAAAGGCTTTAGCTATTATAAACGTGTGGAATATATAATAAAGAAATATTGCTTTGTAAATCCAATAAGCTCAATGTTTATTAAAAACCTATGTGCTAGGCATTGCTGTAGACAATGAAGATACAGAAAGAAGATAGAGCAACTATAAGCTAATAGCTATAAGCTATTCAAGTCTGTTTGGGAACAAGGTAAGTAAATTAATTTTTAAAGAAAATAGTTCCTTCCCTTGAGTCAGCCATATCCCTAATTTACCCAGATACTTCTGATTACAAAGAAGGGGCAGAGTTGGACTCAGTTTGCACTTACTAGCTGTGTTATTTTGGGCATTTTTCTTCTGTACAATAAGGATTATCAAATGCCCCTCTAAGGGTTTTTATCAAGTTGAAATTAGAAAATATAAGTAAAGAGTGTAGAACAGGGCTTGCGACAAATTGTTTTTGAACAGTGATATGACCATGGGGAATTAGAGAAACTGGCCAAAGAAATAGTGCTAATATAATGGAGAACCCAGAGAGTATTCACTATGGGCACCTGACTGAAATCACATGCTTAAAGCAAAACCAAATCTGCATGGTGAAAACTAGGGTTGCATTTAAACATAATACCTGGGGTCAAAATATAGGGAAATAGTAAGCAGGTGGGATAGAAAAACAAATTAGCAAATGAAATTGAGTGCAGAATAAGGGAATAAATGAATGGTTTTAGTGGGCCAGTGACCTGGGTCTCAAACCTCCTGGTTCTATGGTTTTCAGTCGACGCCTCAAACCTGGCAGCATGGACCACTACTGATCACTAAATTCCCATGCTCAACCCCACACCTCCCAGCTCCACTTGCAGAAGGCAGGGCCACGTGACTAGTTTTGGCCAATATGCTACGGTCAGAAGCGATGGTGTGTCTCTTCTGAGCCAAAGTATTTAAGAGCTGGTGTGCAACAGTCTACCTTCTTCTTCCCTTGTGACAGACACGAGGCAATGTATGAAGATGGTGAAGCCGCAAGACAGAAGCAGCCTAGATTGCTGAGTCACTACATGGAGGGCTGGCCTGGAGAGTTATCAGAACCCACTGCATACTTTGAACTGCTGATAAACTTTGTGGTATCAAGTTTTTGAGATTTAGGGAGTTTTGGTTGATGCAGCATAACCCAACTCCCTCTGATACCTTGGAGGTGTCAGTCGGGCAGGTAATCACCTGGCCGCAGGACCCTCAGGGGGCCTGGGGCTGGGGAGAACACCGATCAACTCAGGCAGATATAAAGCCCCCTTCACTATTGAAGAAAGTTCTCCACAACATTGCACTAGAGACAAAACGCTGTTTGCAAATGAAAGAAAAGTTAATAGTCAAGTCCCAAAGTTCATATTTTGTAAGATCCAATATCTTTTTTCTACTTTATCACCTATGTTATAACTTAATTGTAAAAATATTATGTAAAGTTTGGTCATTTATTCAACTTCCCTGAGACTCAGTTTCCTCATCTGTAAAATGGAATCATTAGGATGCCGATTTCACAAGGTTACTATAACCTTTAAATGAGACTTTATGGTCTCACATAAAAGCATCTGGGACAACGGATAGTATATGCTATGTGTTCAACCAATATTTGCTTTCTTTTGGATATGATATGGGCCTGTTATAGGTAGAAAAATTAAAGGTCAGATATCAATGAGACAGTGCTGGGGTCATGTACTGAAGCTACTGCTTATGTACTACGTGACCTTTCAAAGTCCCAGAGTGTCAGTTACTCCATCTGTAAAATGGGCATAATGATAATACTTACCTAATGGCATTTCTGTGGGAAATAAATAAACTACTGTATCTGGCAGATGGAAATTGCTCAGGAGATGATAGATATTAGTCAATTATATTTAAAAGGTCATAACCTATTTAGAATATTTTCATAATCATACCATAATTTAAAAAAATATTCAAGTAGCTCCAGTTTGAGAAACAATCAGATGAAATAGTAGAAAACCTGTCAACTCATTCAAGTGTTACTTAAAACTAGATTTATATACATTTTTTGCTTCTTTAACCATAATATAAAATGGCTGTACACAAATTATTTGTTTCTAACCCTCCTGATTCCCCAAAAGTTAAAAGTTCTTCAAGGAAAAAGGCAAACGTGAAAAAAGCAATTGGAATAATAACCAGCAAAACTCAATACTACTTTCTAAACTTTCAAATGTCTAAAAAAAGGTTTTTTTTTTGGCAAAAGTTTCAGGCGTTTTCCAACTTTCAGAAATTAAAATCAAAATAATTTTTTGAAGCAAAATGTGCCCAGGATACATACCCTACCACCATGCAGTTCCACTCCATAGAAGTCAAGGGTCCGAGCTATGTTGATAAAGCAAGACTCAGCTTCTGATTGCTTTAGCCCACTGAGGAAGAGAAAAGATGCAGAGTTCACCCAACAGAGGGTATTAACTCTAATTTCTAAAAAGAACAAAAATCTAAAGATTTGATAGCATTATTATAAGGTTATTAAATGCCTTGTTATTAATCTTAATTAACCTTAATGTCTGCTAAACCAGGTTTTCCTTCTTGTCCACTGAATGGGACTTCATTTAGCCCACTCATTTCTTTATTAAATAATACTTCTCATTTAACAGGCTCTCAATATTCAGATACAGAAGACGGTCACCTTTTGAAATCCTGCCCTACTTATTCCAAGTTGCTTAATTAGTACGTGCTCTTTAGGTCTTTCTGCCTTTATCTACCCTTTTAGCAGCAGCCTCAAACTTCCCCACGTCACTGTACTATTTTAGGCCTCTGGCTTCTGCCTGGGGAGCAATTCTGGGAGACAGGACTGGCAGTGGCTTTTAGAAGGAACGCTGGGTGCTTGGCCTTTGTTGTTATGGCCTTCCTGAGCATGTGAGGTCCCTTGAGACCTGGCCTTCTGGCTGGGGTGGTGGCGGGGGCAGGCAGGCGGCGAACTGTAGCTTTGAGTAAGATGAAGGGAAGAGGAGGCCAGATCGGGCATGTGTGTGGGAGTGGTAGCTCGGCTCCCTTCTGGAGGTGAGGCGGTTTCGTGACCTGAAGCCAGAGAGGGCTTTGGACTGACCCGGCCTGTCAGTATTTTAATTCATTTGCTTGTCTATTCAACCCTACTTGAAGGAATAGCCTATTTTATTGAATATGGTAAACTGTTAAAAGGTTTGCCTGGTAGGGTCTATTTGTGGGGCAGTCAGATTTAAAACAGGCATTTCCTTCAGGAGTTAACTGGTTTCAACGACATCCTGAAAAAGAACACAGCGAATCACCCTAAACTTTTACTGGATTTTACACTTCACAGAAATGCCGGTTATGCCAAATATATATGCCATCATAACAGCTCTAAGGTTCACAAACCCCCGACATCTTGAAAGAGGATTCATGAACAAAAGAAAGAATACATCAAACACAAAGGGACACGGTCTGACAGTACCCAACCTAGGTTCCCAAAGTAGGCCACCCCATCCTTCCTCTCACCTGTGTTGTTCATGGAGAGATTCCACCTTCGTTAAAAAGTCATCGTTCTGATCTGGTATAAACTGACTATCAGAAAGATAGCCTGGATGATGAATGGAAGGATTATAATCTCCAAAATAAGCTATCAAGACAGAATGAGGAGGAAATTGCCTTTTCAATATGATCTGTATTCACAAGCATCTATAACATCACAAGAAAAACATTAATTTTAAATGTTCTTCCAAAAAATATTCTGCCACTACATGAACCTGAGCTTCCTATTAGGTCTAGATTCCATATTTATTATTTGAACCCTCTTTATGGGCTAAGGATTGCCAGCATGCTCTAACCAAATTCTCTCTCCCTGAGGCCACATAAGGAGGAAGGGGGAGACTATTTGAATCTAGATCCTATTCCAATCCCATATCTGTTCCATACTCTGGTTGGCATAGCAGTTTGTGCTCATACCCCTGGATAAAAAAAAATAGGAGAATCACACAGAAAAATGCCACTCCATATGCCAGGTGCTGTGCAGGTGTTCTCTCTGTAGTACCCCAAGGTTATTCTAACATGGGACCAACTTGCTCTAAAAAAATGAGTGAGGGCAGAAGAGAGGTCATGCTGACCTGATCGCTGTCTGCATCTCGACCCACTCCCTGGAATTCGGGAAGTGTGGAAGAAAGGAACCAGGACGTGTTCGGAGGCCCCGGTGTGGGGGGACAGTGTGAGGGGCGAGAGTGGGTGAGGCTGAAGGGCCTACGCCCTAGAAGGCTGAGGGAAGAGTTCTTGGGAAGGAGGAAACATTCTTAGAGGAGTCAGAAGACAGGAAGACAGCTGTCAGGGAAAACATGCTAGGCACCTGCAACCAGAGAGGGAAGAGGAAAGGTAGCCTTACAGAGAAACTGCCAGACTGGTCCCTGGTCCAAATGGTATGTCTCCCTCGAGATCCTGACTGCAATCTGCAGACATGATCCATTGATGCCTATGGTGCGATAAGTTTTCCTGAAAGCTGGGCAGTGCCCAACCTGTACAAGTGCACATGGCTGCCCTGACGGCTGACTAACTGCTGAGGAGACGGGACAAAGCCCTGGGTGGGGGCCACGGTTCTGGCCTGTGTTTCCCATCTCCAAGATTTAGCTTTCCCCATCTGTATGAAAACAGGAGAAAGACAATTTCTAGTTCTGATGAGCAATTAATCCAGTATTTCATTTATTAATCAGACAAAAATGAGTATTTCGTCGTTTTCTTAAAAAACATGAACCTAGATCTTTCCAAAGGTTTTAATGAATTCTTCCTATAGATGGCTTCAATGCCAGGCAGCTTCTGATGACTCAATTGTTTCAGAGTCCCTGTTCGATACAGAAGACTTCTAAATCAAATGACTCCTTCTCTGTCACAAAGACTGGGGCTGGGGAAAACTGAGGTGAGGCTTCATGGCCAGTCTCAGGAGGAAAGAAGATGAGCCAGGTGGCCACTTCGGTGAACTTCATCACGAAGTTGAAAGGTCAGATGCAAGAGCATCTTTCTTTACATCCACTCAGCCTTGCTGACTCTCAACTGCTGCCATCCACAAGGGCCGCTCTTTGAGATCCACACTGTAATGAAGGGATCAGTTTCCTCCTTACACTGTTCCTTGAGGGCTGGAAGTGGGTCAGACTCATCTTCAACGCCTAGCTCCTAGGCATGGCACATAGTAGGTGCTCAGGGATGTGGTGCTCAGAACCGACTTGTATGGAGGCCACTGCAAAGTTCAATTTTGGAAGGAGAAGAGGGCAGAAAGCCAATTGATCTATGCATGCAGACTTGGTCAAGGTTAGATCACAGGCCGTGAAGGCCAGTCAAATGTGGCTAAACTGTGGACACAAATGTCAAGGCTGTATGACGTCAGCACGAGTATGGCTTACGAGTCTGTGCATGAAAACATATAGTAGTGCGTTTACAGAAAGTAATTTAGATGTTCTGACACAGGATACCCAACGAGGAAAGCTCGAGAAAGCCTTAGAATCACTTCATCCAAATTTCTCATGTTAAAGTGGAAGAAATTAAGGTCCAGAGAGAAGGGACGCACCCCTGTTATATGGCCACTCTGCAGCAGTCGGGACCAGAAGCCAGGTGATCCAGGCCCCGGATAGTGCCCTGCCATTCCTCCAGTCTGCCTGCCAGGCCCGAGCTGCTGCTGGACATTGGCTGTTGACAGTGGTCATGTCCAGAGGGCAATCACATGCTGCAGATGACTTCCCTGAGCCTCAAGGCAGAGTCCTATTAAATTTTACTCTGTTCGTTTCATTAGCTCAGGAGATCTTGACTTGGTCATCTATCATATGAGCTAACAGTCCCAACCCTGTGCCTTTCTGCAAACATGAACAGCAAGGTTCTCTCTTTCATCAAGTCACTGACAAATGTCTGAACTTAACAGGCGACTAAATGAACCTCCTTGTAGGGTCGTTTCCCCTTGAAACCTTAGTCGGCTGCTCTGTGCAAAGTCCTATACTAACCACTAGGGGGAAACAAAGTTAAACAGTCATACACAGACATTTGCAAAGCACAGGCTGGTTTCCTGTTGATTTCAACATCATCCTACCAGATGCACCTGATAACCCAGTGGTAGGCAATGCTTTCATCCCCATTAAACTGATAAGGGAATTGAGACTCAAGGAAGGGACTTGCCGACTGTTGCTCAGCTGGTACCTGGGAGCCTAGACTCTGACCATAGTCCATACTTGCTACACCACACACCCTGAACTCCAGAGTAAACATTCTACTGTTTAAGGGGAAGCAATGCAAGCAAAAGCTAATTATAGCAGAAGGAAAAGGAAATAAGGGCTTATATGTGGGAAATACCTTGTCTTTTAAGTTTCGTGCATTCTTCTGGCTGATATTTTATGTTTTGCAGGAAAGAGAGAGTATGTTGTAGGTACTCAAATGTGTGGCATTTCAGTCTGTCCAGCTGTTCCATTTTATGTGCTATTCCTCCAACTCCCATTTGATCTTAGAGACTCTTCTCAAGAGTCCTTGCTAGGAAGCTTCTCCCGACAACCTCCCCTCTCCCCCAGGCAGGATGGAGTACATCCTCTGTGCTCAACGTGCCAGCACCAGCTGGTCCATCTCTGCCTCCCCACCAGGCTGTGGGCCCCCTTGAGTAGAGCAGCTGTGCTGTGCTGTCTACACACCGAGTCTAGTGTAGAACCCACACGTGGCAGAAGCTCAGAGGATATTATGGAGTTAATATATATTTCCAAAAACTTCATTCTTTGAGCCTCGTAAACCCCTGACAGGGCACCAGCAATCTTCTACCATCAAGACTTTTCAGTATTTTACCCACAGATCACTTCGCTTTTTATCTAATAAGAAAATGTAATTTTTGTTTGCTGATTTGCTGATCATTGGTAGGTAGGACTTACATTAGACACCCCTCTTGGGACACTTAGGCAAACTGTATCAGATAAAATGCAGACATACCCTTTGATCCAGCAATTTATATCCAAATATTAATCTCACAGAAATGTATATACAGAAGTATGAAAATATATACATATACTGAGGGTGGAAGAATAAAGAATTTGTACTTAAAACTGCTTGACTGACAACCCACGATTTTATTAGCATGACAGTCATGCCAATATTTCCACTGAGGCTGGTTTGCACTTTTTAGGTACGAATAACTTTCTTTAGTCCCCATTCTATCAGTCTTCTGCAGAGGGGAGCCTGACTTCTGAAGCTTAGGATTGTTTTTCCCATTGTTAAATTTTACTCTAAATATAATTTGTTTATAACAGGCCGTGCTTTTAGATAACCTTCTTCAGAGCAAACATAAAAATACAGTAATGGTTAACACTTACCATGTGCCTGGCACTATTCTAAGAGCTTTACATGTCTTAACTCATTTCATCTTTACTACAACCCTATGAAGTTGATGCTGTTACAATCCCTACTTGATAGATAAAGAAGGTGTGGCCTGCAGAGGCTCAAGGTCATGCAGGTCTAAGTGGAAGAGCCAAGACCCAGGTAATATGGCTTCAGTCTGGGCTCTGATTTGGTTAACAGCAACTGTCCCACTACAAAGAGTTCTTAGTGATAGATCACCTTCACATGTATTATTTGGACCAAGTAGCCATCTTTGGGTTCTCATAATCACCATCATCACCTCCACCTTACAGGTGAGAAAACAGAGATTTGCATAACTTGTAAATGTAGAAGCCAGAATGTCAGTGGAATCTGACTGCCTCAAAGCTATATCCTTTCTAGTGTTCCTGCCCCTCAAACCTGAAACCCTAGCTCTGAACACCAAACTTGCTCTGAGATGAAGGAAAGCTTGGTCTCCTCAGCTCATCAGCCTGGCAGAGATTGAGTACATGATGTCTAGAGATCAGTAGGAATATAGTTTACGGGTGACTTTGCCATATCCCGAATGGATGTAACATGACATGGCTGGGTCTGTTCCAGATATATTGTAGGGAGGGTAAACTTTCAAATCCATCCAGGCTCACCACTGTGCAACCTCTTCTGAGTTTCCCATTGGGGAGAAGGAGAAGCAGGCTATAGGGGGAGACTAACACTAAGTCTTGTCTTACCAGTGAGTAGAGTCACAATCAAAAGTCTCTCTTTTACTTCCTGGTATCAGCAGGTGAGTAGGCGAGCTGCAGGCCAAGCCACCTTGCTCTTCACCTCCCCCATTTCTGTTCTTTGCTGCTAGGGAAGTAGGCAGACCTAAGGCCACCCTCAGGAGTCCCTATCAGCCTTCTCTTGCTATTTTGCCTCTTCCGAGATCAGAGTAGGGTGAGTAGTTCAGCCATAATCTGCTCTGCGACCTGATAATCTTGCTTTCTTATCTTGCTACCATGCAGTCAGCCCTCAGGATACTGGGCCAAGATGGTGTGGGGCTTAGAGGAAGGTAGAGGGATTTAGTCTTGAGATACCATGTGGCTCTATGTTGATGTACTACACTGGCGCCACACAGCTAACTAACTATAAAGTGATGCTCTGCCTTCCATCTGGCTATTCACTCTTTCTATTGTGCATACCCAGCATCTCCTACAGGGCCTAATGTGGAATATATGCTCAGAAAAGTTTTACTGATTGAAAAAGTAGATTCTTATTCCAGCTTAAACAGAAAAAGCCCATTGAGACTTTCTGTCCAATATGGCAGCCACTAGTCACATGACTGGTTCTCCAAGACTTAGTACAAAAAGGTAAAATAGCTCATTAATTTTTATATTGATTACATATTAAACTATTTTGGATATACTAGGTTAAACTATATTGAAACTAATCTCACCTGTTTCATTTTACTTTTTTAATATGGTTACTAGAAAATTTTAAATTACATATGCAGCTCATATTATATTTCTATTGGATAGTAAGTGGTGCTATAGACTAATGTATATATAACCCATTAATTCTATGGAAACTCTAAAAACAAATTCCTAAGATCCCAGGAGTGTACAAGAGTGGCATCAAGTAAGTAGTAGGAGTGATCTCCATAAAATTCCATTAATTTGGGTGGTTCTCAGTTTCGTCTGTAGGAGGTGACGGGTAGAAATATTTGCCCCACTGGGGTTTGTTAGGGAGATCGAATCCAACGCATGAACAAAACCTCTGGAAAATGTAATGTGCAATACGGGTCTTCTGTTTTACAGGTTCCCTGAGAGAAAACCTCACACCACAGCTCGTCTACTCTTTCCCCCTAAAACATCTCCTTTACTCCAGCATCCCTGAGATGAAGGAGCGTATAAGTCAGCGTGAGAGTGGAACTATCTGGACAACCAGAGCTATGCTTGCCCAACGAGATTCCCGGGGAAGAGGGGGAAGGACTCGGTCAAATGGGAGAAGCTGGTGACTTTCTTAATAACATCGGTCAGAACGATGTGTCCACCTGTGAAACGCCCCCTTTGTGACTTACATTGTACTGCGTAGGATGCTAGAACCACCGCTGAGCTAAGAGGGCAGGTCAGCCTGTAAGGGGAAAAACAAATTAGGAAAGTCACAAGAACCAGCAACAGGCTGGAACACTCATCCATCACCTGTTTTTCCTTTCTTGAGTTAACCATTAAAATACATCATGAATCATAACAAAGACAATTTTACGATACAACTTAATCTCAAATGATAAAGATACATGTAACACTAAAGATTTCTAAAGATTAAGAAAACGTTTTCATGTTTAAAATAATATACACTCATACATATACCATGAACATCTAATGCTGGCCAGGGTTTGGCTGGTCAAGAAAGACCAGGCACATGTCACTAAGAGGAAAAGTGAGAAAACCAAACTCTTATATCAACGGGCGACTTTCTTATCTTTCTAGTAAAGACGTGAGACTTCGTACAGCCTCTACCTAAATCCCTGAGGTCTAAGGGCTCCATGATTCTTGATCACCCTTTTTTTTTTGAAGAGTGACATCCTCTTAGAAGGGCAGAATCTAAAAGTAATTTGGATTTTAAAACTCTAGTGAGTTTTAAATTACTTAATTAAATTTGTTACAATTACTTAAGATTCCTGAATCTATTTACTTTCCAGAAGTTCCGCGCTATACGGAACGGTCTGTCCACCTCTCAGTTTTCCTGCCATCCACTAGCAATCCATGAACTCCAGGTTGGACTTCTTCTTCTTTCCTCTTAAGCTCACTGATCTCTCAAACACCCTATTTCTGCCAGTGAATCCATCTCTGTGTCGGTCGTATTTCAAACCCTTTGATTGCTCTCTTTTTCTCCATTCAACCCAGGGTTCCATGGTCTACCTCGGAGCCCTGCCAGAGGACCTGGAGCAGTGTGGAAGGGTGTACTGGGAAGGGGCTGAAAGCGGCAGTAGGAGCAAGGATTTGTAGGGTGGGGAGACAGATTTTAAAAGCAGTCTTCCCAACGATCCCATGGGAAATGAAGAAAACATGCAGTTTCCATGGCAGCCCATGAAGTGCTGAAGAAGTGAGTCACCCCACCTCTGACTAATCTGGTTGGCTGCCGGGGGTTCCCCTTTCTGTCCTCCTGCAGTGTGTGTGGGTCCTGTAGCTGCCGTCCCTATCTGAGAGGCCCTCACTAGAACCTCTAAATGCTCTCTCCAAGTTTGGAGATGTATCCAGGGAGACTTATCATCCATTTCATTCATCTGGAATCCCAGAGAGTCCATGGTGACAAACGTCAGCCATTCACTCTCCTACCAAGATGGGCTTCATGAAATCTTAGCCAGTATCCTTGCTACAGGAAGAGTTAACTGAATGGGATTTAGGGAACAACTCAGAAGAGAACCTAAGAGGGTTCAGTCTAGATGGAAGCAATAGTGTTACAAATAAGTCAGAAAGAAAAACACTTCCAAAGAATAGTGTAACTACAAATTAAAGAACACTGAAAGCCTGCACTCTACTCTCAGCTCAGCCACTAACAGGCTACATGTTCCTGACTCTTTTCTTTCTGTCCAGGCTCTAGGGTCTCCATCTATTGGATAAGATCACCTATCTCAACAGGAAGGAGCCGATGCCTTGGGTACTGTCAGTTCAAACAAGTCGGGGTACAATCTGACACCCAGAAGAAATACCAACTAAATCCAACAAGTCTGTCAAGAGACCCATGGCTACAAAGGGCCACTCTGACACACACCTGAGAAGCATTTGGTAGCGGGAGGCCTTTTCAGAGAGGTGGTGACCCGACAGGAATGCCAGGCATCTAAACCAGATTTCTACCGATGCGCACAAAACTCACAAGGGGCATTTTGTTTGGAGAAGAAAAAATAAAGATGACCAACTTCCAGTATTTGGAGAGCTAGACTGAAAGCACTTGAAGAGGCAGGGGCCTTATTTGACCAGCATGGTACAGTGCTCGTCTCCTAACAGGTGCTTGCAAAATGTTTGTGGGGAAAAAACAAATTAGTGTGCAGAGGAGAGGGTGATACATTCCGGAGGGCAGCCTGGACCCAGAAGGGTACGGGGGGTGGGGTGGTGGTGGCATAATTTCAACCTAGAGTTGCCCTGACATGTCAGAAGGCTGCCTCATGGAAAGGCGAGCTCCCCGTTACCGGGAGTGCTCAAGCAGAGCCCCAAAGGCCTGCTGGTTGCGCCAGAGAAGAGATTCATCTCTCCCTTTGAGTGGGGATGAGCCGAATTAGAAAAATTCTCTAGTTTTATGATGCTAGATAGTCAATAGGTCCCAGCTATCCTTTCTTAAACATGTCCCTTGTTTCGAACTGCTCCTCCTTCCTCTCACCCCTATCTTTACTGCCATGCTCCCCGATCTCTGGCCTGGATGTCTGCAATAGCGTCCTGAAGGGCTGTACTCTCCCTCCCATCTAGATGGAAAACCCTCAGCCTCTTCCACCTTTTCCTTCGTTCACTGACACTGTCTTCGTAGATGCTGCTCTTGCTACATCCTCTCTGCTTTAAAACCTTCAATAGCTCTCCTCTGCCTGCTGGATATAAGATGCATGTCTACATTTAAAACAAAGAGACCTTTTCTTTCTATTCTCCTGCGAGCTCCCAACACGTGGTTTCCAACTGGGACTGTGGGGCATGGGGTGTCTTCTCACTGCCTAGGGAGATCCAACTCCTCGTTTCTCTACCAGCCTCAATCCTGGCTCATCAAGGCAATCCACAAAGACTCTGCCAGCCCACACCAGCATCTCCTTCTCCTAAAACCTTATGACAACTGTGGTCTTCGCTGTCCATGCTGCTCCTGCTTCATGAGCTCTTGTCTCACTTCCCCAACCAGACTGCAAGCTCCCTTAGGGAAGGACACCAAAGGCTCCTGAAGACCCTTCTCAGTAGAACTAAACTGACAGGAGGAAAGAGGGGACGAGGAGAATGTGAATAAAACGCGGTTGTTCCCATCAGTTTACCTTATCAGTTACATTTTCTTCCCTAAATCAAGAAACTCAGGATTTGGAGGAGGTAGCTCAGGGACCACTGGCCTGGAATCCCCTCTCCCTTCCTGAGCTGGTCACAGGTACTAACACCCAGGAAGTGCTGAATCATGGGCGGATGCTCAGATCTTTGAGCAGAAAGTGTCCCAGAGAGGACATGAGTCCCCATAGGCACGAAGGGGCTCAGAAGTGGACCTAAATTAGGCCTGATCTGCCTTCCTGAATGAAGTCCATTTTACATTCTGTATCCCTCCCTCCATTTAAAATTTCTCATCTTTACTAGAAAGATAACTGTACCTTGTGTAATTAAACTGAAACATGAAATGAGGTTAGTCAGTCCTTAGCCTCCCTAAACCAAGACCAAGTTAAGCACAGATGTCCAAAGCATAACATCATACAGGATACCACTTTCAACATCTATTCTCTTTACACATTTAATATTGTTACCAGAAATGCATGTTCATCCAATTAGAACCAGGAATTTTGCTAATCTGGCAACTGACAGGAAGAGAAGAATACAAAAATCTCATTACCTTCCTTCACAAATATCCATCTTCAGTTGTAAGAAATACAGATGCCTATGAAACAACGATTTTCATTAATTCATCATACTCAAAATTGAAATAAGCAAAAAAAAAAAAAAAAAGATTAGTCAAGGACAAGACCTGTATATTTGAAAAACAAAATACATAAAAGCACATTTTTGTCTAAAGCATCAGGTGCTATTTGGCATATTGCAAAGCTGCCCCTTCAGTAACCATGGCTCACGTGGCTGCCTAAGTCTTGATTGGCCGGGGTGATTTCAGCTGGCCTCATGCCAGCACATGCTGTCCTAAGGATGGCTGAGCCAGGAAGCAGCCTGTCAAGGATCAGCTGGTACCACTGCCAGTGAGCAACCCTGCCCTCAGCCTGGACCACCCCAATCAAACTCGGGGTATCTGGGAGCACCAGGACCCTCAGGCGTTCTGCACAGGCAGCCCCCACACATTGAGGGGCTGTTGTTCTGAACGCGGCATGGGCACACCCACGTATCCTCTGCATGAAGTTACCGCGGGGAGGAGGGTCTGTGAAGACATCTCCTTGGCTGGGGTGCAAACACCCAGCTGGGTTTTTATCCTGTGTCCCAGGAACTGTGGGTGCTCCAGCAAAAGCATACGCATTAGTCAACTATAGGCTGCCAGGACCTTCAAGCTGGATTATGCACTTCTCTGTGAGCAATATCACTTTAAATCCCAAGATCTGATTTGTGGGCAAAGTTGTCACAGGCCCCTCATAATCTTGTGACTCTACTCTCCATCCAGGGAGTGGGGAACAGAAGGCATCCACAGCACTATGCGGGCCTGGAATGGCCTTAAAGAGCATTATATTTAGGGATGTGGCATTAACATGACACTTGGCCACTAGCTTCCACTCTTTTTTAAAGCCTGGATTCAAATGGGATAGACATTCCAGTGTCTGGCCAAGACAACAAAAGGAAAACTTCTTGAAATATAATATAGACGTAGTACAAGTGTCCAGGGGCAGGTGAAAGATAATTTTGGCAATTAAAACAAATCAGTCTTAGTCCTTCAAATTTATGTTTAAAGGTCAAGATGCTGGTGTTTTGAAACGTGAATGCTTCACATGGTATTACAACTTTTTATTTGCATAGTTCTGGGCCGTGTGCATGGTACTTTATAACTTATTACCTCATTTCAACCTCATAATAACTCTGAGGTGGGTGCCACTACCACTAATTTTTATAGATGAGGAAACTGGTGTTCAGATAGGTTATATGAGGTCAGTTATGTCTTATTTTAACCTGAACACTCATGCTATGAAAAAATCTATGTCACAAATTTCTTATGCGTCTAATGACTAAAAAGCTTAGGATCAATTTCCTAACTCTGATATTATTACTTTGACTATAATTACCATCAACTACCCTTAATGTGTTGAAGATTAGCATCGAGAGACGGTGTAACACAGATTTGGTGATTCATGCTTATTCCATATTGAAATCTCTATCTTTTCCACCTAGGAGAACATAACCAGTTTTTTTCTAGTTTGTTTCTATGTTTATCCAAGCTGACATTCAACCAGAATTAAGTGTTCTCTCCTCCTACAATGCTACTGAGAGAAAGAAGAAAAGAGAGAGAATTAGAGATAATCCAATGGTAAATCTGGGCTTTCACTGACGAGTCCAGTTATTTGGAGTATCTTCCTAGGGATATAAATGAGACCATGAACCTGGACATCCTCATTCATCAAACGCTCCCTTGTCACATATATTCAGCAAAGTGTGAGTAAACCCCATGACATCACTGCAAAGAGATCAGAATAATGGGATGAGACCCAAACTTAGCAGACCTCCTAGAAATCTTAAAGAAGCCTCATTTTGAGGCTGCCAGTAAGTGAAATAATTGTTCAGAATGATCTAAATTTATCAGAAACAGCAGTTGTGGAGGCTCGCAATCAAAGAGACATTTATTTAGCAATTAGAAAAAAGGAAAGACATTTAGAAAAAGAAGCTTCATGTACCTGTCTTCAGAAATGTAATGATCATGCCTGCAGTTTACCTTATCCGTGAGCTCAACTTCAGAAAAAAAAAACAACAACAAAAAACAAAAAATGCCCCCCTGCCTGGATCCTTAGAAAATAAACAAAACAAATACGACCTCTATATTCTTTCTTTGACTATTAAGAGCTAAATTTCTAACAGGGAATGTAACTTTTGGACAGGCTACAGAGCTGGGGCTTAATAAGATATTAGGTGCCAGGAACACAGGCAAAACTCTTCATTTAAGTAAAAACAAACAAAACACATACATGAATTAGTGGTGGAAGCGTGCCCCAGCTCTATAGGAACCACAGGGGTGGCTGCGGCCACAGCTCCTATTGCATTAAGAAAAATCTAGTCTACGGCCATGCTACCCTGAACAAGCCCGATCCTGTCTGATGTCAGAAGTTAAGCAAGGTCGGGTCTTGTTAGTACTTGGATGGGAGACCACCTAGGAAGACGAGGTGCTGTAGGTGTAAAAAATTAAAAAATAAGGATTGTAAGCTGAAAAGGTCCTTGCAATCTGTGAGGTCAACCAACGGTTGCCTCACCTAAAAAATAAAAATAAAGAAAAAATAAAAATAAAGAAAAAATAAAGAAAAATCTGGTACCCAAATGCTATATTTTATACCATTCTAGGGATATCACCCGTCCTGACCAGAAAATTTTAGGAGCACAAGGACAACCCGAATTTTATCTGGGACTTAGGCAAAAGCAAAAACTTGTCTATTACTCATCCTGAGCCAGAATCGGCCCCTCTGTAGCCTCCACCCACTGGCCATGGTTCTACCACCAGCACATCGAATGCCCGCTCTCCTACGAGATAGCTCCTTGCAGATCTGAAGGCAGCTTTCTTTTCTCCCCAAGTCTTCTCTCTATCCTGAGCTCCCTACTTTTTCCTCAAATGTCAGGGAGGCTCGGCAGGAAGATTCTGTTGGCTCCCAGAGGAAGTAAGCTTTTCTTCCCTGGGGAAATGGAAGCCCAATGACCACGAAGGGTGTTGGAGAGGGACTCCTAGATTATGCAGGCCCTAGCAATCCCCTCACTCGAGTTCCTTCTCTGGTGGACATAACAAGGAGGAGACAGGGAGACGGGGGACAATCACTGATTTAGGCAGCGCAGTTCATGCTTGGGGTTAGAACCTATCAACTGGTAGTAAAATCAATTTAATGAGCCACAGCTGATATTTTAAAAGGAAACAATAGGAAACTTCAGAGTAAAAAACAACAACAACAAAAAAACAAACAAAAAAAACTTCAGAGTACTTTTGCATTTATTATTGTTTCATAAAACATTTGCTTCAGTAATTTATATATACCTGTGTACTGCGTAATGAATCGAAAAATATTTTTACTGTGGGGTTGTGGTTTAAACAACTCATTGATTAAAACCACACATGTGGACACCTGTATGTACATACATCATATATATATCACACATACACACATATATAATCTATCATGCCATTTTTAAAGCATTTCTTGAACAGAACTTGATACTTGGTAATGGCCTGTGAAAAACCTTAGGAGGTCATTTCAAGCACACGTTCTTATAGATTATGCCACCACTTTGTGCCCTCCAGCTTATGAACTGACCTGCTAGGCTGAGCGTTAGTACACTACCCCGTAGACCACCAGAGTAAAGAGCTATTATGGGGAAAAACTCAAAGCACAGTGTGCACTTCCGGTGGTTACCCCGTGAGTCATGCTGGACATCTCTTATGCTGGCTTAAAATTTAACTTCACAGTAAACACAGGCAAGTCTCCAATGTCTGCTACTGTAGAGGGAAGAGGTGCACAAAGAAAGCAAAACAGAGTAATAGACTAATATTTGGCCTTTAAATATATTAAAAGTTAAAATGTGACCATGTGATTACCATTAAAAAAAAGAAAGTTTGAAAAAACAAGACAGTACTCTGAGTTAATGTCACCTTCTTGGTCTCAGTGGTCTCATGGCCATAGTGAGCACAGACCAGGACTCAATATTCCTGAACATCCACTGCTTTTTTTCTGGTGGAAGAATTTCCCTCCTTAAGGAAAATGAAAGTATCAACGAGAAAAGGGCTTAGGGTTGCCATGGCGCAGGCAAAGTAGAGGCGAGGCTGAGTTTGCACAGTCCCTGTTCCAAGGGCCACAACTTTCCTGCACCCGCCCCCTCCATTCCAAACACTGTTCCCCACCCAGAAAACCCACGAGCCAGCACAAAGCCAGGGCCAGGTGACAAGCCCTAAGGGGTAAACAACTGCCCTCCTTCCCTTATCAGGTTCACATACTGCCTGCACGGGCTGATTCACTGAGGCGAGATGCTGACCCAGCTTGCTCTCCTTTCCGGCCCCTACCAACTGGGGGTCTGACAGAGAAGTCTTAGTTCAGAGACCTCTTGTCCTCACGAGCCTCAGTTCCAGCCCTGCGGAGACTCTGTACTACCTGACCTACAGATGACTGTTTTACAAACGCGTCTTCCAAGCCCTGCCTGCATTAGCAGGAAGTTCTTTGGACACAGGAGCGCAACAGGCAGGAGAGGCTGGGGTGGTGGGGGAGGCGGGACGAGGTGGATGGGGGTGTGCTGGAAACTGCTCCGGATCAGGAGGTGAGAGAAGCAGGCCCCACAATGAAAACTGATTAGCTGATTAAAATTTCAATCTGTGTACCCCAATTTTGACTTGGATCATAATTGTTGGTGCAGTTATACCCAAATGAAGTATCTGGCCACAGCGATAAAATAAAGAGAGTACATTTTTAGTGGTTACTCATTTTTATATACTAAAGAGAAAACTTTAAAAAAATGTTATTACCTGGTTTGTTCTTGCTGCAGTGTGTTGGGATCAGGTATAAAAAATCTTACTCGAAAATGCAGGGTACAGGGGAAACCTCCTACAACATTTTTCAAAAACAAATTAAATTTTCCCTTTAAAAAAGTCAATGTATGTAAGCTGCCACTCTCCCATTAAGTGATGCATTTTTCACTAGATCACAGCTTTTTTTCCATCAATAAAAGGATTAATTTCAAAAAAGGAGTGCATAAGTTAACTGTTCAAAAATTTCCATGTCTATAAGAAGTAAAATATATTTGCAACATAAACAACAAACGAGGCATTATCTATTTCTTATTACATGTTTTTAACTCTGGTCTGTGTTCAAACAGTGCACTCCATTATTTATATCACGAATTTAAAAAATCAGCAAATTATACAAAATTCACAAATACTGTCTCATATATACAGTGATTTTATACTTTTCAAACATTTTCCACATATATTCCTGAATTTAAACACTGCCATGACTATGAGTAGGCTGGGCTGCTACTGAAAGCACCCTTTTAGAGAAATAAGCTATTAGAGATGTGACTTGCCTTAAGTCACACAGCTGATGGCAAAACCAGAATTATAGCATTGGGGTTTCTGCTATGCCACATTTCAAACTCATTTTTATACTGGAAAACATGTTATGTTTTTAATGCAAAATGAATTCCAAAGGTCATTAATATACTAGCAAATACTACATAATTAACAGACTCAAACACAGCTTTATGCAACCATACCAAGAGTCGATCTGCTTTTGCTAGATATGGCAACAGGAGATGATCAGATTGTGGTGCTAAGATCCATGCTCTTCCTCAGGTCAATTTCAACCCCCCACCTTCACCCCGACTCTCCTGCGGTCCCCATTACTCAGTGAATATTCACTGGCCCTAAGTCCTCAGCACTTTCTCGCTCTCTGAAACTCAAGCCTTCTCCACCCTCTCCTATTAATCATGTCTTCCACTTTAGTTCATCCTGGGCTCCACCTTCCCCTCTCTTTAGTATCTTCTCTATCTCTGGCTTTAATTGGTTTGTGTGCACCTATAAATGCACTTCTGTACAGGTGCCTGGGTACCAGAGTGAGCGATGCTGTGTAACTCTGGGTGAAGACTGACCACCTGTACATCAGGGGATAGCTAAGTCCTTCCACGGCCTTGGGATGCCCTTTTGGCTCCCTTCCTTCTCTGTAAGTTGTCATTGTGTGTCTCAGGCCAGCCTCCACGTCTTTCTTTATCAACCTCCGCTGTGCACACAGAGCTTCCTATCATGTGCTCAGGGCTATCCTAGTATTGTCTCTTCCCTTTTCGATGTCTCCACACTTGGCTGTGAGCTCTTTGAGGGCAGAGTTCAAAGCTGATTTGGATCAGATTCCCAGAGCTGAGCCCAGTACTTTGCCAACGTCTGAACTCAGGGCTGAATGAATAAGTTAGTAAGACAATGAACAACAACACCTACACATGTCTGTGTGCACTTATCCCTCTGAGAATTCTAATGGGGGCAAGTAGTTAATCTGCACAGCAGTTCTGTGGCTCCCTGTGGGTGCTTCTGAATACCAAGGACACAACTCTTGGGAGGTAAAGATTCTGAGGCCCTGGCTCCAGGTGAGAGAAGCAGTGGATCAGGGCCAAGGTGACTTGTCTTTATTCCTTTCCACCTGAGCGCTGGGGGTGTGGCAAGTGTGTGTGCAATCTTTTGTGTACAAATTCACCTGTCTTCACCCCTCAACCACTCACTGGCCATCTCCTGTGAAGAGTGCAGAGAAAATGTGGTAAGGGCCCTCACTCTGCAAAACTGTAAGCTCCTTGAGCAAGACAAAGGCAGATAACTACTAAAGGAGACAATGTTCCAAGGCACAAAGTGGAGAATGGTAAATGTAAGGGAGGGTGAAGAGAGTCACAGCTTCCAATAGGGAGGAGATGGGATCTGAGCAGCTTTAAAGAAGAGCAAGATTTGGATACAGAGAAACAGAAGGAAAAGCATTTCCAACAGATGGAACGGAATGAGGAAATGGACAGAAAAGTATGTGTGGCCCAGCCGGTCAGCCTTTGTTTGGGGCATAAAGTGCATAAAGGGGAACAGAGCACGATGTTGGAAAACCAGGCTGAGAACAGACCCAGGTGGAGGCCAGGGTGAGATGTGGCTTGAGCCCACCTACCGGGGAGTTAACTGGTACTGGGACCCGCTCATGGGTGATGAGTTTTATGTTATATTTGTGATATCACCTACCTATGCCTTGGTTTCCAGTGATTGGGACTGTGCTGTTGGAAAGAACTAGAGGTGTGTGTGTGTCTCTCCTTCCCACCCTACCTCTTACACTGGGCTAAGAAAGGCTATTCTCCTTCCCTTGTGAAAAGAAAGTGGGTTCCCCCAGCTCTTGGCTGCCTTCTTTCACCTCTCCCTTTCTCGCTCACAACTGGTGAGGACTCTTAGGGGCTGGTCTGGAAGCATCTCTGCTCACTCAGAACTCAGACAAGGAGAAGTCAGCTCACTCACGTCACCTGGACCACCTAGAGTCCAGTAGCAGGTGTTACAGGCACACCGATGACCAGAGGAGAAAAATGGGCCATGATACACTAACATCTAGTGTTCGACTGAAATGAGAAGGTCACGCTCACCTTTTAACTGCTTCCTGATGGGTTTGCTTGATTCCAGCCATCTCTGTTGGGTAAGAAAACATAAACTATAAAACCACACTGTGCGGGAGTCCAGCACGTCTTAACGGGATGGTACTCACAGGGGAGTCCACTGATTCATCGCCATGCTGCAAACCAAAATATTCCTTTTCGGTCACGCCCAAGTGGTTGTATGCCATATCCAGAAGAACTTGACCAGTATCTTGTTTCTAGAAAAAAGAATCAAGAGGGCAAAATTTTAAAATGAATTAAGAACTGGTGGTTCAAGTCTTTATTGTAGGGAAAAAGAAGTTAGAACATTCAGAGATTTTACGCACACCCATACCCCACAATAAGGAACGCTTTAATAAATTTCAAGTTAAGAAGCCACATGGTACATGGGAAGTAGGGCTAGGAAAAATGACAAATGACTTAAGACAGTGTAGTTTAATTTGCTAGGACTTCTTCCTTCCCCTTAGCTGAGATTCCCAAGTGATGATGTCTACAATGGAAAACTTGCATATCACAGCGAGCGCAAACTCTCCGTGACCCACCCATGGATTAGGCGCAGCACATTGCTAATCCTTCATGGGTTTCTGTTGGCACCTCAGGAGCCATGGAAGTGCCTACAGGGAAAAAACTCTCTAGTAACCACATGAAGGAAGAGAGCCGCGAATACTCAAATGCCACCCAAGATACCCTCAAAGTGAGTTGGCACATGACACTCTGGGGGATAATCTGCCTCACCGCTCCTGTCATCTAAAGTGAGAAGCCAGTGGGGACATCTGACCACACTTCACATCCAGAGCAGGACTCGGCAACTTTGCCACTCAGAGCTGATGAAGCAGGCACAGTGCTGGGCACGGGGACAGAGCCGTAACAGGTGTCCTTTGCCTGCCCTCCCAGAGAGTCCAGCCGTGGAGGCAGCGACTGTAACAGGGTGTGTCAAATGTTGTCAGGTGCTAGGAAACACGAAGGGCACAGTGAACACACAAGAGGACAACACAAGCTATCACCTCTGCCTGGGGACAAGCGGAAGCAACCCTTGACCTGGGTCTCGGAGGGTGACAGGGCTGAGACGCACCACTCCCTCCAGGTGCAGGAGCTAAGAAAAGCCATTTCAAGCAGATAGCCTTGCAGAGAGGCCCCAGGGTGGGAAATAGCGTGCTGTGCCTGGGAAATCGCAAATTCTGCTTTAACAGGCTGACTTCTCAGGAATCCTCTGAACCAAACCATTTAGATTAAGGACAATATGAGTCAGAAATAGACTGGATAGAACAAGCAAAGGCAGCTCCTTTTTTTGACTGCAGATAATGTACCTGAAAATAGGTCACAGTGACCAGGAGGAGGATATTAGGTAACTGTCAGGCCCCCTCCTGCAGCCTCTTCTTTGGCATGGTCTCATTATTTGGTCTGAAGTGTGGGAACATGAGACACACCATTTCCTGAACACGCCTCCTTTTTCTGCCACTTCCTCTGCCCAGGACATCTCCATTATAAAGGAATCATGACAGTATGGAAAAGATGACCTGGTCCACATAGTCTAAATTATGAGATTCTCTCCCCCTAAATTATGAGATACTCTCTTGATGTGTCAAAGAGCTATCTGCTCTCCTTGCTGAAATTATTTACAGGAATTTATATTTAATATATATTATTAATTATACTCTATTGAACATCTACAAGGAGCCAGACAGGATACTATGCGCACTTTTCATACATGATGGTTCATCTTTGTGGCAGCTTTGCTAAGTCGTCATCACCATCCCAGTTGCTGATGAGCAAACAGAGGCCCCAGGAGGCTCCCTCCACGCCTTGTGCTGTCGGCCGATGGATGGTTTGACTGCCTGACTCAGGTCCCTTCAGGGCCAAAGCCTGCACGTTCCCACCACACTGCATCTCTTTCCTCTGGAGTGCATAGCTCATCCATCCCGGTATCTATTCTGTACAGCTCGCACAGTTCTCAAAAAAAATTGAAATATAATAAAGGACACATTTATAATAACAAGCCTCCTAGCCCAGTCCCCACCCCATAAGAGGCCATGTTTGCTATACCAGGTCACTGTCAGTGACTGGCTTGCTCCCTGGGCTGGACTAAGGACAACTAATGTCCAGGTCAGCTTCCCTAATGATGCCTGCTCCCGGTCAAAAGATAGTCCAGGCTAAACAGTCTGAATGAGACAGTGCATACGATCCCAATTAAATAGAAAAATATAAAGTGACGGAGATTCTAAGCTGCCACCGGGCCCTCAAATTCAAGTTCAATGTGAGTCAGCTTTGACCAGCCTGCTGGAAACTTGGAGAAGCAGCACTGGCAGCAGCATGATATAACAAAGACGTTCACGGCTCAGAACGACTGGGCATCCGAGGCTGTTAAGGATTATCACTCTGGGTGGGTACTTTCCTTATTCCTGTTTACAGGGCTCATCACTCCTTTTCAAACACACTCTTACCTGGGATTCCCAGACTCTTGCTCTTGGTCTCTTCCCTGCCTCAACAGTCCTGCTCTGTCTCCTTCAGTGTTCCTTCCTCGTCTCTCCAACCCTTAAACATCAAACCTCATTCATATCTCATCTGCTCCTCAGGTGAGCTCATCCAGTTTCACAGCTTGAAATACCATCTGTACCCTGGTAACACCCACACGTGTATCCCAGCCTAGACCCTTCTCTTAAACTCCTGACTCATATACCTAATACCATTTCTACACAGATGAGTAGCAGGCTTCTCAAACTCAACGTGATCAGAACAGAACTGGCACTTCTGCGTCTCTCGCAGCCTTTGCCATCTCTATAACTTGCAACACCGTCTTGCTGATGCTCAGGCCAAAAACCCCAGGGTCACCTTGAGGCTTCTTCCACATCTGAAATCTTGTCTATCAGCAAATCTCAAAACTATTTCCAGACTCGGTTTACTCAGCCACCTCCACACTACCGCACTGTCTGCTTATCATCTCTCCCCTGGATTGTTATAATACCCTCTTAGCCCCTGGCCCAGTCTGTCGCCAGAGCATCCAGAGCGACACTTGAGTCAGATGATGTCAGGTCTTGACCCAAACCTACCAATGCTTTCTGCCTCACTCAGAATAAAGTCAGTGCCCTCAGAATGACCTACAAGGTTCTAGACATCCCTCAACCCCAACATCTGTTATCTCTGTGACCTTATCTCTTGCTATTCTCTTGGCTCACTCTACTCCAGATGCACTGGCTCCCACACTATTCTGTAACCACACTAACCGGGGTTCTGCCTCAGGGCCTTTGCACTGCTGTTTCTTCTACCTGGAATGTGTTTCGAGGAAACTACAGGGTTCTTTCCTTCCCTTCCTTGAGGTGAGGTCTTCCCTGGTCACGTCTACAAAATGATCACCCCACACCTTGTCCTTCCCTGGCACCTCCAACCTCCTTATCTCGCTTTATTTTTCCAAGCACATAATGCCACGGACATGGAACACATTTGTTTATGGTCCATTTTCTCCCTCTAAGATGTAAGCTTTATAAAGGCAGCGATTTTGCTGTTTTCTTCACTGCTGTATTCTTTGTACACAGAACAAAGCCTGGCACGTAGTAGGTGCTCAGTAAACGTTGTTAAACAAACATTCACGTGCTTATCAGGAAGAAGATATACAGCTGAGGACTAGCTCCAGACTGACAACATACATTTTAACAAAGAAGTCAGAAATAAACTAAGCTGTCAGGTTACAGCATCCGGAAGAGAGATGCGGGACCTCTGCAGAGCTGGTCCAGTCACAAAATTCAATAGATGACAGTGTTAAAAAGGAATCAGGATATAGGAAAAAGTTCAGTGAACCAAAGCGGTCGCTTCACGAGGGAGGTAGGTACGACCTTGACAAAAGGCCCCTAAGTCAGTGGTTCTCCAAACTGCAACGTGCACCGAGACTGCACGGGGAGCAGTTAAAATGCAGATGCTCGAGCCCCACCACCAGAGTATGTTTCAAAGTATCTAGGCAGGACAGGGATTTTTACTTCTGACATGCATTCTAGCGGGTTCTGAGGTACTCCAAGAAATATCTGCATGGGCTGCACTGGCCAAAGTGGAAGCTGTGAGCTACAAAAGACTGCTTAAATCTTAATTAAAAAAAATAAAATAAAATTTAGTTCTTCAGGTGTACTAGCCACATTTCAAGTGTTCAATAGCCCCATGTGGCTAGCGGCTCCTGCACTGCCTAGTGTAGCTGGAGAACATTTCCCAGCACTGCAGGAAGTTCTTTTGGATGGTATTGCCCTAAAGGACGGTTCTTTTCCAAACTGACTTAAGAAATAGATCGCAGGCGTATGTTCTTTAGATTTGAGAGACACCTAACTACACAATTACATTCCCTTGCTGGGGTTTGTCCCTCTACTACAATAGCATTGCCCACTGGCAAAAGAACGGGGCCTTGGCCTTCGGGAACAGTCCTGGGTGGCTGTGGAAACGGATGGAGGAGCTGGGTACAAGTTGGGGAATAGCTGTCTCTACTGTCCATTTCCACTCTCTTCCAGGCACGGGGGCCCAAATTCCCATGTCCTTCGTCACCCATCTGCGTCTTGTCTCTTAAAGAAAGATGCTCCCAGCAAAGGCATCTGGCGACGGTCCTATCCCTGGACTAGGATGGAGTCCCAGTCCCCACCAGACTGTGACTTCATGCAAATTGCCCTCTCCCCTTGCCTGCTCAGCTATTAAGGTCCATAGTGACCCAGGGTCAGCAGGAAGCAAACTTATGGGTGGGACAAGAGATGCAGGTGTCAGTTTTTGTTACTCTTTAGGTTACTGTGGCCTTTTATCAAATCCCCTCGCCCATTATTCTCTCATCCCAGATCTTCTCTTTCTGATACCTTTCCCCGCACATTAAACTTTCCAGGCTGGGCTTGACCCCTTAAGGACTGGGAAGAGGATGGGAGAGACGGGCAAAAGTTATGATGCTATGTGGTAACTGGGGTGGGCTGGGGCAGCAGGAATGACTACTGTTCAAGCAGCTTACTGCTGGCTGGAGACCTCATTCTTGACCCTGCCTCTGCCATGGGCTTGAGATGGGAGAAGCCAGGCCCTCCCTCCAGATAGGACCCATCCATCTGCACGTTTATTGAGCACATGCTATGCACCCAGCCCTGTGCCAGGCACAGGGGAAATACTTCCTGTCCTCCAGGAGCTCGTGGTTTAAAGAGCGACATATTACCTAATAATTATAACTATTGTTAATGCAATGAGACATGGACTCTAATAAAGCACATACAGGGCACCATTATCGGAGAACTAGCTCAGGAAGCTGACAAAGTAGTAACATCTAAGAATCGCACAAGTTCACACCACGAAGAAGAAGGGGGAAGACAGTCCAGGTGGAAGTGAGAATGTGGACAAAGTTTTTAAGGTTATTTCCAGTCTGATGTCAACATACAAGATCTAAGATCTCAAGCTTTCGTTTTAAAATAATTTCTTCTTCATCTTATAAACCAAGAGATGAAAACTATTTCTTAGGAGCATTAACTCAAAAAAAATTTTAATTTTAAAGAACTTACATTAACTTTAAAGGTCTGTATGAAGCCATCTAAAAAGCGGATGCTACAGATGACTTCGGATCGAGTTTTCTCTTTGGGTAATTCTGAGGTGCGTACATTATTAATTCTTCCACCCAACGCACGTAATCGGGAGGTCATAACTATCGCTGAATAAGCTGTAACAGAAGAAATACCTGTTAGCTTTGACACGCAAATTGCCAGTTACATGTGAATGTACCTCACAGCAGACCCACTCCTTACCTGTCTTTGATCTTCACGATACCAAGGACCTCATAGATAATGAGAACTGGATAACAGACCATGTTTGAGTTTTGATTTCTGAGACGCTCTAAGCAAAATTTATTGTTCAATTATAACATGTTCATAGAATTATATGGCTTGTGTTTTATTATCTCTCTGATCAAAATCTTCTAATTTCTATATACTTCCCAGGCTTTTAATTTTTTATTTATGTTTTACTATTTTATATATTTGTGCATCCTACCCCCAAGGTTTTACAGAACTTAATATGGTATAAAAATGATTTAATGAAGATATTTAATGATAAATTAGATTACATTCAAATTAAGAACCTCTATTCATTAAAAGACACTATTTAAAAGAATAAAAAGCAACCCATAGAAATATTTGCAATACATATATATTCACAAATATATAAAGAGCTATGAATCAATAGACTATGGGAACCATATTAGTTGTCAAAGAAATGCAAATTAAAACCACAAAGCAATAGTACCACACACCAGCCTGAATAGCTACAGTGAAACCTAACAAAACTAAGTGCTGTCCAGGGTATGGAGCACCTGGCACTCTCATGCACTGCTGGCGAGTAGATATGGTATCTCCTAAAGCTGAACATAGGCATATTCTGTGACAATAATTCTACTTCTAGGCATATTCCCAACAGAAAAATGTACATTTCACTAAAAGATATGTACAAGAATCTTCATAATCGCCCAAATGGGAAAAGATCCAAAGCCTTATCAAAAGAGAATGGATAAATTGTATAGTCACACCATGCATGACTATACAACCAAGGAAATAAAAGAGTTATCGTTACACACAATGAGTTCCACTAATGTTATGTTGAGCAGAAGCAGCTAGACATAGATTACCTACAGCATGAACGCAGTTACATAAAGTTTAAAAAATAGGCAAAACTAATTAATGCTTATAGAAAACAGGATGGTAGTTATCTCTGGGTATAGTGACTGAGGTGGGTATGAGGTCTTCTGGGATTCTAATACTATTCTATTTCTTGATCTCAGTGCTAATGACACTGGTGTATCCACTTTGTGAAAATCCATCAAGCTGCACATTTATGATTTGTGCACCTTATGTACATTTTAACATCAAGTTTACTTAAGAATACACGTATAAAGAGGGAATTAGAGGGCAGGTTAGAATCTGACCACGGTATATTCAGAAAACAGAAAGAAAAGTGGTTTTCACTGTGATAATTGTGGAGTAGTGGACTCATAGCCCGGAAAAGTGTGGAACTGAGCGCAGGGTCCCGTCACGCAGGTAAGAGGGCCAAGTGACCAGGCCAGCTCCTGACAGGGAATGAAAAGCTGTAAATCTGACAAGGCTGGATAGAAGAACAGATAAAGATGAAGGACTTAAGAGCCATCTTAAGAGCCATCTCTGCAAATGTTCTATAACGAACTGGGCCTTTGCACATGCTGTTTCTTCTGCCTGGAAAACTTCCTGCTTTTCACGTGATTAACTCCCGTCCACGCCTTAGCGCTCAGCACAAGCATCGCTTCCTGAGGGGAGCCTTCTCGGTGTCCCTAACCACTCCCTTGTGTTACAGGTTCTCTTCTACAGTGCTCATAATCTCACATTTATAACTGATGATGTGAATAATATCTGCTTCTCCAACACCTATCTCTGGGAGGCAGTCAATGCATTTCCGAATGAATCAATGAATGAAAGCCAGAATGAAATGAAAAAATGAAGTCGAAATTTGTAGTCTGGAAAAACGGCAGTACCACCAGGTAGGCAAAGGGGCTGATGGGAGCAGGTGGGATTAGTGGGGGTTTCAATTAGAATGCAGCATGGGGATGGTCCCATAGACCAGGCTTCCTCACACTGTAACAAGATGCAGACTCAGAGTCTGCATTTCTCGGTCTCCCAGGTGATACTGAAGCTGATCTAGGGTCCACACTGAGGGGCAAGTTACAGATAACTGGAAAAGCAGCACCAATGTCAGGATAGGGCCAGATCTGGGAATCAGTAACAAGGGAGGGATGAGGACAAAGCAGACAGGAGGCCTGAGAATCAAGTCGCAGGGAGCCACATGGGCATAGATTAGCTACAGGAAGTGAAAACACAAGGGGCTTGAATGCTGTGTAAGAAGATACATCCAGTAAAGGAAGGGTACACGTGGTCCCCTATACTGTTTAAGGAACTCGGTGAACCTCCGGTCTTCTGGAGATAGGAATAGGGAATCTTATTAATAATAATTAAAAAAAAAAAAAATTCCTGAGACCGGCAGTGGAAGGAAACTTGTTCAGTAACATAAAATTCCACCCACCCCACCACCCCCACCTTGCCATTTCCAATGAAAATGTCATCAGAAGCAGGGATGCATTTTCTGAGTAACACCAAGAGTTATCAAAAGACAACAAATGTGTTCCACAATACTTTAACCATACTGAATTTAAAATGTCAAATTTATTGTTTAGTCCTGGTCTAAGAATTTCAGGTGGGTTATGATTTAAAAAAAAAAAGATACAATAGAACCCATTAGTGGGAGGTACACATCAGTCGCCTGGGAAGCTTTTTAAAAATATGACTAGCCCCACCCATTGATGGTGATTCAACATCTTGGGGTGTGGCAGAGAATGACATTCCCTTTGGGAAGCTCGCAGAGCAAGGGCCAGGCAGTCAAGGGCTAGGAAAATAGGTTTTCAGGGCACCTCAGGGTGTGCTTCGGATGGTCGGACTTGGAACACGAGCTCTGCAGAACCTGACCCATTCACTCTGGGGACACTTGGGAAAGCCAGGCAGTTCCTCAGAACAGCGAAGACAGATAATCACGCTTTGTCCCTGGACAGGAAAAAACCAAAGGTGATTTCTAATAGGAGCCACCATATAAAAGTCACATGGGCTGAAGCACCACTTGTAGGCACTGATTTTCAAACTATTCCTCACCTGAGTGGCTCCATGACACTAGCACCAATGTGGTTACTGGTGGGGTCTTATTAACCATAGTTAAAGGCGCTCCCAGCTGACAGTGGACCAGCAACCGAGAACAGATATACTTTTTCTTCTTCATATGAATCTGTTACATAAAGGGCTTGGAACCTAATGACAATGTCACAAATAGGCTTTTCATGAAAGTTGTAGAAATGTTCATCCCACAATTGCCCCTAAAGCAAACCCTGATAAAAGGGAGCCTGATACTGAATAAACACATCATCGAGCCATGTTTTCAAATTGTCTTGAAATTATATCTTAAACAATCCAGTCAGGACAATGGATGCTGACTGCCCTATTTCCTGTACCACAGCAATTGGGGAACTCAGGGTTTCTATGGCTTCCTTTATAAGTCTCTTAATTCTAAACAAAGCCACAGCCCAACCAGGAACAGTCTGGCCTCTCCAACCACAAATGATTACAGCTACAGCTGATGCATTTTACAATTTGGAAGCCAAGCTTGTTCTTTGCTTTAGAATCTGTTTTGCACTGTAACAATACAGGTTCTACTGTGACTACAGTTTTTATCAAAGATTATACTTGCAAAATCTAAAGAGGCAAAACCTCACTTTGTGCATAGTAGGAGCCTAATAAGTACAGTGAGCGTTAGGGTTAGCACATGTAAAGTGCTTACACAATATGGGACACATTTTATTAACAGTGCTAAGCTTTCTAACGCCATCTTGTGCTGACTATAGATTCTATATGTTGTAGGCAATCCCGATTTCAAATGCCTTACAAATGTATAAAGGTTTCATTTCTTAAAATTCTATTTGTTTTAATAAAGACAACTTGCTAAAGTTAAAAGGTAGCTGCTACCTTTGAGATACACCTTTGAGTTGCTCTACAGACCCAGTAGATCCAAAAGCAGCAACACATTGCCGCACTCTGCCACGCCCCAGGCATGTGGCACACCAGAGACCTTGTGTTCAGAGTTGTAGTCTTCTACCACCAACCCTTCTAGGCTCATTTGCCTTGGAGCCTGAGATGGGAAAGAGGTAATGCTTTATTTCCTAAGGGCCTACATGCTAACCTGGGGAACTCTGTTATTTCGCAAGACTGTGACCACAGAGAGAAATGAGAGGAGCCCACTTTTCTCCATTAGAGAACGTTAGAAAGCAGCTCAACTCCACTTTGATTATTTTAAAAGAATGAGTGTTATTATTTCACGCCCTTTTTTCAAAATAAGAACTTAGACCCTCTAACTGAAGAGTCCAAGTTCCAGTTAAAAAAGAACAAAAGCAAGCAAGTAGTCCTGATTTATAAACATCTATTTTGAGTAAACCTTAGACATAAACCACAAGTGGCTCACTACCTGAACCAGCAAGCCGACCTAGGCCAATGCTACCACCTTGTGGCCACCAGAGGAAAGCACGTCACCTCCCACCCTTCCTTGTCAAAGGAAACATGGACCCTTTATCACTCACAGTTCAGCTTATTTCAAAAAACCTCTCTCACATTATATAAGGCCTTCTCTGTAGCTCAATTTTCCCCTCCCTTTCCCTAACTCTTCTTCCCTAGTTAACCCAGAAGAACTCTCCTTTCTTGAGGGTGTGGGGGGACTATGAGACCCAACAGATACCTGATCAGATAGAGAGTGGCATCTCTAGCACAGAAAAGTAATAAACACTCATGTACAATCAGCCATGCTAGACAGGTGACTCATAAAATTAAGTGTGCTTCTCATTGGATGCCAATATTTAATGTATTTAAGGTAAATGTTTTGTTTAGCTGCTAACGTGATGCCAGTATTGCTTTCTCTTTTTCACTGTAAACACACAGCAGCTGGGCAGCTTTATGGGCTCACCGAGTCTTTGGGGTGCAAATAGGAGCCCTCGAATCACAACTTTACTAGGTACCAACAGGAAAACAAACAACTTTCTGATTGTTGCCTGCACCTCACAGAGGACAGCTTCTACTTTGGGTCTCTTTAAGGCGAGGCCTAAGTGTTCCTTAAACTTCTCTAATGTGGGGTATTCCTTCCTAAAGATAAAATTTACAGACATCCGGATGGGACTGATCATTTATCAAGCACTAGATTAAGATGAAACTGTAAGAATGTAGGCTTTATTAAGTTGCTAAAAAAGAAAGTCTGATTAAAATCAGACTTTCTTTTTAACCAGAGACTTAAGTGTACTTAATTATCTGGGGAGCTTGTTAAAACACAGTTTCTTGGCACCGCCCACAGAGATTCTGGTTGAGCAAGGACCCAGGAAATTGTATTTTTAAAACTTAAACATTTTTTCAAATTAGAAAAGTTGCAAGAAAAACAGAACTCCATATAAACCCCCATCCCTGTTGGCCTGGATTCAACTGTTAACATTTTGCCACCTATGCTTTTATCCCTCTCCTGCATCCCCCTCCCTAATGCTTTTAAGCTGAACACTTGTAAGTTATAGATACCATGTCCCTTTACCTCTAAATATTTTAGCATGTATCTCCCCAGAACAAGGACATTTCATAACTGCAGCACAATGATCCCACCGAGGCAATTTAACATCGATAAAGCACTTAAGTAATACAGTCCATATTAAAATTCTGCAAATTGTTCTGATGTCTTTTATTTCTTTCCTCCTGATCCTAACTTAAACAAACCAAGCCCTTGCCTTGCATTAGCTGTCATTTGGAAGTTGATTTTTAATAAGCGCCCCCAGCAGACTCTGATGCAGAGGGTCTAAGCACCATGCGGTGGAAAACACTCAACTAGATGACCTCCGAGGTTCCTTTCAGTTTTGACTGTCTGTGCCTACACCGGGGGCTCAGTGGGGTTGGCACCTCATGTCAGTTTTCCTGTCTGTATTACAAGTTGATCCCAGAGCTAAAAAAGGTTTCTGCAGTTTAAAACCTGGTCCCGGCGAAGCATTTCCTAAGGGGTTGCAGTAACAGACTTTCCAGTCTATATGTCAGTGCTGAAATTAGCGCTGTTGTCATAACAAAGGGGAAGAAAGCAACATGAAAACAACATCAATTTAGAAAGAATTCTATCACCCGATCTTATATAACCAGATGTCTTGGCTTGTTCCTTCAAATTAGTTCACATCTTTCACAGACGGCAATTCTTAACGATTCATAATATCCAAGTTATAAAAAAAGGACCACAGAGCCTTCTGTTATACATACTTCCTCAGAAATGGTGAGTCAACTGCCACTGTCAGAAGGAAGAAACCAAAAGGAAAAAAGATGTGTGCATTTTGTACGATTAGGTTCTGCAAATGTTATTAGTGAAACTTGGCCCAACTAATTAAAAATCAGTGATTTTAATTTTCATTTGTGAAATGCCCCTATAGACTAGAAAACACTTCCATAAATACTATTTCAATTTCAAATTATGTATAGCTGATAACAAAATTACCATACGACTGGCACATGAAATTTAATTTTCCTCATGACTATAATTTTCATAAATTTATCAAAGTACCTTCTGACATTTTTTCCACTTAGTTGGCTTTTTTAATTTCTAAAGTATGACACTGTATAAGATAAATATACTAACTTTTTAAAACTAGCTTATAATGTAAATATCACTACTGAATACTTATTAAAATAGAAAAAAATCTATTCATTCAGGAAGGCATTTTCATGTTAATTCAACATTAAAGCCAATAAACTAATTTGTCCTGAGCCTTACATATTGAAAAAATTATAATTCTTTAAAGTTTAAAGCCTGCTAATAAATTCAATAATCCCAAATGACAATGGAAATATTGGTGCACAAGACTTTTAATTTGGACATGCATATGTAAAAGTACTTAATACCTTTTATTTATAAAAACACGTCTGTGAATGCATTTATGAAAGTTTTTAACTCTGACTCCACATGGGAGAAAACGCTCACACAAGTCATTTTAATAACATAGCTCAATACTCAGATTATCTTGCAATGATTAATCCTAACACTCCAGAAGTACAATCTTGGGATCAAATCATTTCTTTCATAGATTCTGTAATTTGTCCAGGGAGTGGATCTCCAACTGGAACCTCTGGGAAGCTGGGTGGAGTAATTTGTAGGATTAGTTTGTTCAAAGGGAGACCTGTAATTAGCACCCTTGTTCGCATACAGCTTCAAAATGACAAATTGTTTTATTATGGAGTTGGGGTTTATTTATAGGTTCGACACCAGGACACTTGCAAAACTAACAAAATAAAAAAGTTATACTTGATACTGGGAGGATAACAAGAAGCAGTTTTAAGCTCCCTGAAGGGCAAGATAAGGAATGCCATGGGAGCTGCAAGCAGCCTCGGGAAAGAGGTAATGTTGCTATAAAGGGAAACCCACCTCTTGTGTTCCGTGAGCTGAGTTTTCAGGGTTGGGATGGGAAGCCAGCTAACTTAAACACCAAGTCTGCTCCTCAGAGATCGGAAAGCACATTTAACTCGCGAGCATAGGAAGTCATCGCCCTTCTATCACGGAGAGGGAAAAAGCATGAATTTGCAGCACACAGCTCTCAGGAAGAGAGGCGGGAGCCATCTCATGCCCCTTTCCAAACGTGACTCTTTCCCCAGAGGTGACCACTCTGACTTTTAACACCATTTTCATGAGTTTTAAAAAATAAGATTTTTAGGTTTGTTTATTTATTTATTTATTTATCTATCTATCTATTTATTTATTTATTTATTTTTAATGTTTAGGAAAAGGTTATCATGGTGCAGTACTAAACTATATCCCCCTAAATTTCCTAGGACTTGACCCTCCCAGGGCTGTCTGTGCCTGTGGACGCTCTTGGCAGCTTGTGTCATGTCGGCTGGGGAAAACTGAGAAGGGCTGTGACTCGGCCTTCTCCCAAGTATGTCTTTGAACAGTGCCTGGTAAACGTCTCCCATTAGGTGCCAACTCGGTGAACCCAGAAACCTTAGAGGCCAGCAAGTCTGCCTCCTGGGAGAAAGAGGAGACACGAGTCAGCCCAAGGAAGACTGAACCAAACCCTGCCAAGGAGAATGACCTCCAGAAAAGTTATCCCAATAGCCTCTAAGCAATCGGCCAAATTCCCATCCAAGCTGTATGGCCTACAATTGCACAGACTCATCAATCTTGTTTATAATTACTTGTAGCCTTTGGTATTGGTTTGGCAAAGGAATTCCAAACCATTTACTCACATGGTATTCATTTATGGGGCACCTACTCTGCGCCAGGCCAGAAAGTCGGGTGAGCGTGGAAGGGGTGCCTGGGGTTTCGAGTTCTACGGGAGATGAAAGCCCAGGTGCCAGAGGAACAGGGGGAAGGCTCTCAGTGGGGGTGGAATGGTGGGGGTGCAGCTCACAAAGGCTTCCTGGGGAATTCTGCAGGGCAAAGGGAAATTGGCCAGGTAGAGGCAAGAGTCCAGAAACGGCACTGCGTGTGCAAAGACCGGGACGAAAAAGGCATGGACAGTGCAGCAACTCCATGAAAACAGGTTTAGTAAAAGTGCACAAGGAATAACTGATATCCTGGAGAAATCTCAGGGAGAGGATTAGGTTCTTCAAACATCCAATGGGCTGTCACACAGGAGAATCAGGATGCGGGGTGAGGCTGTGGGAAGGCCAGCGGCGATGACGTCCGGCAGAGATATGGGTTGGAACGCTAGTTTAGCCGTTTATTAGCTGTGTGAAATTAGCGATCATTCTCCCTCTCTGAGACTCGGTTTCCTTATCTATAAAAGGAAGGACATTTTCTCTGCCTTCCAAAGTTGTTTTAAGCACTGAATATGTATGCAAATTAACTGACACCTAGCAGGGCCCAATTGATGGTACTTATCACTATCATTAGATAGATTATTTTAGACCCCAAGGGTTCAAGGGGTAGAAGAAGAAACGAAACAGAGGAGTTCTGAACACTCCAGACTGCATTACTATGGAAGGGATAGCCTTGGGAGAGAGGGAGCTCCCCATCACTAGACGTAATCGAACAGAGAAGCTGGATAAGACTCGAGGGGGTAGCACAAATGAATTGAATTTCTGGGATCAAGATTCTATTATGACTTTTGTTTCAACAGCGCCAAGGTTAAATTTCTGTATATGTAAGCCCTACTCAGAGCAGCACCGTTCAAAATTGGATTTCCTTACATGGATTTCTCATGGGAAATATTTCTAAATAGATATCTCAATCTTGGAAAAAAACTAAAATGGTCCATCAAACCATGAAATAGGGGATAAAATAATGTGAACAGATAACAAAGCAATACGTAAAGCTCAAAATATAGACAATGAATATGTTTTCTATTGAGCAGTTCTCCCTAAAATTAAGCTACCAATCTTTTCATTCCCCCTCTGAATAGTTCCACTAGGCCCCAGACTGGAAAACAGGATGGAATAAATTTACTCTACAGGGACATGAATCAAGTTGCATAAACTTTACAAAAATACTGTGCTAATATTTGCCCTCGGGGCACAGACACGCCCATTTGGGTGTCAGTCCATGATATTTCTATCTTAGGCTCCAGTCCCCACCCCTGTACAGCTCAAAGCAGAAGCCTTTAGAAAACAGCTAAAGTCACTTCGAATGGTCTGAGATGTGCTAATCGCAGCACATCCCAGCCAAGGAGCTGGAATCTCACAGCCAGACCATCCTGCCAGCTCCGTTTCTGCCAAGGAGTCTGAAGCTAGTGGCAGCCTGGCTAGAGAAGCCTATTCCTCACCACCAGCATCCCTCGCCATGATTTTATCTCAAGGAAACACAGAAAAATACCTTCCACTCCTTCACTGCAAGCATCACTCTGTTTTTCACTAATCAGCCAAGTGACCTGGGAAGTTGCTACTCCATTTTTCTTCACTTGGTTTCCCATCTTAGAGCCTCTTTTCAGCTTTAAAATCTACTGCCTCTAAGGCTTTAGCCAGAGGGGCCGTTTCACGTTATATTAGGTACGGTAATCCTGCTGGTTGCCAGCACCTCCAGAAACCAAGATAAAATGTATTTTCATGCAGCCTAGTCAGATTTCCAGGGCTTTATGTCTTGGTAAGATGAGGTCAGGAAATTAAAGAAACTATATTAACTAAGAGACATAAGGGCATGCCAACACGATAATCAGAGTAATGGAATTTAGAAATAATCGAACAAAAATCTCCATTGCTGCTATTGCTGTATTTATTTGTACTGAGGCCTTCCACGAGCTGGGAGCTAGGAATACAGACAAATGCAACCCATTTGTAGATTTCCAGGTGTGCTCAACAACTCGGACCATGGGCACTGCTGCCTGGAGGCTCCAAGGCCGACTTGAGGTTCCAGTCTCTGCTCTGCCACTCCCAAGCTGATAAATGAACTTTCTAAGTCTCCGTTTACTCATCTACAAATCATTCTGAGGAGCAGCGATCTTGTACCTAACTCAGCAGAGGGCCTGGCCCTCTGCAGACACTTCTCAAAACCAGCTACTGGGAGTACTGACTCGGAATTACCAACCCTTTCCACCCATGGCACTCCCAGTCCCCAGGCTGCTCCCATTCCCCAGCTTCCTGTCTCAAGGAGCAACCAAGGGACCTACCCATAGGGCTTCAGCATTTGCTAAATACTTTCACACCCATTACTCCTAACTGGGTCTGGGAGCAGCACGGCTAGTCCCATTTTACAGATTGGTAGGTGAGACTCAGGGAGCCATGCCTAAGCCACACAGTTGGACTCCAAACGGGGAGCTGATCCCAAGTTCAGTGCAGGGCATCATATACCTGCTCAGTGAGTCCACTGGCCCACATGACTGGAAGGAAGGTGAATTACAGGTGATTCATTAAGGGGAAAAGGCCCCACTTAATCACTATTGTCTCTGAAATTTCCTGAGTAAAGGTATGTTCTTACCTTTTGAGATAATCTCATAAACACTCCCCACAGCTCATGTGTTGGTAAATTTCCTCTTAGGGAAGAAATGGTCCAGGAAACCTTTTCCCCGCCTAATCGATTCTGCAACATCAGAAACCTGAGTAATGACTTGGGTATGAATTACCATATTTCCTCCATTCTAAGATGACAACTTAACAGGTATTTCAGAAAATTTAAAGAAACAGTACAAAGTACCCTTTGATTACAAAGACTGTGCAGATTTTGGAAAAGTTAAAATGTGAAACACATCTTTCAGAATTGCAGAAATGTAGTAAGTGACTTCCTCTCACTTTTGTAAAAGGCGTGGGCTGAAGTGAGTGCACATGACATCTAATGGCCCTTCTAGCTCAACAGGAGGCCACCCCCAGGTTAATTATTAGCAGTGGGAAAGCGGGAGTGGGCCACCTCATTTCCTGAGGCCAGGACCTAGGTTTGGCCTGGGGCCTCTCCTACCCCATGACCAATAGCTCTCCTTCTAGCACCAGCCAACCCCCCTTCTACTGCACCTGCTTCCACTGACCTCAGAACTGCAAGGACTCCTGATGGAGGCTCAGATGCACTACAGTCCCTGGGAGGCTGGGCTTCTGGTTGAGCTCAACCAGACCCTTGCCCACTCACCTCTGGGGCACACATGCCAGCTCTAAGCCAAGGATCTCATGACATTCAGGGGGTGGAGAAACTGGCAAACGGGGGGTGGGGGTAGGGGAGGAGAGTGGCATCCTGGGTGTGGCAGGAGCCAGGGTCTCCAGAAGAATTCAGGACGGCCTCACAGCACCTAGATCTTGAGGGTCTTGCAACCAGCTGAGGGAGGTGGTTGGGCAGTGCAGTCTACTCCATGGCTGCGAAATAAACAAGTTGGCTCTGCCCACTGGAAGGCAATTAACCCTGGAGGGGAAGATGAGGGGGCAGTCAAGCAGACCAGCTGCGGCACTCACGTCAGATAAAACCAACAGCACTATCTTGTTTGGGGTACTTTTGAAAAAGTAGTACTTGCAATGTCTATACAATCACACAGCCTAGTCTTTCCCATTATCCTCCTATCAAACACTTCACTGGTTTATAATATTCCACCCAGTGGAATCATAGTTATGGCTCGGTGTTCGGATGACTTCTAATGAGTAGGGCTCAGACTTCCAAAAGTACCCACAGTAAACCCGGAGGGGGAAGGAGCACATGATCAAGGGCAGACGCAAATGTCTGCGAAGTGGGGACCAGCTGCACCCTGCTTGAGGGTAAAAGCACCGAAGATGAGGCTAGACCAAAGCCTGCAGGAAAATGACAAAACAGGTGATCAGGTACTGATGATCTGGGTAAAACCACCAGATTTACTGTTTTGTCTTTTCTATCAGGCAGAATAATCTTTTCACTTTGGAAGTATGAAGTTAAAGGGGATGGGAATGCATCTCCTGAGTATCTCCCATGACCCATGACACACTACACCTGTCAACCCATTCAACTCCCACACCGAGAGAGAGAACCAGGCTAAAGACCGCCTCAGGCGACTTGGCACAGAGTGGAACCCAAACCCAGCGGCTCCTGACAAAAATCAGACGAAAATCTGACAAAAATCTCCCGGATAGCGCACGACCTGCTCTGGTCTTTTTCACTGTGGTAAAACATACAGAACATAAAATTTGCCATTTTGACCATTTTTGAGTGTACAATTCAGAGGCATTAATTACATTCACAATGTTGTGCAACCATGGCCACTATTTCCAAAACTTTTTCATCACTCCAAACAGAAACTCTGTACCCATTAAGCAATAACTCCTCATTCTCTCCCTCCCCCAACCTCTGGAAACCGCCAGTCTCTGTCTCTCTGAATTTGCCTATTCTGGATTATTTCATATAAGTGAAATTACATCATATTCGTCTTTTTTGTATCTGGCTTATTTCACTTCGCAGGTCTTCGCGGGTCATCCGTGTTGTAGCATGTGTCAGAACGTCATTCCTTTTTAAGGATAATATTCCCATTCTGTTTACCCTTTCACCTTGGCTCGTTCCCGCTATTTGGCTATCGTGAATAGTGCTGCAGTGACCGTCACTGCCCAGGCATCTGTTTGAGCCCGCTTTCAGTTCTTTTGGGTGCGTACCTAGAAGAGGAATTGCTGGGTCATCTGGTAATTCTGTTAAGCTTTTTGAGGGACCAAACTTCTCTACGAAAGCTCTACCGTCCTATAGTCCCACCGGCAATGTCAGAGGGTTCCAATGTCTCCAGATCCTCACCAATACTTTTCCATTTTTTTGCTAGCCATCTTAGTAGGCGTGATCTGTTTTGATTTGCAACTCCCTAAAGACTAGTGATGTTGAGCATCTATTCATGTGCTTATTGGCCATTTGTAGATTCATAGAAATATCTATTTAAGTCCTCTGCCCATTTAATTGGGTTGTTTATCACAATTTGGGTTGTTGAGTTAGTTTTTATATATTCTGAATGTTAAACTGTTATCAGATACACGATTTGCAAATATTTTCTGCCTTTCCGGAGGTTCGTTTCACTTTCTTGATAATGTCTTTGATGCATAAAAGTTTTTAATTTTGACGAAGTCCAATTTATCTATTTTCCTTTTGTTGTTGTGCTTTTGGTGTCACGTCCAAGAATCTATGGCTAAATCCAAGGTCATGGAGATTCACCCTTTTTTTTTTTAGGAGGGTTTTTAAGGCTTTAGCTCTTATATTTAGGTCATTGATTCATTTTGAGTTAATTTTTGCATACGATGTGAAGCAAGGGCTCCCCTGTTTCTTTCTGACGAGGGTCCCTTCCTCGTCATGATCCTCTGGCAGGGCTAGCATCACTGCACTAGATCGTGAACTTCATGAAGGCAGGGTCTGGGTCTTCTAAAAATCACAACTGTGGTGTAGGCAGCTAGCCTAGAGTCTGGTACCTAGCAGGTGCTCAATAATGAACTGTGAGATGAATGGATGGTTGAGTGGATAAACTCCGCACCCAGCTGCTTATCACTACAGCAAGACCTCCCACAACTGACTGACTCTTGCTTGTAACAAAATAGTAAATCTGATAGGCTAAACATATTAAGAACTAAATATATATCAACAATTGTATTTACACATTCTTCACAATTAAACCAAAATGATCCAAGATCTAACTAGCATACTTAACTAATGACAGGGCAGAGGGTTCCAGGCTCCGGAAAGCTCAACACATCCTTACCGGTTTCCTAGTTCAAGTCCCTCATTGCACAGAGGAGGGCACTGAAGGGCAGATGGAGGCAGCGACTTCCCCAGTCCTGACTTCACTCCCAGGGCTTTCCCCACCAAACACAGGCCTCAGTGATCACTCACTGCAGATAAGCAACGAAAAGGTATGCGATTAGTCCGAATTCCTTTAAGTGGCCCTCTGGCTCTAAAACCTCCCAACAACAACAAAAAATGAACCCTGGGTCCTAGGTCATTTCCTACACAGGGCCACCTCCCTGGCCCGCTCTGCTCCAGCCACACTGCCCCCTTTCCTGTTCCTGTGGTGATCCCAGCTTGTTCCCCCCTCGGGTTTTCACACTTGCTCTCCGCCTGGAACACCCTTCCCTCGGACATCCTCCACCTGGTTCTCCCCAACTTTCTTCAAACACCTGCTCAATTTCTACCTCAGTGAGGTCTCCCCGATCTCTCCTTATCTCCCTTACTCTATATTTCTCCTTAGCATTTATCACCAGCGGACATATCACTGTGGTTGATTGCCCATTTCCTCCCGATTTCCACCACCCCACCTCCCCCTAGAATGAAGTTCTTTGAAGGCAGGGACCGTTTCGTTAACTGCTGTATCCCTAACAACTGGAACAGTGCCGAGCAAACATGAGGTGCTCAGTAAACATGTGAGGAATGCATGGATTGAAAAAAAAAACGGGGGACTCCACACTCAGCACGTCCCTTATCGCTAAGCGTTACAGAGCGGAAAGCAAGCAGCGCCAGACTCACAAGTGAGTGCTGCCTGGACAGTGCAGCCACAGAGGCCCACAGGCTGTCCCAGGCTCCGGGATGGGGGACATCATGGGTGATCAAACACTCACATATCTCAGTCAGGCCCAAGATGTTGGCAGCTGTTACTCTGCTACACCGGTCACAGTGAACAGTGTCTCTCCCCACAGGCACTTAATAAGTGCTGGTGAAATGCACACACAAGTGAACGAACGAACAGCTAGTGTCCACGGGGCTTTCACTAGTACTTTTAGGAGGCTTGTGTCAGCACTCCCAACAGTGTATCATTCCAGCAATGCTGGGAGGTGGTCTGACTCGGCAATTCCATTTCTAGGAACTTACCAACAGGATATATACAGACCTGAACATTTCATTTGCAAAGATTTTCCTCCTAGTGACATTTATAACACTGAAAATTACAACCAAAAAAGCACATTTCCAACTTTAGAGGGCCAGTTAAGTAAATCACAAAATAGCCACAGGATACCCATGAAGACTTCATAATGACACGGAAAACGATTAGAATATTACGTAAAAAAGGCTGGTTATAAAATTGCATCTACAGTATGACCACAACTATAACATAAGTATAAAGGAACTCACAGGACCATAAAAATATAATTGTTAGTTTTTCTAATCTTTCAACCTTTCTGTATTTCCTAAGTTGTCTATAAGCAATAATGAGTTAAGAAAATCAAATTGAAAGACCTTTAAAAAAATGCTGTCACCTGATACCTGATATTTTATTGGTGCCCACGGTGTGTAACTGCTTAAACCTCAACCCCGTGACTCTCTACCGCCTCCTCTCCCATTTCTGCATTCACACGACCTGGCTTCCTCTTCCTCTGGCTTGTCCCCAGCACCTGGTGCCAATAGCCCTGACCCCGCCACAGCTCCGACCTTGTTCCCCTCACCTGCAATCACTCCTCCCTGCCCCCTGAAATCCCACTCTCCCTCCGGCCCTGAAATCTCACTCCAAGGCTGGGATGCCCCATCTGCCACTCCCCTGGCCCACAGACCCCAGTCCGGGCTTGACTCTTCCACTTCCCAGCTCTGACTGGGGACAGGTTATCAAACCTCTCTGAGACTCTATTTCCTCCTCAGGAAGATGAGGTGGACTCTGACTCACAGGGCATCTGAGGTTCAGGGAGCTCATGGCCCCCACCTCACAGGGCCCTTCCGAGGTTAAGGTTAAATGTGCCAAGGGCTGTGAGTGTGCTCTAGACCCTGCACGTGGTGGGCCCCAGTTTGCTGGCTCCTCCCAGCCTCATTAAGCTGAAATTCTTTAACCTCAATCAGCCTATATCTGGGCACCTGTCCTCTCCTTGAAAGCAGAAGAAAAGCAGCTTTGTTCTTAGATCTTAGACCACAATGGTTTCTTGACTGCAATTCCCATTCCCCCGTTGACCCCTCCACTCCTCCAGGGAACTCACGGCCCAACTCTCACTCTTTAAAGCTGATGCCCAAATCTGATCCCCTTCAGTCACCCCTTCCTAGTCCCTACTCTATCTCCTGAAGTTGCTTGTGGCCTTTTTGCTTGGGGTCCTGATGACTCCTTAAACCATCTTCCCTTATCCACACCTCTGCTCTCCCAGGCACCCCAACTCACTGCTTGGCTCTCAGGGCTGTCTTTTAGTCACAGGGCTTTACACATTCTTCTTTCATGAACATTCTGCATCCATCCCTCCCTATGACGTCTCAGGCATTTCATGAGCACCAGCTACAGCTAGGCTCCAAGGCAGGTGCTGGGGTTCAGATGTGAGTAAGAGGCTATCTCAGGTCCCTGCCCTCTGGGAACTCAAAGGCTTGTCAGAGAGATGCATGAATAATGACCTTTCAGTGAGGTAAGTGCTATGAAGACAGGATGCACTACTGGCTGCTGGGGCCTTGTCTAGGGTGTGACCACGGCTCAGCCTGGAGCAGAAGGAAACCGCTTCTAAGGGGATTCTAGTGGCAAAGCTAGACCTTGAAGGATGGAGTATCAAACAGCAAAATCAAATCACCCAGCACTTACTCCAAAGCCCTCAGGGGCCCCTACTGCCTTAATCCATTATCCTTGACGATCTGATTCCAATCCATCCTGCCAGACTCCAGATACCTGGGAACACCTGCCATTCCATGGTATGACCACACAGCTGGGTAGAAAGCTGCATAGCTGTACTTGGGTTGCTTTTTCTATACCCTCTTCTCTACAAACCTCCCCACCAGAAATCATGTTTTGGACCAATGCCACACAAAGTGGGACTCTGCATCGATGGCATCGGCATCACTCCAGTACTTATTTAAAAAGTAGAATCTCAGCCTTCACCCCGGACCTAAAGAATCTGAGTCATCTCGTACGCACATTCACGTTTGGGAGGGTCTGCTCTCCACCCCAAAGTGACTCCCCCCAGGCCTCCAATGCCTCCTCCTCAGCTCCATCGACCTTCACGCCCCGTTCACCCCACAGCGGCACCGCCTCAGCACCTCCTGCCCAGGGCAGCACACACAAATCACAGCTCTCTCCACCTCTGGGACCTCTGGCTTCACCTGTGGACAAATGTCACACCATGGTCCTTCTGTCAAACTTACTGGGGGACAACCAGCAAACAATGACTGACGAGTACTTCCTGATTATCATGCGCCACCAGACGTGCTTGTCGTTATGGAACCGTCACTCGTGATGTGGACATACCTGTCACTCTAAGTGTGGAGATGAGGAAATAGAGCTATTAGGAGGCTCGACGGGGGTTACAGAGTTAGTGGGGAGGGGGCTGGGTCTGGAGATGACCCCACGCTTAAAACCCGCACCAAGAGATAACAGTGAGCACCAGAGCCTAGCAGAGAAAATTCTGTGTGAGGAGGCTAGGGGCTGAGGAAGTACCCCTGCATTTTATGTGGGGAACAGTCACTTGGCTGGGACCTAGAAATGAGGAGAAAAAATAGTCAAGAACAAACAGAAGGCAGACAGAGGCCAGATCACGAAACCCTTTAGTGACAGACTAAAGAGCTTAGAATCATGGGGGGACAGGAAGGTAACGAAGTTTTGGGAGCGGCTAGTTAAAAGTGGCAACCTCCTTCCCTGACATCCATCCATCCCCTCACCCCAAGAACCCGATTCTTCACTATTTGAGACTTGCTTCTCTGACCTTCCCAGTGCGTCAATCACAGCCAGTCTCCCCCAGGTACACTTGGCTCCACCTCCTGCCCTCTGTGACCCCCTCCTTGCTCTCACAGGCCGAAGCCCAGCTCCTGGGGAGCCCCAACCCCAGTAAAGCCTTATTAAGAGTCATAAAACGGGCTTCGCGTGGCCCTCTACAAGGTCCAGCTGCCAGGAACCCTCTCGCTCTTCTCCTAGGACAGGTAGCACCTTCCCCCAAAGGCCTCAGGCTCGACTGCCTCTCCAACCTGGTCTTCCCACACCACATCACCTGTTTCTACGCCTGTCTCCGAGAGGAAGGCCAAGAGTCGCCTTCCCCTTCAGCCAAGCCACCTTCCGAGGCGGCCCAGCTGGGCCCTGGGTCGGGGCGGGGAGCCGGGGGAAGCGGAATAAGAGACATCTGTCCTAGAGAAGCTGGCAAGACTGACCTCAACCCTGTGTGCGTACCTCTTGACGGGGGAAACATTCTCATGAGGCCCCAACACACATTCGTGCACTTGGACCTATTTGAAAATTCTTAAGAAACTGAAGCCTTTCTCAGTCTTTGAAAATCTTTCAGTAGCAAATAATCACTGCAAGAACAAATCTGCCTTTATGACGGAGAGTTTTATGATGAACTTTGCATAAGACAGAAAACATTACAATTATAACACAAAAATGTTAAACTCCTGCGTTATAGAATGAAAATATGTTGGGAGAACTTTATTTATGAAACAGAGATCTAGAGTCCGACTCCTCAACATGTGGTCTGCGGACGAGTCTCAACAGCACCCGTGAGCTTGTCAGACTCCTAGAATCAGAATCTGCATTTTACCACTAAAGCTAGGGAGGCCCTGGCTGGGAGGATATGGTTGCGGGGTCTGGGGTAGAGATGGGGGAAAGCAAGACCAGATGGAGCCAGGTTACATGGAACCCATGGAGAATGAAGTGATCTTAAGTATTTTTGTAGAGGACACTTTCTGGAAGCAAAGCGAAAGAGGGAAAGGTATGAGGAGCCTGTTGGGGACAGTAAGCAAAAGCAGAGGCAAATGGCAGAAGCCTCGGAACAAATCCGGTTTTATCGGGGGTGGAACAGAGGGCAGGCTGGAGGAGGGATTTCTCAGGTGTGATGGGCAGATCTGTCCAGTGCAGGTGTAGGGGTGAGTGAAGAGTGACCCCAGGGTTTCTAAGATGAAGACTGTGGAGGCTTATGGGGGACAAGGCTGGAGACACAGACCTGTGTCTATTTTTAAGAAAGAAGATGCTGAGCTCTATGTTGAATGAGCAGAGGAAAGATCCGAGGATACTCAGGGGCGGTGTTCAGACGTAATATACATGGGACCTGAACTGACCAGGGATGACAAGGCTGCAGACACAGACCTGTGAGCCCCTGGCGATGGGATCAGGTGAGTTCCCCTAGGAAAGGCTGCAGGACGATAACAGCAGAGGATAAAGGGAATAGACAGCAGAGGATGAGCCAAGGCAGGCAGGGAGGCAGGAGAGGAGCTGCACCATAGAGGCCCTGGAACGAGCGAGGGGCAACCAGCTGGGTGCACAGACCGAACTGGCTACTGGTCTTGACAAGTGCGTGGTCCCTGGCCATCACAGCAAGGGTAGTGTTGGTTAAGGGCAGATGGAGAAGCCTGGGGACGGCATGCTGGAGGATGCATGGGTAGATAAAGCCAAGACTGCTTTACAAATGCCTAAATATCTGACCTGAGGTTGCAAGTCCCCTTTAATCAATATTATACCTTCCCATACACCCATGCTGACAGCTGCATTATTTGCAATAGTCTAAAGGTGGAAGCCACCCTAGTGTCCACGGATGCATAAATGAATACACAAAATGTGGTATGTGCATTCAATGGAATATTATTCAGCCTTAAAAAGGAAGGAAATTCTGACACATACCAGGGCATGGATGAACCTGGAAGAAACCATGCTAAGTGAAACAACAGCTGCAGCGAGACAAATCCTGTACGATTCGACTTATATTTGGTACCTATGGGAGTCAAATTCAGAGACGGAAGACAGAAGGGTGGTGGCCAGGGGCTGGGGAAAGAGGCAAATGGGAAGTTAGTATTTAATGGGTACGGAGTTTGTTTTGTAAGAGTTCTGTGGCTGCATGATGGTGACGGTAGCACAACAATGTGACATGACAGTACTTAACGTCATTGAACTCTATACTTAAAAATGATAGTAAATTTTACATGATGTGTATTTTGCCACGATTTAAAAAAATTATGTCTTTCCTTCATTATAGATACAGAAAATCTGAATGCCTGGAATTGAACAGAATATCTGTATCACGAGAGGTGAGCACAAATCTTCTTCAGTGACCGTAGACTCCTGCTCAGCAGGATTGGCAGGGAAAGGGAAGGGAGTAATTAGGCGGAGATGTAAAAGTGAGGCCAGGCTGGGAGAAGCCTTTTTCCCCCAGGGGATGGGAAGACAGTCTTCAACTGTAAGTAGAGAGGTAAGTGTGAGCCAGAAGACACTCATTTAATCAGAATGGAGGTAAAGAAGAAAGGACAGGAGCCAGAAATGAAGGAGGGGTCAAGAGGAGGAGACTCCCAGCAAACGGCCTTGAGCATCTCAGGGTCACAAATAGTGGGTCGCCTGGAGAGGCAAGGACAACAAGAGATCTGGAAAGAGTGGAACAGTCAGGTTGGTTGGTGTAGGAGGAACAAGGGAGGATGGACAGCAGGGAGGGCCTTGCTGGCTGCAACGCGCAGAGCACACAGTCCAAAACTATCACTAAGCCCGGGACAATGGTCCTCAAAGGATGGTCCCTGGTTTCTGGACCAGCAGCATCAGAGCTTGTTAGAAATGCAAATTTTCAGGCCCCACCTGAGAGTCTGATTCAGACCCACAGAATCAGAAAGTCTGAGGGTGAGGCCTGGCAGCCTGTGTTTTAACATGTGATTCTCATGTGCTAAAGGTTGAAAAACAATAGTACAGAATACTGGCAGACTCTGTTTTATTGTGCTTGGCTTTATTGTGCTTCACACATATTGAGCACTTATAAACTGAAGGCAAGACACTGCACTAGCAGAAAGATTGCGACCCACTTTATTGTAATACTTGCTTTACTGCAGTGGTCTGGAACCAAACACACAATATCTCCAAGGTATGCCCTTATAGAAACTCAACAGAAGGTATACATCTTTTCCATATGAAAGTTTTGAAAAATCGGCCTAGCAACGTCTACATAAAAGAGCAAGAAATGTGTAACTGCTTCAAGGACAACACAACTCATTTCTAAAGTTAGAGAAATGCGAAAGGATGTTAACAAAATTATAGAAATATAGTGTATCTAATAAACTTCCTGAGATGAGATCTAGAAAGCACACCTAAGATCTGGGGGGCTTAGTTCTGACACTGTGTCATTTTGTCCTGTGAATTGTGACCTCAAACGACATGCTTTCACATAGCTGTGCTTTGGTGAGGGGGAGAACATTTTTAACCGGTAAAACATGACAGTTAACTAGAAAACCTGTATCTTGCATTCTAAGAACTGGCGCACTCCTTCACTCATTGACTTTTCCATCACTGTCACGGATGCCTAGAGTTATAAAAATGTCACGCTGCACTGGACTCTGTGTTCATGAAGTCCACATGACTGGGGTGCCCCCGTAAACATCTCTGCACCTTCAGAGTTTCATTCTACAATCCTTTCTAACCCAGGCGGGCAGGGTTTTATTTTTTTGCTAGGCAAATAATGGGTTAAAGTACCAGACTGTATGGACCCCAGTGCCTGCCACCTCTGACCAGAAGCAAGGCACTCGATATTGCAAATCTAGGCTTCCTGATAAATGGCCCACCGTTGACCTTGTTACCGGGATTCCTAGACACTGGCTTCCCGCCTGGTTGCTCTGCATCCAAGTCCCTGTCTGCACCTACCGGTCATCTAACGCTCGTCCTCTCGTGCCTGGATCCCCAGTGCCACCTGCTTCCCTTCCTCTGCCAAAGGCCAGCTACTTGGTTCTGATTTCAGAAGTAGGGCTGCAAGAGAAACATGGGTGTGCGTACAGGAAGGACAAGGTGGAGGTGTGAGCGCCAGGGGGAAAAGGAAGGTAAGGTCTAGGGAGACCCCGGTCTCCTGCCCCACCTCCCTCACATACCCTGGCTCTTACATTCCATTAGAACTTGGACAGTGGAAAGCACAGCCAGCTTGTTTGTTTCCCATGTGTACCTATCATAGACCCCGTCCCTCCTCCTACATCTAGCCTGGGTATGTGGCATTTTAGGCTCTCGTGGGCCCGGTGGCAGGAAGAGGCAGGTGAGGGGACGGCTGAAAGAAGGCTGGTGTAGCAGGAGGAAAGCTGGGGAGGGACGAGCACATCAAGAGTGGTGTGACAGCAGAGGGGACCAAAGCCATGAACATGGGCCTGGCAGGCAATGCCAAGAAGATGAGTTTTGTCTTTATCCAGTTAGAGCAGCGGTTCCTGACCTCCTTGGCACCAGGGACCAGCGCTCCTATGAGAATCTAATGCCCGATGATCTGAGGTGGAGCTGAGGTGGTGATGCTAGCGCTAGGGAGTGGCTGCAAATATAGATGAAGCTTCGCTTGCCTCCTGCTGTGTGGCCTAGTCCCTAACAGGCCACAGGACAGTAACCCTCGAAGCCTGGGGCTTGGGGATCCCTGCAGTTAGAGGACTCCTAGTGCTGGAGAATTTTCCAGGCCTACCCCTCCTGCACTGATCTCCAACCTCAGAGTCACTTGTGTTGGGTGATCACACATCTTCATTTGCCTAGGGCAGTCCCTGTTGAGGCTAGCTGTTTAGATGCAATTATTAATAGCCGCCTTTTTATCTTCAAAATGTTCTGGTTCGAATGATGAATTCCAGTCACCCTATTCTTGGGCCCCTAAGCCTACAAAATCAGAGTCATAGTTAGAGAAAGCTGCTTCATATGGGAAGGGACCTCCCGGCAGAGCCTCGCCCCTCATCAAATGCTCCATTCTCCCCTCTGGCATCCTTGCCAAGCCATCACCCAGTGTCTGCTTATATACCTGTAGAGACAGCAGGCTCGCTGTCCCCTGAGGAAGCCTCTCTTTTTCCAGAAAGCTGTGTGGTAAAAACAGCAGGATTCGAACCTGAAAACAGTATGACTGCAACTAAACAACAAATCATTCAGCAAGGAAAGCAGTAGGAGTGGGGGGACTAGGAAACCTCCTGACTTTCCCCCTTCCAGCTCCTGCCACCTTACTGTCCCTTCATTCAACGAATATTTACTGTGTGCATCTGATGTTTCGGGGACACTGGGGACACAATGGTGAGTTAAACAGACTCAAATTGAGGGACATTCTACAAAATGGCTGGCCTGTACTCTCCAAAAATGTCAAGGTCATGAAGGTCAAAGACAGACTGAGGGACGGTTCCAGTTTAAAGGAGACTAAGAAGACATGACGACCATAGGCAACGTGTGATCTGGGGTTTTCTTTACTACAAAGGACATCATCAAGACAGCTGACAAAACCTGAGTAAGGTCTGTAGATGAGAGAATAGTATTGTATCAATATTGATCCCTTGATTTTAAAAATTGTGCTGTGGTTATAAAGGAGAATGTCTCTGCTTCTAGGAGACGGAAGTACTCTGGGGGAAAGGAAGAGTCTAATTCCTAAATGGTTCAGGGAAAAATGCATATACATAGAGAGAAGGATAAAATAAATGTGATAAAATGGTACCATTTGGGGAATCTGGGTGAAGGGTATATGGGAATTCTTTGTTCTATTCTTGGAATTTTTCTATGTGTGAATTAGGTCAAAATAAAGTTAAAAGAAAAAATAAGTCTCAGAGAAAGTTTTTTTTCTTCTTTTAAGAAAGACAGACTTGACTTTACAGACCTCACAGTGTAGCTGGGGGCGACAGGTACTAATATAAATAATTACACTAATTAACGACAAAATTGCAACTGTGAACAGTGCTATAAAAGGAGGGAGATCTGGTGGCGAAAGGGTTTAGAGCGGGCAGTTTTACCCAAATCAGGGGAGCGAGGGGAGATATCTGCAATCATGGAGCAACGCCCCAAAGCACGAGTTAACTGGGGAGCAGAAGTCGGTTCCAGGCTCTCGCAGCCCGATTTTTCTTCTGACCCCTGACTCCACTTTTCTGCAACTGCCATGTATGAATGTGATAACCAGAATGGGTATGAGGGGCTGCGAGGTGAAGTAAGTGGACAAGATCTAAGCTCAGGCTGTCATCATCCCCTCTCTAGACACACCAGTGAGTGGTCAGAGTCAAGTGGCAAATGACAGAGTTGGCTAATGCCTCTCTCACCAAGACTGTCAGGTGTAGACTGAGGCCGACTCAGTCAACCTGAAGCAAGTGGAGTGCAGGGGCCAGGTCTTTACATCCTCCTCCCAAAGCCAGACCAGTGCCTTTAATCGACACAGCATCCAGCGGGCTGTGGCCCCTTTGTGGTCCTGCGTCCTGCTCCTTTAGGACCTGTAGCTCTGCCCTGGGAATGGGCCATCACTCACCCGCAGCGTCTCTCTGCACTGAACGCCAAACCAAGTGCTCTTCTGGGGGGTCAAGGGCCTGACCACAAAGGGAGGGGACATTTTTCTGTGCCTTAATGAGTTTTCGCTTATTAGCTTCTTGAAAATGGTCAATTTACAGGAAACGGGTTCTAGTATTCTCATTTTACAGTTAAATGATTTGTCTAGGGACTGACTTGGGTTCAAATCTTAGCTGTCCTACTTAAGAGCAATGTGCCCTTCGGGTATTCACTTCATCTCTCTGAGCCTCGGCTTTCTGATCCCATCTGTAAACTGGGGCTGGTAGGAATTTGCAAGATTTTGGAACTAAAAGGTACTGTTTATTCCCTTTTGAGGCTTCGATAGGCTCAGTACAAAAAATTCACTCCAAACTACATACAGCGCTTAAATATTTACTAAAAGCTTGTGTATCCTGACAGTAAATCATGGGACCTGAATTTTCCAGGACGATCCCAATTTCAAATCCTCTGTCCTAACTTTCCACATAAACCATCGAAATGTCTCAAAAATTCCACTCTCTCAGTATCCAAACAACACCTCTCAGGGCTCTTCTTGTACAAAAAAGCAGCACAAACATTCTTTTTCAGACTACAGAGCCCAATCTCTGATTTAGAAAGTGTAGTCAGTGGGGCCCTGTAGGCCCTCTGAAGGAAATGGGGTCAGGGAGAAAAAACCATGGCAGTCAGCACTCATCACAACTTTCAGACTTGGTTGTTTCCTGGCACAGTGGTCTGAAGAGCAGAGAGCAGCCAGAAGCCATACCGTGATCAGAACATCACCCAAAGAAGGGTACAGATTGGGGAGAGGAGCTCTGCCCACCTAGGTACCAAGTGGCCACTACCTGGGAGGGCAGCATGGCCAGAGCGTTGCTATGAGGATTAAATGAAAGAGCTAATCTTTAGAAAGCACTCAGGAACCGTGCCTGGAAGCCAGGAAGTACCAAATCAGTGTTGAATAACTAAACCAGAGGCATCCCTGGTGGAAGGTGCTCATGCCTCAAAGACAGCCCAGAGGCATCGCTCCTATCCAGGGAAAAGGAGAATGGACACTTACTTCTGGGTTGAGTGAGGCCAGGCCCCTGAACAGAGATGGGGGAGTACTTTAACTACAGGAGGTAGGGTCCTGCATTAGCCAAGCTCAGAAGGCTGGACTTAGGGAAGAGTCACCATTCCTGAAGTACAAAAGGTCTCTTCATGCCTCTGAGCCTTTGCATCTGCTGTTCGGTCTGCCCCCTGAACACCATATTTTTCCTGCCTTCAAGGCTAAATTTAAATGCCAGCTACTCCCTAGGATGTTCCCTGATGGCTGTCAGAATGAGTGGCTGTCTCTCCTGGTCTCTCTTATGTCTGGCTTTATCTTCTTTTAAAGCAGTTATCAGATAGATATAGATAGAAAGAGAGACAGACAGACAGGAAGACAGACAAGACAGATCTCACACATACGTCACTATCATCCCAACTCTGCCATGAATCCTTCTAAGATATGGGTTCGAATTTCATCTCTGTAACCCTGGTGCCTGACACATAGTATAGGCTCAATAAATGTCTGAATTTGTGGTTAAATACGTGTTCACAGCTGGTCTTCACCAGAGGCACAACCAGAAGCTGTGTGATGCAAGATCTCTGGGTCTTGGAACCCATGACCAGATCAGATTTCAGCCAGGGGCCAACCAAGTACTCTCTTTAGTCCCCCCTCAGGTAGATGAAAGACATCTGTGACAACGGAGCCTGCAGTTGCCAGGACCCAGACCAGAGCAGTGTGGACACTGACCAGGTCCCATCCTGTCTCTATTACAGTTGGTAAGTAGAGCCAAGGGTTGGGAAGAACACCAGCAGGCTGCCCTGCCCCCACCAACCTGTCAACGCCCTGGCCAGTGGAGAGTGCCTTAGGCATTCCAGCCCCTGCAATAGACCCTGGGAAGAGATGGAAGGATTGGCTCTGCTGTCCAGGAACCATTGTCTGGTGGAAGGAAAGTGAGCACTGGGATTATGATCAATTGGCGCTCTCCTAGGGAGAGAAGCAGGTCCCTTCCCAACCTGTCACAAACCCTGAGGGTTGGGGGAAGAAGGTAGGGTGCCTCGTCTTCCTGCTCCCTCCAATCTCCAAAGCTAAACCCCTCTGGTGGTTTATGTCCATCCTAGAAAACAAAACCCCTCATGCACCTGGACCCGAGGTTCAGAAGGTCACAATTCGTCCCTCTTGTTCCTAGCCCCATACTACCTTTGCTAGCTCAGTTTCCTTCACTGCAAGAGAGGAGAGAGAGGACACTGAAGTTAAATAATGTACGTGAAACCTCCCAGTTCACAGTCAACAATCAATCCCCTGAGACCACTTACCAGCTTGGAACCCCAATTTCTTTCAGGGATAAGATTTGTCTGACCAGGTTCCTGATGTGTGAATGAGAATGTTAAAAGCTACCAGGATACTTTTCTATAAAATGCAGAAAGAAGGGCTCAGATATAGGACTAGTCAAGCCGTGTGAGACCCTGGATTTGACTGTGTTAACTTAGGTTCTTTCTCCTGTCTCAAGTTGTTCCTGACGGCCTTCTAGGTGTCTGACCTGATCAGGCCCTGCCCTCTCCTTGCTGAGAAATTCCTCCAAGCACCCTGGGTTCACTGGGGTCCACTGGCCAACCCTGCATCCTCCACCCCCGTCACTGTATCTGCCATGTAGAAGCAGCTCGGTAAATGCTGGCTGAACAGAATGCTTCAGCCACTCTTAAATGCCTTCAGATCTTGACCTTTTACATTCCCCAGCTAATGTCTAATTTGCATATAGGAGTCTGTTTTGAGAGATGGCAAATCACCAGAGACAACTCGGAATCAATATAGAGTATTAGGCATGTTTTATTCTACTCTAATTCTCTGCAAATTGGTATTCCATTAACTGTATGTGGGATTTATGGGAGCTCACTATAAACTAGAATATTTAACTAGAACGACCTACTCTCTGTCATATAATAGCCTACTATTGTTAATGTTCAACTAGTCAATTTCAGAAAGACTTCCAGCTTCTAAGCTACTTTACATCTTGATTTAATCGTAAGGAAAGTCATCTATTTTAAAGTCTCCGTACTATAAAACGCAGCTTGATGCAGAAGAAAAAGAACTACCCCTGAGTTATATCCCAGCTACACCACATAACGTGTAAATTGGCTGCTCAAAGCCTCAATTTCTAAATCTGTAAAATGGGAATAACATCAACCTCCCTCATGATGGAGTTGTAAAAATTAAATGAGTTGATGCATGTGGATGCACGCTGTGCCGTTCTATAAGGCTACACAAAGATTAGTTATTATAATAACTACATAAGATGCAATTCTCAAACAACTCTGATAAGCTAATGACAGAAAGCAAGAGCAGTTCTAAAGAGGGAGATGGGCTATTTGGCCCCCCAGGGGACATCTGGCCATGTCTGGACGCATTTTTGGTTGGCATAACTGAGAGGGATGCTACTGGAATCTAATGGGTAGAGATCAGGGATGCTGCTAAATATCCTACAGTATACAGGACAGGTCCTACAACAAAGAATTAACTAACCCCAGCCATGAGGTTAAGAAACCCTGGTCTAATAGTCACTGAAAGTTGGGTGTAGAAACTTTTTAAAACAGAAATCTTTCTAACCAGGCTTTACTTTCCAAGCATCATCTGCTTAAACATTTGCAAGATGGATCGTCACACAAAACAGCTCTTTTGGAAGTAAAGCTGAACTGCCAACTTCTGGAGTTTCTGAATGTATAAAACTGCTTTTAAAGAAGATGCTCTCTGATTACAATTCAGTAAAATTGTTTTTCCAAAGCCCTTGACTTCAGTAGTTCTCCAGGGCACAAGGACAGGGTCTGTCACTCTGCCACTAGGCCCTGAAGATGCTTTCGTAATTCTAATTTCCTGGTGAAATGGGAGCCACGAGGGTCTCTAAACGAATTAAATTCACATCAAGCCAACTGCTCGCTTGCTTTGTGCCGGGCGCGGTGCCAAACACCTCCACATAATTTATCCCACTTAATCTACCCAACAAGCCAAGGAGGTGGGCATTATTACCGGCTGTTTGCAGGGGAGGAAATTGGGGATCAGAGAGGTTAAACAACTCGCCCAAGGTCACCAGCTGGCTGAGGAGCCCAACTTCATCGGAGGTCTCCAGTTTCCAAGTCACAAGCTCTTTTTCACCACCTCGGAAAACCCAGGTGTCAAGTTGTCTCAACTTTCCATGAATTTTTAAGGCAACCGCAACTTCTCAGTAAGTTTAAGTTGCTGGAAATGGGAATTTCCGGGGGGTTGGGCGGGCTCACTACACTCCCCCACTGCAGCTGTCTTACCGCAGGTACCTGATAAATCATTCCATATCGCCCGCGGAACAGGGAGGATTTATTGGCGCTGGAGTTCGTGCCAGGCCCAGGAAATGCCATCTTTGAAAGCCGAGAGGCGGATTCGCCCTGGTAGCCGAGAAGGTCTGGCCGCCACGCTTGGCTTGCAGCCTGCGGGCTGTGCGCCCCCTCGGCGCCCGGGAGGGGGTCGCGGCGGCGCTGGGCCCTCCGGGGTCGCCGGCTGAGCGAGCTCCGCCGGTCGCGTCTGTCCCTGCCCGAGTAGGAGCGCACGCCCACGCCCCGCCGCCGCGTCCCGGAGCCCGCTCGGGACCGAGCCCCACCCGGCCCGGCCTGCTCCCTCCCGCCGGGGCTCCACCAGGTGAGCACGGCGGAAGCGCCCCCTCCCTGCCCCGACGTGGCACCGGGACCCCGGGCCGCCTTGTCCGCCACCCGCCCGCGCGTTCGCCGCGCGCCTGGGGACGGGTGGGGGCGGGGCGGCGTCGTGCGCGACCCCGGCCCCTAGTCGCCCCGCACCCTGCCCCTCGCCCGCTGAGATCGTGCCGGCCCATACCTGTAGCATCCGGGGGCGCAAGCGCCCAGGTAGGTCGCGCGTGCGGGCGGCGCGGAAGCTCGCTCGCGGCGCGACCTGGCCGCCGTCTGAGCATGCCCAGTGCCGCCCGCGGGCGGCTCCCGCCGGCCGGGCTGGCCGCGACGGGCCCGCGCGCCGGGCAGGGGGCGGGAGCCCGGGCCGCCCTTCGGGGCGCCCCCGCCCCCGCCCCCGCCGGGGGTGGCTGGCCAGGATGCGCCTCCCTGGGCGACCCGGGCTCGCCTGCCTGCTCTGGGCAGCCCGGAGGCCCCTCGCGCGTGCGGTCCGTCACCGTTTATTGAGCACCTACTGTGTATCTGGCCCTCAGTGATTTCATATCTAGAAATGTCAAGCAGTGGGCGCTCAAAAAATATGTGAAATCAGGAGCAGTCTTGCCCAGAGAGCCCGTGGTTTAGCTGGGGTCCTGCTGACTTCCAATACAGTGCTCATCTCCTTCCACCAGTCAGCTCCCTGGTTTAAACCTTCCCAACGTTTGTTGGTCCCCTACCTGATCCGTGCTCCTGTTTTCCTCTTTCATCTCTTGTCACACCTGCCTTCCTGCAGCCCCTGTGATCACCTTTCTGTCCATCAAACATTTAGAAATTGGCCAGCCTCCACCTACATTTCCCTCTGTGAAACGTCTTTGCCCAGCTTTTCACGTGGCTTCTGGTAGAGGCCTTCCCTGACCACCTTCCTAAATTAGCTCCCTCTTCATGTCACTTTATTTTCTTCACATTTATCATGATCCATTAATTTATTCAACAAATAATTATTGATCATCTACTCCAGTTCTTCATGCTTGGTGAACAGACAAAAATCTTGTCCCTTGGTGGAGTTTGGGAGAAGAGAGGCAGGCAACACAGACAAACATGCAAATAAGCCAGCTATGTAGTATACCGGGAGGTGATAAGTCCTACAGGGAAAAAAAGAACACGGTAAGGAGTCTTGGGGGGTGCAGGGAGTGAAGTTTTCAATGAGGTGGTCAGATCGGGTGGCACTGAGAAGGTGACATTTCAGCCACCCAGATGAATTGGAAAGAGCGTTCCCTGCAGAGGGAACAGCCAGTGCGAAGACCCTAAGGTACAAGGCTGCTTAGGCAATGGCAAGAAAGGCAGAGTAGCTGGGGATGAGGTCCTTAACTGACTTCTCTGATTTGCTTACTTCTTATTGTGTATTCATCTCCGGAATTTCAGCTCTGGGACTGTAGTCCCGCCTGTCTCGGCTGCCAATGTCGCAGCCCGTACAGCAGCGCTTGGCACACAGTAGGCGCTCAAAAAGATTTGTTGAATGACTGTGAATGAAGGGATGGAGCGATGGCTGAAACCATCCTGTCGAGACCGGGTGCTTGAGGTTCAGGGTGCCGATAGGCCTAGCGTGGCCCCCCGCCGGCACCTGGTACCCCACTTCTGTTCTTGTCCCCGCGTCTGAAGCCCGGGGTAACGCCACAGCAGCCCGCGTCGCCTGAGGGTGGCGTCGGAGGAATTCCGACTTAGTGAGGGAGACCCAGGAACAGGGCCCGCCCCGCGCCCCGCGCCCCGCCCCTCACCGACCTCCAGTCGTCGGAAAAATCTGGAGCTGTGGTGTCAGACCAGCACCGTTGGGACGGGTGGGGAGCGCTCTGGGCATGCTCGTCGCTGGGCGGGGCCGGAGCGCGGAGGAAGGAGAGTCTCCTGGCCCCGCCTGGGAGTACTTACGAAGAGCCCCGCGGGACTTTCAGCCGGTCTCTGTTCCCGCCCCCTCTTAGACGTGGGGGTATGTGTGTCTGGGGACATTCTTTCAAAGCTAAATGGGAAAGCTGGGAATATAGAGTCTGCGAAAAGTACCTCTGTGCTCTCCCAGCCGCTGTATGGTTCGGGGCGAGCACCTAGCCTCAGTGTGCCTTAAGTAATGTGAATACCTACCTCTTGAATGTGGGTGGCGTGTGGGGATTGAATGAAATCAAGAATGTGAACATGTTTAGTCCACTTTAGTGCCTACCTCAATTATCCGTCATCCTCATATCAGTTTGCCAAATGCTAAGGCGAGGAAACCGAGATTAGTGGACGTGCGAATTCTTACCTTCCATAAAAAACTAGATTGAAACGACCTTTTGTTTCCTCACAGTCAACAGTCATTAGATTAAAGTGTTCTCAGAGCTAAGAAATATCCATACACCCAGGGGAAAAAAACCTAAATATTTGTAAAATTGTGCGTTTTAAATCACCATAACAGAAATAGGAACGAAAGGAAAGACTGTCCCCCAAGTTGGAAACGAATGTCTAAAAATAGAAGAATTATGAGATTATGGTATATTTGTTGAAATAATAACTATTTTACACTAAATCAGAACATGCCACGATAGGAAAACTTACAGTATAATGTTAAGTGAAAAAAAGCTGAAAACTTAGATGCACTGTGTAAAGATTATGTCTATCCATTCACCAAGACTTAGAAGGAAATATGGGAATATGTAATAGTCTATTTTGGGGGGTCGTGTTTTTTTTTTCTTTTTAAGTTTATCAATGTCACAATGTTGTGTTTGCAGTAATAAAGATTTAAAAGATCAAAATTTTGCATAAGTCTAATAATAATGACAATTAACAACCACTATTATAAGCTCAAATGTGATCGATATTTTACTCATATGCTGTCCTTAATCTTTATAGTCACTCTACAGAGTGGGTGTTTTTAGGTCAGTTTTACAGAAGAGGAAACACTCAGGAGCTATTTACAGCTGATAAGAAGCAGAGTTGGGATCTGAACACAAGTGAGCCTGACCCGAAAACCAGGATGTTAGGCTTTATAATACTGCCTCTCTGTGTAGGAGTTCACCGTGTATTCATCATAAAAGAAACCGTATATTATTCCATTTTGTGTCTTTTTTTGCCTATTTTATGTACCCTTTAATGTATTTATAGGCCACAGATTACCTTTGAATGTTCTGGTCTCCTGTTACTGTTTTAACCTTGGGGCCAATATGGTAAAGTTTATTCTTTTAAGCTGTTGCACCTGGAGTGACATGATGTCATTGTCAGCAGTGACAGCAAATCTTATATCATAAGCTCCCAAACCTTGTGCAAATGGAGCTTTTGGATGAACATATAATCTTCTTAGTCTGCGTTGAACCCAGCCAAATCTTGAGCAAATAGAGGCCCAGTTGGGAATAAGCCTGTACCAAGTCTCAGATAATGAGGCCAGTTCAGAGAGAACCCACACAGATTGCTTTCTCTGACAATCATTTTGGAGGCAGAATCATAACATAATGGAACCACGTGGTCCATGGACTCCTTAGGACTTTGCTATGATGCACGGGTACAGAGCTGCTAGTCCTGATGATATTTCCCGAGAGAAAGCCAGGGCCCTAAAAGCAGCCTTCCTACTGCCGCTGATAAGCTTAAAAACAACAACAACAACAAAAACTCTTTTTTAAAATATCACTGGTAGACTGTACCTGGCCCCAGAAATCACTAACAACAAACACAAAAAGCCAAAGAAGGTCATTTCACTGGAGTGGAAGCATCACTGGTAATGGACCAGATTCATAAAAGAGGAATGGGAGATGAGCAACTGAACACAGTTATTAGCATTCCCAGAAGCTGCCATTTGGACAGAAAATCTGGTGCCAAGAGCTGCACACAGGCAATTGGCTGGGGGCATTTACAGGAAGAGTTTCCTGGAAGGATCACTGAGGATTGTCATTCACATCAAGACTCAGGAAGTCTGGGCACCATGTGGACTGTCTGAGTGATTTACAGGGCAGAGCTCCCAGCTGAGATGCTAAGGCTCATCAATTATTTGTGCTGTAAGTGCAAGTTCAGGAAGGACCCATGAACCTGTAAATCCATAAATACGTGGGCAAGTGGTACCATTATAATGACAAGGGAAAGGAATCCGATATTAAGTTATATGCATAGCATGGCTTCAACTGTGTGAATTACTAGGTGAAACCACATGAAATTGCCATTTCGTAGGTCCACAATGGTTGAGCTTTGGCAACTTCCTCTATTTCAACTTAATATGACACATAGAAAAAAGACTAGAAATAACTGCAACAAAATATTAATGGTGACTCTGAGTATTGCATTTACAAGCAGAGAAACAAGATACAGAGGGTATCTTTTACAAATCGGGAGAATGTCAAGTCTTTGGTATCTATATTTTTTTATGTCTTTATAGTTCCCTGTCTTATTTTACAGTGTTTTTTTTTTTTATTATCAGGAAAAATGAAGCAAAGTTAAAAGTTGGCAAACCGAAGAAAATGATGTAAAGATATAGAAAATATCTTCTCTGGAATTGTACAAAAATGTGAGAGGTTCCTTTCACAGAAGTTGAAGCCTGCCCTGCCTGTCGTGACAGGATGGCTGTTCCTGGACCAGGAGGGAGGGAGAGGAAGAAATGATCAGCGGTCAAATCAGAAGCCTGTAGAAAAGTGTTAGTCCAGCTCAAGACTCCTCATCCCCTCAGGCTGTGTTCCTGAGACTCCAGGACTTCATGGATCTCATTTTGAGAAAAACAGGTTTTTGAAGCCTAAGTTTTATCCATTAGAAAAAAAAAAAATGTTTTTCCATTGCAAATTATCACTGCCAAAGGATTTTGTCTGTAAAACTGATGAACAAATTTAGCATGAGTACGAGAGCAGAGATAAGGTGATTGTTGTCAATTCACATTTATCAGATAGTTATTAAGCACCTGCTGTGTGTCAGGCAGTACTCTAAGTCCTTGGGAGACATCAGTGAACAAGATAATCTCTGCTCTCATGGATATACATTCTAACAGGGCAAGCCAGACACTGAACAACAAACATTATAAATATGTGAATCATACTGTATGTTAAGAGACCAGGGTAAAAAGTGACAGGGAGAATGATGGAGATGGGGTGGAGAGTTGCAATTTTAAATAGGATTGAGAAATTTAATCACTTAAGCAAATATTTAAGCAGAGACCTGAAGGAAATGAGAAAACTATTCATACTGATATCTGGAGCAAGATTCTCTGGGCAGAGAGAATAGCCAGTGTAAAGGCCCTTAAGGGAGCATGTCTCCACTAAGGGGACTGGTGGAGCAAAGGGGGAAAGCTACAGGAGATGAAGCCAAAGAGGTACCAGGGGCCAGAACCTGAGCCCCTTCCCCTCAACACTGCCTGCTATCAGCCCCAGGAAAGACTCAGCCTTTCAGACTGAGCTGGACGGAAGCCAAGCCAACATAAAAGCTGCCAAATGTGCTTGACAACACATCAAAAGTTAAATGCTGTCCCTTTAAATGGTCACTGGATGCCAACTTGCGGATAAGCACAGATTTGAATAAGGGAGCTGAAATCATGTAGCAGCCCTCTGTCTTAAGGGAGTCAGCCAAACAATCCAGATTATGCATATATTTGTAACATTATCATAGAAATGGAAAGATAATATTAACCAGCCATCTCAGAGGGTTCTCAGACCTTCAGGATCACTTGAGTGAACCTTCAGGGATACGCGGACTTCAGGTCCGAAAACAGCACACATACTATAGATCAAACAGAGGACCAAACAGATCATATAGACCCACCGACCACCACATAGATTTGCTACTGTACCAGAAATGTAAGTTAGGGACTTTGAGATCCTGCTCTGGAAACCCAAAGCATTGAGAATGTTTTCGTCAACAGATGGCTGTGGCTTTAGAAGCAAAGAGAAATGATAAGAAATGCCAAGGAAGAAAGTTATCATCCTGTATTGTAGTGGACCTTATTTAAGCAATGGCTTCCCTTGAAAGGGGTGGTGTCATCTTACAAAAACCCTGTGGGAAATGGATTTGTCAAGCCTCCCAACCACACCTTCAAGGCTCAGATGACTGTCAACACAAGGAGAAAGAAACACCAGGCAATGTAGAATAGTTATATAGAGGTCATGACTTTGAAAATCAGCAGTGAGGAGGGAAACCCTCAATAATCCTTAACAGAAGATTCTAGGGAGAAGAGAGTCAGGAATAATGCTGAAGGCAGTGTGTCTTATAGTTTGATCCGGGAACCACATATCAAGATCACCTTGTGGAAAAGTCCTTGTGAAAAATGGCATCCTGGCCTCAGTGCAGACCTGCAGAATCTCTGATTGTAGGATCCAATCATTGATGCTTGGATAGATGGTACTAAATACCAGAGCATAAACTTCTTAAAGGAAGTGCACATATAAATAGATATAAGGGGAGGGGAAGAAGAGATGGAGAGTGGTCATCACCTACAGGCAAATAGAAATGCCTAATAGAGAGCTGTCAGGCTCTCTGCTCTTGACCTTGGATCTCTGACTCCATGCATCTGGCTATGCTTTCTGGGGGCCAGGAGCAACTAACCATGTGACTGAAGAGGAAGCAATGGTGGTACTCACAGTATGGGTGATGTTTGCTAAGAGGGGTAGACCTTAAAATAAACACATGGAGGTGTGTAGTGTACACACAAAACTGAAACTGGGAAGGTCATTACCTCCTGAAGAAGAACTGGATAAATGAGGGTAAGGGAGGAATGGGCGTTTACTTTTTGCCATAAACTCTTTTATACCTTCTGAATTATCTACCATGCAATGTCTAACCTATTTAAAAGTAACTTCTCTCTAGGAAAAATAATGATGTATGCATAATATTTTAAAAAATTATTTTGTTTTACATTTTGGCTCCCTCTAAATTTTGCTGACCAAGTACAAAGCCCAGGTTACTTGACAAGTCAAGGCTATAGCTATGACCAGTGCACGACAATGTGTAACCTTGTTCGAAAGAAAAACCATAGGTCAAGAACCCTTAATCCTATTGGAAATATGTGTGGCTGAGCGATAAAAGGGAAAGATAAGTCATTTTAGTGACCTCAGGATTAAGAATGATACTTTCCTGACACGGCTGGTAACTAAATGGCTAGAGAAGTAAGATGGACAACTTTACCTAGACCTCAACTGGAAGTCACATCCATGAAAAGATTATCATCTCAAACTTGTTCTTGCTTAGCTAACCATTCCATTCCTTAGATCTGGGTCCAGGAGAAAACTGTGTTCCCAGACCTGGTGACATTTCAAGAACAGGGGACACTGTTCAGCCTGCCCAGTGCTCTGGTGACCTTCTAGCATTGTATAGATGACACACCACAGGATTTCCTCAACTGTGTCCTGGCGTCCTGCTGGGATGTCCTCATTTTTTCCATGGTACACAGTCACGGCATCGCAGTCCAAACAGAGTGTCCAGCAATGCCTCTGTAAACATGAGTCACATGTGAAGTTAAAGGAATCCGTGTTCAGCCAGAGACAGCGGAGTTCCTAAGGCGTATCATCTTCACACATGGGATGTGGGTTGATGAGCGTCACATGATTTCCTGCCAAGATGCCTGAGCAGTGCTGGAACTGACCTCATGAGCAGCCACCAAGGCCTACACAGAAACTGTTCTTCTTCATCCCAGATTTCCCCTTCCAGGGAGAAGTTCTCCAGCTATTGTATCAGAAAACATTGCTCTCTCCCCATTTCTCCAACTCTTGGGCTTCTCTCACTTTGGTCTTTGGTGCCACCACCTAGCTCAGCCTCGGTCATCCCAGCCCAAGCACCGACACAAACCTCTTTCTTGCTTCCCTTTGAAAAATAAAGGCCACCCATATTAACCTCCCAAAAAACTCATCCTACCATCTCTGCCTGTTGAAATCCTACCCATCTTTTAAGGTCCATCTCACAAGCTACTGCTTCCCAGATTAGCCCAGCTGGTTAAGAGCTCTCTAACCCCTGCAACTCAGGGTATTTGGTCTGCTCTTTTATGCTTTTCATCTCATTCTGACTTGCATTTCGTTGTTAATGTACATGCCCTTTTGGAAGGCCCTTGGAAAATCCCCTGAACAGCGCCAAAGATCTTCCTGCTGCCATGTGGGCTGTGACTATTGTTTCTGCGCAACGAGTGCAAAAGGCTATGAGCCCCTTCTGAAAAATATCTTGCCTTTCTGTAGTGAGCAAGAAGAATTATGTTGTTTCGAAAGACCTTCTGGAATTTTGCTTTTAAGCTGGATAATTAATCTACCAACAGAGAGATAGAAAAGAGAGACAGATAGATGTAGATAGCTAGATAAGGGAGAAATGTCATCAGTGCTGTCCCAAATAAGGTATAATTAATCTGTGTCTAGATATCACTGTGCACTTTCAATTTCTATATGACACAATTAAAGGAGTTAGGACATCACCCCTGCCCCTCCACACCTAAGACTCACCTAGCTGTGCTGGCAGAAGGTCTACAGGTCAAAGACACACCCTTTGTTATCTGCCTGCAATGCTGAATGAGCTAATTCCAAACCAGCTCTGAGGCCCATGACCTCCATCTTTAGACAGTAAGACCAGGAATAAACAGGGTGAGTAAAATCCATCATAGAAATTACCAGGAAATAGAGGGGGGCTAAAACCTCTAGGTGACATGAGTTTTCAATTTTACTGAATCTAGAATCACATGCAGCCTCAACTACAGGAAGCTAGTCCACTTTTGTCAGCACCCATGACAATATTTTATTCTCACACGATAGGATGAATGTAGTGAGGACAGCCTTCATCTCTCTCTCAGTCTTGTGCAGTCTGAATAATCATCTTTCTCTGACTGCTTAGGCAGGCTCAGGGGCCCCTCCTTCTGCATTTAGATTCCACTAGATTCACACTTAGCACATTATATACAATTGAGCGAGTCTGCTACATCAACTGTGAACTCTCACGTTTTCTGCTGGGAGCCCAGATAGACTATGGTACTTACTAAGAGTGTGATGAGTGAAAAGATTAGTGGAAATTGGATTGCCTTATTGATATGCCCGGGTCAGGCCAAGTATACTCACTAAAGCCAGTATAGTATTTTCCACTACACCAGGTTCAGTGGCATAAAAAATGTACATAGCACTAGTACATATTTCAAATGCCAATTCATATGAGGAAACAATTTCCCAACAGTGTTATCTAGTTTCTTCTCAAGTTCCCTGGGTTGAGGTCAGTCTTTGTAGCTAATGTTGGGTTCTTGACCCAAACAGTCTGTGCCAGTTATGAAAAAAAAAAGTCAGTTTTTCATGGTTTGGATAAAGAGGTGACCGTGGGAACATGTACATCCCTGTCTCTGGTTCTGGTGAAGTCACTGAAAAGCCAGCCCAGCCTGGCTGTCCGGTGAACCCACACAAAATGGGGATAAACAAGGACCATCAAGCAGGAGGAAATGGACCCATTTTGCAAAGCCAGCCTTGGCATACGGAGCAGAAAAAAACATCCATCCTATTCAGGAGGAAAAATACCTCTTTAGCTATTTATGAAGAAATAACGAAGTAATTATGAATACCGTGCTCTATAAGAAAAAAAAATATAGACCTAATCTATTCAAAGGAAAAATCCAAGTGTAGACTAATACTTATGAACAGAAATGGGTTATTTTAGCACTGTCAATAATTGCTAAAAATATGATAAGGGACTGAATGAATATATAATAGTGAGATACTATTGATTATTATATAACTCAAAATTATTTTTCAAAGAGTTTGTAATGATATGGGAAAATGCTGGTGATATAGTTTAGATGAAAAGTGTAAAACAAAGCTGTACTCATAGCAGAACTTTGTAAAGAGAGACACAGTTATGCACATTAAAAAGTCTTAAAGTACATTTAAATGTAAAGAGTAGTTATTTCTAGATGATGATATGACTGGTGTCTTAGTTTTTTAGGCTGCTGTAACAAAATACCGTAGACTAGGTGGCTTATAAACAACAAACGTTTATTTCTTATAGTTCTGGAGGCTGTAAAATGCAAGATCAAAGTGCTGACAGGTTCAGTGTCCAGTGAGGATGTGCTTCCAGGTTCATAGACAGCCATCTTTTCACTGTGTCCTCATATGTTGGAAGGGGTGAGGGAGCTCTCTCAGGGCCTCTTTTATAAGGGCACTAATCCCATTCATAAGGCTCCACCTTCACGCCCTAATTACTCCCCAAAGGCCCCACCTCCAAATAACATCACATTGAAGATTACGTTTCAGCATGAATTTTAGGGGGACACAAACATTCAGTCTATTGCAATTGGTGATTTTAATTTTCTTTGTATTTCTCAAAAGCTTCTGCAACATATGTACGGCACTTCGAAACTAAGAGAGAGACATTTTTTAAAAATCTATGTAACCTATTGGTTACACAAAATTTCAACTTTCCTTCCAGATAATTGTGTAGGAGGATATTTTTATATCAGATGCCTACAGCACCCGCCACAGCAATCTCATGACTTTTCCACGGAAGGGTTAGCTATGGTTCCTAAGATACGCATAGTCTCTTCCTCGTCTTCTTTACACCAGCCCTGGCAGTCCTGCTGTGTCCTAGAATCTGCATGAGTTGGGGAGCCCATGAGCCATGGGAGTGCTTAGCAAGATCAACTGGATTCCTTCATTAAGGAATTAAAACTGGAGAACACAGGGGAAAAAGTGAGAAGACACACAAAGAGATCCCAAGATTAAGAGACAGCCAGAGTAACTGTGGTCAAATGTCACACTAATGACCACCAAAGAAGTGACTTCCTTGTGTCCACACGCCTATATATTCTTCCTCACACAGAGACTCAGCCAAAGTGACTTGCTTTGACCAATGGGACATCACCAAACATAACACAAGTAGAAATTTAGTAGGTACGTGCACACTGGGGTTGGCACTCTTGGAATCCTGAGACCATCAGGCTGTTAAGAAGCCCAGGATGGAAGCTCCTGGAGAGGGGGCCAGCCATGCCAGGCTTGTCTCAGCTGAACCTTGAGAAGACTAGTAGAAGAACCACCACCCAACACATTGAATTAGGAGAAATAAAAAAGAAAAAGTTGTCCTCATTTTCAGCCACTAAGTCTCGGAGGGGCATGGTTTGTTACCAGCAATAGATAAGTAGGGGTCACAACAGGGACTCCTGTTGCTGAGGCCTCTGTATTGTACCCTGTTTCCGGGTGAGCCTGGGTCCTGCGGGGTGTCTGGGATTCTTTGTGATTTCCATCTTCCATGTTGGCCCCTGTACCCTTACAGCAACTCCGCATTATTTTAAGGCAGGAGTTGTCAAACCCCAGCGTTCAAAGAGCTGCACCAAAATGCGAGTGTCCCTAAGGTAGGGCAAGTGTTTTTAGGAGAGGGACTTTGTGGGTCTTATTCACCATTACACCCCCATGCCTGGAATGGTATCTATCACATAACAAGAATCTACAAGGGATTTATAAATAAATGAACAAGCAGATCTTGTTTAAAATACGGATTCCAGGACCTCGCCTCTGTAGACTCTGATTTGGTAGGTCTGGGTTGGGTTTAGGTCTGGGTTGGGTTTAAGCCACCTGAGTGATGCCAAGCCAGGTGGCCTCTAGAGCACATTTTCACCGTCAGGGCCTCAAGGTATCTGTGCAACCAAAAAAGGCCAATTGACCAATTTTCCAGCTGGCTGTGCTCCAGAATCACCTGGAAGGCTTGTTCATGATTTTAATTCCTGGTCCTCACCCCAACCTACTGAATGTGCAAAGCCCCGGAGGTGGAGACTTTTATTCTGTATTGTTAAGAAACTCCCAGGTAAATTTGATGCAGCTGGTTCACAGACTGAAATGTATTTGGAAACCACTGGCCCAACCAACACAATTATCTGAAAGTCATTAGACAGCCAAACCTACTTTTCTCTTTCCTAGAACTGAGCACACACGCCTCCTTAGTTTGACATTCTTGTGTTAATCTTTAAAGCTTTTTGAAGAAAGGTTTCTATAATTACTATGAGAAGTATTTGTTAGGGACTCCTAAGTCTAAATGTCTCAGCTGTCAATCAGATGTCGGTAACATTTGCCTCTCAAATGCAGTCCTCACTAAATGCGGTAAGGTGTGTCATGGCACTTTAAAACTGAAAACACCACGCACACGATTTGTAATCCTTTGCTCATAAATATGTCATGCAAGGGATTGAAATAGTTTATCTATTTTCAGATAATCAATCAGGATTCATTGTGAGTTATCTTGTTCTCTTAAGGAAGGGAGAGCCAGACCTTCGGGACCCCTGTGTAAAATGTTTCCGAGACAGGAAACCCTGACTGCATTTCTAGTTCCTCCGCATGGTGTTCAAAGTCATGCATGATTTGAGCCCTGCATCACCTTGATCTCTCCTTCCGCTGACCTCTCCCTTCCCCTCCTGCCCCCAAGTATCAGCTCTTCCAGAACACAAATGCAGTCTGCTGGTCGCCTCTGTTGCTAGCCCTGGACCAAGTGGTGCACTGTATCTGGAACTTTATCATTATTCATCCCCATCCACCTGGACTTTCCCTGAATGTTTGGTGTCTGTTACTATCTTCCACCTTCCAGTCAGACAGATTTGACCAGCTTGCTTTTTTTATGCCCATTGAACACTTACCTACGGCCCTGTATCACTTTGCTGCACTGAGTCCAGAAGCCTCCACTCCCTTCCCTGACCTTGAGGGCAGGGGTGTTTTCCTTATTCATCCCTGTGTCTGCCCTTGAGCACGGTGCCTGCCACAGAGAAGGGGTTAATAAATATTTGTGGGTGGAATGTATGAAAGTCAGGGATTGTCTTTGGCACGGTTTAAACTTCTAGGGGAGAAAAAGGTGCTTGTGCCTGGCGGTGGTCACGTGTCTGTCTGTGACGCTGATTTCCGGTCGTTGTCCTTTGCCCTTTTCTCCTCCATGCAGAGACTTATGAAAACCAAACAGCTCGCAAACAAGCTGCCAGCCTGATCTTTAGCTGGTGGGGGTACCCAGCAGGTTTTTAAAATTTGTTTAAGTGGGTATTATGTGTAAATATAATATTTGTAATATATGTCATAATGCAATATATGTAAGTGTGATACGAATGCATAGATTAAGATATTAATGAGAAATCTCTTTTGAGGGTCAGTTCTGCATGTTTTATGCCTACTAGATGCCTCCAGCTGGCTGTCCCACAAGCACTTCAAATTCAGCCTTCCCAAAATAACAGACAAACTCCATCCCACAAGCCTGCTCCTTATCCACTCACCACATGCCCAGTCGCCTGGGCTTCGAACCCCAAGACTCCCTTCTCTCTTGCCATCTAAGGAAATGACACGTTCCCTTTATTTCACCCCTATATTATTTCTCACAGCCTTCCCAAACTCTGCCTTCTGCTTTGGGACCTTCTTATCTCCCACCGGAGCTCTTGCAAATAACCTCCCAATCGGTCTTCCAGCTTCCTCTTATTTTATTTTTTTTTCTTGAAATACTAGTCACAGGTTAATCTTGCCAAAGATCTTGCTCTTCTTGAAAACTTACAATGGCTCCCATGGCCCACCTACTGGATAAAGTCCAAACCCCTTAGCCTGTACCATATTTGATGTTAACAAACCTATCCAATCAGATCCCATCTCTTGGGAAGTGAGAATGTAAGAGGGAGGCAGCAAGAGGCATTCGTTCATTCAACAAATATTGATTAATATCAACTATATGCCAGGCACTGTTCTAGATTCTAGGGAAAGAGTGAAGTCCTTGATTTTATGGAGTTTATATGTGAAGAGACCAAAAAAAAAAAAATGGAGTCGTTATCTGCTTTTAAGATGACTTCTTTCCTGAAAAGTGAGGCATGTGGTAGATTGTGTACATGGCATTGGCCCTAATTCTTCCTTCCTTCCCTGCATCCGTGCTCTTTGCCATGTGACCTTGAAGTTCCTTACACTAGAAGTAGAAGAAGAAGTCTTTCTATACTAGAAGATCTTTGTTCAATTTTGGGATTGGCCATGTGACTTGCTTTGGCCAATAGGACATTAGCAGACATGATGCAATTAGAAGCTTGGAATATGCTTGTGTGGTTAAGCTTGTTCCTATTGCACTTCCGCTTCTGCCATAAAAAGACTGCCTCAGGTCGACTGCTGGTTTCAGAAGAATGAGAAAAATGCGAAGTAGACTCAACTTGTGAATAAATTGTTGTTGTTTGGCGGGAGTGGGGGAGTTACGACACAGCATTATTGGGGCAACAGCTGACTGACACAAGGAACTTTAATTCCGTCCTCCATGAGATCTCTGTATTGGAGGTGCTATTCCAGAAAGACTGGGCTGCTGCCAGGGGCTTCTCATACTTCCTTACTTCCATACAAGAAACCCATCCATGCAGGAAGTATCTTAATCTAGACATTTACATCAGTATCTAAGAAACCTGAGTATGTCTTTTCCTTGCAACCTGAGAAAGCCTAAGACAATATCTCCCCTACTCTCTCTCACGAGGTACTGAAGGGGAGAGCTTGTTCTCAATGACTCCACTGGCACAGAGCCTGGTGTAATACACGGTACCGCCACTAGTTGTACAACCAGATGAAACTCCTGTTAAAAACAGTGAACTTAATGAAGTAGTCTGCCCTAGATCCTGTCTTGGAAAATCCTTTTCCATGCAAGAGACTGTTATCGATTCAGTGAATCCGTTCACTTTCCCACTCACCCACACGTGATGACTGCAAGGCACACCGTCGGGCACTGGGGTGCAAAAGCAAATTGGTATGACAGATCCTCGTCCTCACAGAGATCACAGAGTAAAGAGACAAGTAGACTACTCCAAGGCAGCGGGATACAATCTACCAGAGAAATGAGAACAAGACACTGAGAGAGTACAGACTAATCTAGTTTGGTGGGCCAGAGAAGATTTCAAGGATAAGATGACACTTAAGGTGAGTTTTGAGAGGCAAGGATCAATCGGTCAGGTACTGAAAAGGAGAACATTCTAAGAAGAAGGTAAGAAAGTATGTGAGCTTAAAATCTATGACGAGAGTGTAAGGGTGTGTGGGGAGGGGAGGGTGTGGGAAGTGGTGAGAAATGAGGTCGAAACTAACACCTGGCCAGAGGTGAAGCACCTCTTGTGCTCAGTAAGGAGTCTGGACTGGGTCCTGAGGGCAATGGGGAGCACTGAAGATTTCAAGCAGGGCAGTGACGGGTTTGCAGTTTGCATATTTAAAAGATTCTTTGGGCAACAATGACTCGGGAAGGGACCAGGAAGCCTGTCAGGACATTGCAGAAAACAAGGGGGGAAATGAAGGTGATCTGAAGTGCTGGTGGAAACCGAGAGAAGCAAAGGGACGGGAGAGTTTGTAGGCTGAATGGATAGGCCCGATGACCGAGGGCAGGAGAGAGAGATGTTGAAAATGGCTCCAAGGAGGAGGAGGACACCGCTCACTGAGGTCAGGAGCTGTGGGGGACGGGTGGGATGGAAGATGAGTCCCCTGAGGGTCGTGTGGTTCGAGGAGGACTGTGGGGCCTGCAAACGTATGTCTCATAGGCAGCTACACACCCAAACTCAGGAGAGAGACGTAGTTAGATGTGTGATGCTGACTGAAATTATGGGTTTGGTTTGCTATTTTGTCTGCCCAGAGCTGGTTGCCGAAGGACAGAAGAGTCGTCCCCGCACAGTAGGGATGACTTTTAGAGCTCCAGAAGAATTTCTATGTGGCATCTAAAAGATTATCCCAGGAAATCCCAGGCAGGGACCAACCATCCTTGTTCACCTTTGTGTTTCCAATGCCCGCCACAGGGCCTGGATTATAGCACATGCTCAGTAATGTTGGATGAATGAATAAATGAGGTCTCCTATGACTCCTTTGGAAGTCATAGGTGGAGAACGAACCTTGTGGCCTCGTACTTGTGGTGATTCTATAGGTTCAAATTATGAATTTATCAAGTTCAGAATTCCTATAATTCCATACTTTCCAGAGATCCTCAGGCGATTGCTATCATCACCTGAGGAGAACTTCCTAAGAATATATATTCCCAGGCGCCATAGATATTTTGATTTTGTAGGTTTAGGCTGAAGCCCAGGAAGCTGCTTTTGAAACGAGATCCCAGAATGGTTCTGATGCAGGTGCAGGACCATACTTTGGGAAAAACCACTTATGCCGGATATTCCCATTTCTCCATCTGGATCTGCTCTCTCTATTTTTACTTGCTCCGCTCTGCACTCAGGGAAGCTGCCTTTGGCAGCCTGTACTCTCTGGGCTCCTTTGGCCTCTGGCTTCGACTTGAATTCAACCAGCGGAGTCGATAGCAGGAGAGGGATAGGAATAGAGAGGATGGGCTTTGTTTCTCCTAGCTCCTCTGCCAGGCTGTGGTTTGGTGGGAGCTGCCGCCATCGCTCTGGCTGGGCAGTCCCTCTCTGCTGGCTGTTATGCTCGCCAAGTACTGCACCAGCTCCCTTCTTTTGCCCCTTCAGGCCTTGGGGCAATGGCTTCCCACAGCAGCTACTCTCTGGGTACCTCGCCATCTCTATTTCCTTTAACCTTACCCGGAACTCTAAATCATTTGTTCATTACATGCTCTCCAATTGCCTCTTTGAGTGCGTCCTCTCCTGCCAAGACAGGAAAACAAAAACACTGACTGGAAAGAGTCAAGAATTCTGGGCTCAGTTCCGTTCAGTTCAGTTCAATTCAATTCGGCAAACATTTACCGAGCGAGGTCCTCTGAGCCTGGCTCTGTGCCAGGAGCTGGGGATATAGAAAGTGATCCAGGCACAGTACCTTCCTGCAGAGTGTTCACGGCTTAATGGGAGGGAGAGCCCCAGAATGCCCGGCGATGATGGGGTCACTCAGGGTAACACTGAAAGTGCAGGAGACCATTATGCCAGCAGTGGCAGGCAACAGAGGCTTCCCAGAGGAGGTGACAGAATTTGAGCGGGCAGCATAAGAACAATTCAGAAAGAGGCAGAGTCGTGGAGATGCCATGTGGCTCCCCTGGGGGTAGATTAGAGGGCGGGGTCTTCTTGCTCACTGTGCCGGAGGCAGAGGGATGCTGCTGAGTTTGGATCTGTGTGATGTCCCCCTGGGGCAGGTGCTAGTCAGGGCGCCCCCACCTTCAGGTGATCTGTGGGCCTCCTCCCCGTTCCCAACTGCTGTGATTTGGGGTCCTTTCCTTCTAAAGCCTGTTTCGTTCACCAGCCTACCAAGGCTTCCCTGCCTCCCCAGAAGAGAGTCTGGGAGAAAAGAAGGAAGCCGAGTGGAATGGGACTGGGGGCCAAGAGGTTAACACAAAAGGAAAGCTCTGACTGGCATGTGAAAATGGCCTCCCATTTGGGACTCCTGATTCCACAAACCATCTCCACTGACTTTAAAGAGAGAAGAGTCAGACAAACTTTTACTCACCCTTCAAAAGCCAACTGAGATTTCGCCTCCTCCAGGAAGACTTCCTGGAACTCCCTAAGTGGTGCTCCTTCTCTTGCAGTCATCAGTCTTTGGTAATTTGCAATCACTAGCCTATCTGTTCCACTTGACTACCAGGTCCTCAAACACATGGCTTCGACTTATTTGTCTCTTTCTCTCTAGTACCCAGCACTGGGCCTAAGGCATCTCAGGGCCTTAGTACTGAGTATTTGTTGAACTGAAGGAATTCTTGCTGCTTTAGAAGTAGTAATAACAGTGATATTATCAACCTTATTTGAGGAATGAGGAAACTGTGGCCCAGGGCAATAAGTGACTTGCTCACGATCACACAGCCTATAAATGACAAAGCAGAACTGGGACTCAAAACCAAACAAATCTGTTGAATCCAGGAGCTGGAGAATACATGGCGAGGCTCCTCAGCCACACGGGCACAGGGCCGGGGGGCTGACCAGTGCTGCTCAGCCAGGAGATTGAGAATAAGAGCACACGCTGATGGAGCAATCGGTCCTTGCCAGGAATTGCTCAGAGCCCTTCATTGCATCAACTCACAAAGCTTTGTGAGATTGTGTGTGTAATCATCGCCTGATTTGACAGATTAAGTCCAGAGACTCGAAGCGGTTAAGAAATGCATCCAAAGTCGTTTGGATACCAAGAAGAGGCAGAGCTGGCATTCAAACCCAGACCTGTGAGCCAAAGGCCAAGTTCTAAACCACTGCACTTTCTCTAGGGAACATGACGACAACCTCAGGTTTAGGAAGAAAGAGAAAGCTCGGCCCACTGTTGGATTTGTAAGATATTTATAAAGAGAAATATATCTCTTCATGGAAAAAACAAACACGTAAATAAATTTTTTTTTTTATAAAAGAGAATAATGTTTTTCTAGAACATTATTCTCTTTCATATAAAAAATTTATTCCTAAATTATACCAATGCAGAGTTTTGGAAAATGTAAAGCATTATGGAGTAAATTGCATGGGCCTGATGGAATGTGCTCATTCTGCTACTGAGCAGCTGTGTGATCCTGAACACGTCTCTTCCCTACTCTGGACTTCATTTATTTCCTCATCTCCTTCCAGAGCTTTCATGAAAGTGTTGCCTTTTGGATTGGAAAGTACTGGGCTGTTTGTACTTTCAAGCACAGTCCTTTAGCGCCCTCTAATGTCCAGTTACAGCACTGTCACTGATGTGGTTCGTGAGATTGAAGAGAGGCAGTCCATGCCTGAAACAAGTCGTGAGCAATAAAGTGCAGCCACAGGAGATAAAGCAAAAGCCAGTCCTGTTCCATCCCATCCAAAACGTAGACGTTCTGTTGATCCTGCCCACACAATTTAAATTGTTTTTCAAAGTGCTTGTTCCAAAGTACTCTATACACCCCCCACACAGTAGCACCTTTATTATTATAGTTATCACATTGTATGGTAATTGCCTGTTGACATGTTTCAAGTATAAGACCTGGTATACATGTTTCAAGTATAAGACCTCACTTTTATATCGTCTCCCTGCCCCCTAGTAGAGTGAATGACACACAGGCCCTTGATTCAAGTTTGTTGAGTGGATGATAGATGGAGAGAAGAATGAATAAACCAACAAAAGACACAGCCCCTGTGGAGAAAGGTTGGGGTGGTAAGGAGCAGTGAGTAGGGAAAGTTCTGAGGCTGGAGCTAGTGAACCTCAGGGTCTCAGCTGATCTCACCTTGCACTGGCGTCTTTTCAAAATTGGAGTGGGGAAGGAGTTTTGTGAAAGGGGCACATGGAGGGCTTTTGGGGTGCTGTTCAGGGAGCTAGATACACGGGTGTGTTCATCTTGCAAAAGTTCATTGAGCCATATGCTTATATGCACTTATGATTTGTGCATCTATCTTTATGTATGTATGTTGTACTCTGATAAAAAGCTTACGAAATCTAATTCGAGAGTGGTGGTAGATATGTCTCCCTATGCCTTTCTTGTTCCAGAGGTAGAGCAGGAGGCAGTTTGCTGGGGTTCTTTAAGGAGCCATCTCTGTTTGCTGTCTTAGAGTCTAGCCTCTGATCGCCCAACTCTATTGGAATTGATCTCCTGTGGCCAAACCCGCTGGACTTTTCCAGTGTTTGACACTCTTGCCTACTTCCCCTTTTTGTGAAATATTCCTGCCCCTTGGCTTACAGAACTCAATGTTTTTGCTGTCTTTGGCTCCAGCTCCATCTCCTTTGCAGACCTCTCTTCCAAGAATCATTCCTTGAAGTTCCTAAGTGTTCTGTGCTAGGCCTGCCCTGTTTCTAACTCTGCAAATTCTCCCTGGATGATCTCATCCCCTCTTATGGCCAATCCTGGGCTGATGACTCACAAATAAATATCTTGAGCCTATACTTCTCTCTTGAGCTGTGGACCACTTAGCCAACTGCTTCTTTGACACTCTACTTGAACATTTCAGTGGTTACTCCATTTGACATGTTCTTGGACAGAATCTACTTTCTCTCTGCACTCCTATCCAAAAACATATTCCTCCTTATGTGTTTCTTATTTCAGGGAATGGCCCCACCATCAGTCTTGGGGTTGGGCTCAATTCCCTGTGGTAGACTATATTATTGTTTAGCAAATGCCCTCCCTTCCCTTTCAGTTTGGGAGCAGAGAATACTTCTGTACTCCATTGGCTTAGGGCTTGTTCACAGGTCTTCCTATTAGAGGCTTTAGTGGCATTATGCTAGGAGGCATCTGTGTGTCTGCCTCCCACAGTGCTCCCGCCATCTGTCACCAAAAGAGCATGCTACAGCCTGGGTCCCTGAATGGGAGCAATGTGGGTAAGACCTGAGCTTGACCCATAGCTTGGAGCCGAGCCCAGTTGACCCACAGACCCATGTGCAAGAAATAAGTGTTTGTTGTTGTAAGCCACTAAGATTTACATACTTTTCCATCTCCTCATCCTCCACATTCAAGCAAAAGACCTCCTACATCTGTCTTGATACATCCAGTGCTTCCATATCCCACTGCTGTGGGCCTGCTCCAAGCTTTTATCACCTCCTGCTTGGACTCTTGCAAGTCTTTTTAATGGTGTCCTCACATTCAGTCTTGTCCCTTCTAGTCTAATCTCCACACTGAGGCTTCATAAAAATGATCTTCACAAAATCCAGGTCGGTTCCACCCCTTCTTTAGGCATTCCAAGGGCTTGCCGTCACCCTTAGCAAAACGCCCAAGTCCACGGCACTCAAGGCCCTCAACCCTCTGGCCTCCGTGGCATCTCCTGCTCCCCTCTCCCCACTTCTCCGTCTCCTCCACGCTCGGCCTGCATGACCATCTTTCAGCTCCTTGAAAGCCCCGTGCTTCTTCTTGCCCTGGGCCTTCACCAGGTCTCCTCCTCTGCCTGGAATACAATCCCACTTCCCTTGTCCAGCTTTGCCTGGACCACGCCTCTCATTCTTCAGGGGTTAATTTAGGAATGATGTCCCTTGGGAAGTCTCTTCTGATTCTCATTGGTCTGAGCAAGGTCCATTTTGTTTTGCTGCCGTTGCACCGTGAGAGTTTCCTACCAAAACACTCACCCCCCTATTTCCGACGCTAACTTGCTTGTCTTTCCCAGCAGGAATCAGCTCCCACAAAAGCAGGGACTGTCTCGTTCATTGCCACATTCCTAGTGCTTAACAAGTTGCTTGTGCTCATCCTTGGAGCTCAAATATTGTTTGTTGAATCAATATGATGTGAAAATGGTATAATGGGCTAAAGAAGTCCAAGATGAAAACGAAAACCAGAAAACGTCTAGTCTTATCCTTTCATTGTACAGATGAGGAAACTGAAACTCAGAGAGACCTTCACTAGACTAAGGTCCTGGAGGCTGTGAGAGGCAGAGCTGGAATTAGAGGGTTCTGATGGGGATTGTCTGGGCTTTATTTGCTGTCTGATTTGTCTAAGAAATAAAGGCTTCTTAGGTTCTTAGAACCAGCAGCATTAGTATCACCCGGGAGTGGGTTGGACTCTCAGGCCCTGCCCTAGACCCACTGAATCAGATCTTCATAACAAGATCAAGTCTGAGAAGCACTGGTTTCAGAGGCCAGAGGGAACAGAGTGCCTGGCTTAAAAGTCATTCCAATTCACGCAGGAAAGCCAGCTGGTAAAGTGGAAAAGAAAGCTTAGCTAAAATATTGTAGCATTCAGCGCAAGCTGTAGACGAAGAGCCAAAAGTGTGGGCCCCTCACCTTCTAAAGTTCCAGATAGTTGGAAAGTCCACAGCCTGGCCTGATGGAACAATGGTTCGATTTCAGGTGACATGAGCGAAGAGGTCTATGATGAGGGCAACTCCCAGAAGCACAGCTGACCAGCGAGCCTGCTGATGCACATTTCCAACTTTCGTAGCTATTAAATTACTTTTACAAATGTATATTTATTCACCTGAACAATTCTACCATGCCGATTGAGGTGGCGGTGAAAGTGGCATGTTCGTACCCTGCTAGTGGCATTGTCAACTGGTGTCGCCTGTTTGGTAAACACTACAACATGTAGCAACAATCACAACGTAGTCTATGTCTTTGGACCAAGCAACACCATTTACGGGGTATTAAAATAATACTAGGGAGATCATTCAACAGAAGTGAAAAGCTATATGCTTGAAGATGTTTACTACAGCTAAAAGTGCAAAATACTAAATAAAAAGGGAATGATTGAACAAAGCGTGCTGTGCTATTCCATGAAGCCCATCTAAAATTAATTATAATGTAACCGATGTGTCTCACTTCACCCGCTTGGGGTCTGAGGTGGTGAAGGACACAGTCTCCGGGTTTTCAGTCCTGACTCTACCGTTTACGGTGTGACCTCAGGCAAGTTTACTTAACTGCTCTATGCCTCAGTTTCCTCATTCGTAACATGGGAATAAAAACAATACTTCAGAGGAGTGTTGTGAGGATCAAATAATGTAATTGAGCTAATTAAAGTGGCTGAAATAGTGCCTCTCTATAAATTTCTATTATTATTACCTTTAACAGGCGAATTAAATGGCCTGATACTCCCACCCTACATGACACAAGAATGCTTTTCTTCTCCCCTCAGGACCTGACTTTCTGTGATAAGTCAGTGACCCCCAGGGATGTTCCCTCAGTCCTCCTGGGAGTCAGCCTGGTCTTCCAGCTCCAAGGAGAGAAGACAAGATAATTTGCTCAGTGGCCAGTACATCTCATTATCTATGGCTCTCGTTGCTGTCATGGTTACCACTGAAACAGGGGATATAGGGGCCTTCTTGAATTCTTCCTCCCCTTGGATGATGCTTGATTGTGGCCTGGACTCCCAATTCTTTAGTATACCCACAGGCACAGCCACTTCCTGAAAGAGACTTCCCTGAGGCACCCGAGTCCTTGTGGCTGGGCATGAATGAGGTCCCTTCCCTCCTCTCTCAACTTCTTGGTTCCTTTACATTTACCGCCTAGAGTGTCATCCCTTTCCGTGGAGAATCCTATTGGTCCAATGATATTAATGGCTACCATTAATTGAAAGCCTGCTGTAGCTCTATAAATATTGGTCCTCAGAACGAACCTATGAGATAGGTACCCTTATTCCTTACAGTGGGAGCCTCTGAAGTTCATGTGCGTTAAGGCGTTTGCCAGAGATCCACAGTTTGTAAGCGAAAAATCTGAGATTTTATCTCAGGTTTGTCTAATTCCAAAGCCCACACTCAGAACCACTACCCTAAACTGCCTCCCTATGTGGGGATATAAGCAAACGTTTATGATAAGTGATAACTAAAAAAGTAGAATTGTATCACCGTAGTGAATACAGTTGTGCAAAAAATATGTCTGTATGTGGACAAAGCCTTGAGAATATTTGTAGTGTAAGAGCGAGATTATGCAGGATTGCTTTCCTTTTAAGTAGTTTCTTTTAGGGATAGCTGTTATATGGTGTTTACAATTTTGAAAAAGCTGCCTTTCACCTGCAAAAATTCCTGTTTTTACCCCAATAGTTCTCAGGCTTGGCTGCACATGAGCGTCACCTGGTTGGGCTTTTAAAAGATACCCAACAGCTATAGTGATGAAGGGCAAAGTAGTGATTACACTTGGGCGTTACTGACAGTGGGGGGCGGCGGGGAGCCTTCTGGACGGCTGCATGTATTTATTTTGATCCGGGTGGTGAGGCCAAAGGTATATACAAATGTGGAAATTCACTGAACCGTGCTATTGATATTGGTGCACTATAGGTATATTTATGCGTGTGTGAATGTGTTTTTATAATAATCTCTTCTCTCCTTTCTTCTTTTTCTTCTCCTCCTCCTCTCCCTGCTTCCTGGCGAGTGTGTGGATGTGTGTCTCTAGAGTCTGAGAGTATTAGTTATACATTTTTTGCGTCTCTTAGTTTGCTTAATTCTACTTCCTCGTGAGTTACTTCTCTTTCTTGACATTGGCGTTCTTTAGTGTTGGCTTTCCTCAGATATTCGGCAATTCTCGACTGCCGTCTCTTCTTTGACTTAAGAAATGTCTGGTAAGTTTATGATGATTGTAGTTATGGTCCAAGTCACTGCCTCCCATCATTGTGGGAGTGATAGGCTGTCCTGGTGACTGTCTTTCAATATGGAGATTGCTTGTCCTCCCACCTCTCAAGTTTTCTAGAAATCTGGGGCCTCGGAATCTACCCTCAGTACTTCTACCTGGAAGAGATGCTGCTGTCTGTCTCCCATTAGAGGTAAAGGAGGGAGATGGGCCGACAGGTCTCGCTCCTCAAAAGTGGTTTTTAAGTCATGTCCTCTGACCTAGCAGCATCAGCATCACCTGGGAATTTATTAGAAATGCAAATTCTCACTGAATCAGAAACTCTGGGGTGGGGCGCAGCATCTATGCTTGAACCTGCCCTCCAGATGATACCAAACCCCACTCTTCACAGTACCCCAGTTAATCTCCTGGACAATCACCTTTTCCCCTCCATAGCAGGAATTCTTGCAAGTACAGGTATACCTTGTTTTATAGTGCTTCGCTTTATTGTGCTTAATAGGTTCTTTTTTTTTTAACAAATGGAAGGCAAGACCCTCCACCAGCACAAAGATTACAACCTGCTCTATTGTGATACTTGCTTTATCGCTATGGTCTGGAACCAAACCTGCAATATCTCTGCGATATGCCTGTGACTCGCTTTATTGTGGCGGTCTGGAACTGAACCCACGTTATTTCTGAGGTATGCCTGCATTCCAAGCTGAGATTTCTTCCTTCCTTTTTCTCTGTCAATCCAGTTCCATCTGCTTTCTATCATTCAGGAATTCCTCACATTTTCTGGTGGGCTGGTAGCACCCATTCTTTCTTTCCAGTGTTCTAATGGATTTTTGCTTTTATTTTTAACTGTGGCAAACATATAACATATAACATAAAATTTACCATCTTAGCTAAGTGTATAGCTCATAACGTTAATAGATTCACATTGTTGTGCAATCCTCGTCACCATCTATCTCCAGAACTATTTTCATCTTGCAAAACTGAAACTTTATACCCATTAAACAACAGCTCCCTGTCTAATAGATTTTTTAAAAGCATTTTTTTCTGTCATTAAATGGAATTTTGGGTGGGAATTGAGGTCACTATGTAGATGCATGGGCTCTGTATGCCATCCTTCAAAAATTTTGTGGTTAAATATACATAACAAAATTTATCATTTTGACCACTTTTAGCTATATAGGCATTAAATACATTCACATTGTTGTGCAATGATCACTATTATCCATCTCCAGAACTTTTTCATCTTCCCAAACTAAAGCTCAGTATTCATTGAACACCAGTTCCCTATTCCTCCCTCCCTACCCACGCCCCTGGCAACCACTGTTCTACTTTCTGTCTTTATGAATTTGACTACTCTGAGTACCTCATATGAGTGGAATTATAGAGCATTTGTCCTTTTGCGACTGGCTTATTTCACTTAGCATAATGTCTTCAAGGTTCATCCATATGGTGGTATGTGTCAGAATTTCCTTCCTTTTTAAGGCTGAATAATAATCTGTTGTATGTGTATGTCACATTTTGTTTACCCATTCATTGTCTTTCAAGGCAGCGGTCCCCAACTTTTTTGGCACTAGGGACCGGTGCTTCTATGAGAATCTAATGCCTGATGATCTGAGGTGGAGCTTAGGCAGTGATGCTAGCGCTGGGGAGCGGCTGCAGATACAGATGAAGCTTCAGTCACTTGCCTGCCGCTCCCCTCCTGCTGTGTGGCCTGGTTCCTAACAGGTCATGGAGTGGTATTGTCTGTAGCCCTGGGTTTGGGGACCCCTGCTTCAAGGGACACTTAGGTTGCTTCCATTATTTTGGATATTGTGAATAATCCTGCTATGAACATGGGTGAACAAATATTTCTTCATGTTCCTGCTTTCAATTCTTTTGGGTATGTAGACAGAAGTGGAATTGCTGAATCATATGGTAATTTTATTTCTAGTTTTTTTGAGGAACTGCCACACTGTTTTCCACGGCGGCTACACCATTTTACATTCATGACAATACACGAGGGTTCCAGTTTCTTCATATCCTTGACACCACTTTTTTTTGTTTTTTTTTCTGATGATAGCCATCCTAATGGATGTGAAGTGGTATCCAATTGTGGTTTTAATTTTCATTTCTCTAATGTTTAGTGATGTTGAACACTTTTCCATGTGCTTATTGGACATTTGTATATCTTCTTTGAAGAAATATCTATTCTAGTACTTTGCTCATTTTTCAATTGTGTTGGGTTTTTTTAGTCATTGAGTTTTGATAGTTCTTTATATATTCTGGATATTCATGCCTTATCAGATATGTAATTTGCAAATATTTTCCCCATTCTGTTGGTGTCCTTTTCACTTTAATGGTGTCCTTTGATGCGCAGATGTTCTTCATTTTGATGAAGTCCAATTTGTCTATTTTTTTCTTTTGTTGCTTGTGCCTTTGGTGTCTTACCCAAGGAAATCAGTGTTAAATCCGATGTTGTGAAGCCTAATATTTTCTTCTCTGTAAGCCATCCTGATCTAGCCTCTAACAGCAATGTTCAATTGTCTGCTACTTAAACATAAATATCTAGCTTTTCCCCATCCCCACCCTGCCCCTGTCATTAGCATGAACATTTAAAACCTGGCAATTTTGCTATCAATTCAGAGTATGGATACAGCTGCTCTCTGATGAAAGGCTGAAACAAGCTGGAGTAAGTGCAGAAATCTCAGTGACCTTGATCTTAATCCTGATCATACTGAAAAGGACCTGGGAATAATAGAATAGGCAGAGTTTTGGGAATCAAGAGGACCTCTCTTAAAATCTTGCCTTATAGCCTGCCTTTTGAGCTTCAGTTTTTGTTGTATTTTTTATTTTTAAAATAGGGACAACAATATAGATTTTATATATCTATATCTATTTATATATCTATATCTATCTATCTATCGATATCTATATCTATATATATCTATATCTATATATATATCTATATCTATATATATCTATATCTATCTATATCTATATATCTATATATATAGATATATATATCTATATATCTATATATAAATACATTCACAACAATGTGAATGTATTTAATGCCTATATAGCTAAAAGTGGTCAAAATGATAAATTTTGTTATGTATATTTAACCACAAAATTTTTAAAGGATGGCATACAGAGCCCATGTATCTACATAGTGACCTCAATTCCCACCCAAAATTCCATTTAATGACAGAAAAAAATGCTTTTAAGAAATCTATTAGACAGGGAGTTGTTGTTTAATGGGTATAAAGTTTCAGTTTTGCAAGATGAAAATAGTTCTGGAGATAGATGGTGACAAGATTGCACAACAATGTGAATCTATTATATATATATATAGATATATAGATAGATAGATAGATATAGATATCGATAGATAGATAGATATAGATAGATAGATAGATATAGATAGATAGATAGATAGATAGATAGATCTATAGATATCTATATCTATAGATAACTATATCTATATCTATAGATATCTATATCTATAGATAACTATATCTATCTATCTATCTGTATGTAGATAGATAGATAGATAAATCTATCTTGCCTTATAGCCTGCCTTTTGAGCTTCAGTTTTTGTTGTATTTTTTATTTTTAAAATAGGGACAACAATATAGATTTTATATATATCTATATCTATATCTATCTATCTATCTATCTATCTATCTATCTATCTATCTATCTATCATCTATCTATGCCTGGCTGTTGAAAGCTAGGAGATCTAGTTATTAATTACCTTGTGTCAGACTTGGTTGACACCCAAGATGTCTCCTCTAGCCCATGAGCATCTTCCAGGGTCGGGCTGGCACATATCATCTCTGGATCCCAACCCTTGATCCTAAGCCTGGTCAATGGGAGAACCTCAGTGGGCATTTGTTGAGTGAATGATTTGAAAAGTGAAAAACATCCCCTTGCAACGTCCCTGAAAGCCACATCATTGTCATGGCACACAGATTTGCAGCTGTGGGTCTGAGAAGTCATGTGAAATGCGTTCTTGCCCTTTGAATGTGTTTCTTTCCGCATTACGGACGCTGAGTAACGCCATCTTTTCCTCTCCTCTTCACTGCTGCTGTTATTTATTTACTTTCCAAATGAGACCGATCCTGCATCGAAGATGGGATTTTGGAAGGGATTTCAATGGAGGTGAAAGCCAGGTGCCCCAGTGTTCTGATGTTAGCATTGAAAGTCCTGAGTCTGAGAACCCCCTTGGTCCCGGGGTTTCCCTTGGAATGGTTGGTCATTCCAGAAAGACAAGGAGAAGCTGACTGGCAGATATGCTGACTCCTAGGCAGAGGTCTTTTGAATTCCCTCTAAAGTTTGGTTTGATAGATTCTGTACGGTTCAGATAAGTTACATTGAATTTAGTACTTAGATAAATATGGAGCTGATCAGAATTTCATTCTGGTTTCATTCACATTTTTATTCTCTGTACAAAGTAATTCCATTGTCTGCCTTTGAAAAGTGACAGTGTGCAGCATTTCTTGACATCCTAAAGTGGCCAAAATTGAGACTGAGGAAATAAATGTATTAATTTTGGATCTTAGCTCCTTTTCTAAATCTATTTTTGGGCTTTAATTTGCTCTCATCAAAACCAGGCTTTCTTCCTTGGTGAAATATCTGTTCAAAGACAAATCATTATGCGTAATCTTCAGAGAAAGAGGAAGCAGGTTAATTTTACTTTAAAAACTCTGTCGGATGTCAAAGCAGGTAGGAGGCGTAAAACGTGGGCTTGAACTGTTTTAAAAATTTATTCAAAAAGAGTTGTGGTTAATATTTTTCACCTCGGTTATTATTTCTGAGTTCAAATTTAGTGGAAGATGATTACAATTACTTAACTGAAACAAGATCGGGCAGGTATTTTATTCTTTACAATCCCTCACTGGGCCAGCCGACTCCACGCACCTAGCTTCCATGGGTCCAGCCCCTCCCTGCTGTCAGTCCTCCCCTCAAAATGTCTAAAACATGGATCTGAACAAGTCATTCACCTGCTTAAAACTCCTCACGAGCCACCCCACTTCTCCCGAGAGAAAGTCCAGAGACATTCTGGGCTGGAATGAGCTGATCCTCCATTTATCCCATAAGAGGCTCTCTCACAGCCTCTTCAGAGCCCTCCACTTATTCTTATTACATAAAATGGATCATTTTAAGCTGAGCAATTCAGTGGCATTTGGTACAATTATGGTGTGGTGCAACCATCACTACTATCCAGTTTCAGAACATTTTTATCACCCTAAAAGGAAAACGCCTACACATAAAGCAGTCGTTCCCCGTGGCTCCCCCACCCCACAGTCCCACCCCTATCCCCAGCCTCCAGCAACTACCACTCTGCTTTCTGCCTCTGTGGATTTATCTATTCTGGATATTTCATATATTCAGAATCATGATATGGAATCATAGTACGTGACCTTCTATTATGTAATGCAGTATTTTCGAAGTTCATCTGTGTGGTGGCAGTATGAGATTTTCCTGCCTTTTTACATCTGAATAATATTCCATTGTACAGCTAGACCACAATTTCTTTATCCATTCATCTGTTTATGGACACGTGGATTGTTTCCACCTTTTGGCTGAGAATAGTATATACATGCACCTGTGTTAGTTTGAGCCCCTGTTTTCAATTCTTTTAGGTATATACCTAGAAATGGAATTGCTGGGTCATGTGGTAATTCAATGTGTAACGTTTTGAAGAACTGCCAAACTGTTTTCTCTTGTGATACAATACATTCAAGAGAATTTCTGTTTTAGTACAATTGTGAGATGCTTTTAAGTAAAACAGGCTGTATACATATCTGAGGGCAGGGATTGTACGTGGCTGCACAGAGAAGTTCTCAGTAAATGTTTGTGGAACTGAATTGACTATAGAAGGATAATATACAGCTTTACTCTTGAGGAAAATGTGGTGTATATGAAGAGGCTTTGACTATGAGTATTGTGCTAAGTGGAGATGCGGGTAGATGAGGCAAAGAAGACCCTACCAACTCCTTTGGACAAAGAGAAAGGTATGGTAGAACTGGTTATCCATAGACATCGCTTCTGCTGCTGGTCTGCCTTTAACTAACTCATTATAATTCTCTGGGAAGTTGAATTTCTCTCTGTGTCGAGTGAAATCGTTGAATAAATTAGTGTTATTCAATTTTTTTGGTTTGCTTTAAGCAATGGAAACATTCTTTTCACATAAACTCACAGGTGAAAGCCCAGTGTGGCTGGAGTATGCAGGTAAGGGGAGGGGCAGGATGCAGGGAAGGTCACCAACCAGAATGCAGGGCACCCTCTGTCTCTGCAGCCCCAAGTACCTTGGCAGGACCCCAAGACTCCAAGATCCCAGAACATTCTGAGCTCCCCTCTGTAGCTCTGAGAGAACTCTGTTCTACAAAGATTAAGAAAGCATTAATGTACACAAGTCCCTAGTCTGCAAAGAAGTATTTTTTTCCAAGCAATAGAGGACAGCTTAAGGATTTAGATAGCAACTTGAACGAGAAAAGAACAAAAGGTCTTTTTATGAAAAATTATACTAATACACTTGGTTAAAAGGGGAATCCCCAACCTCCTTCTTGCCTCCTCCTACTTAAAAAGAAAAGATGTCGCAGGTCGATTCTACAAACAGAATTGTCAAACATTTCTGCTTTCCTAACAGAACAGATTCCTACACCATGACAGCATTTCCCGTGAAAATGTCCTGCTCTGTACAAAGGCCAAACATATTAACTTGCAGGCCTAGGCTCGTCCTTACAATCTGGGTTCCCCTCTCCCCCTTTCTTCCTCTCTCCCTCTCCCCATCTCTTCTTCCTTATTTTTTTCTGTCCTTCCCTCCCCCACATCTGGTAAAATGTCTTAAAAGCACGATATTTACACTCCACCCTCGCGTTGTCTTTTTCTCTCTAGTTCTCTGTTTTTGAATTAGCCTGCAAAATCTGGGGTCAGCTGAGTCCCCTAGACCATTTCCTGACACGCCTACCAGTCGGCAGGCCATAACCTGTGTCCCTCCACAGTGATTGTTGCTGACACTTGTCTTTCTTTGGTCTTGTTCACTTCCTGATTTCTGCTGAAGCTCATTAATAGGTGACCCTTCTGAAAATATACTGCCCGAACCCCCAAATCTCTTCTATTTATTCAGGTTGAAGCATGGAAATAGTTGAGGCATAGACTTTAGTCAGGCACTGAGACTGAAGATGGTTTACACAGATGTCTGAATTAACCCCAAAACACACGTTGTTTCTCTCATTAACATTCCTACTTGCCTTCGGAGAAGCACAGTTTAAGTAGTGCAACCACAAACATCCACATCCACATTCCACTGTTAACCCTCTCATTCCTTTTTTTATTTTTTTTTTATTTTTGCAAGGCTCTTATTTAAATTCTAGAACTTCCTTTAAAACAGTTCCTAAACAGTAACTGTACCTTTTGGTGGCAGAGACTTATTATAAAAATAAAAAGAAAATTCAGTTTTACTATCCCTCTGATTTTACTTGCTTAATATTTGCTTTCACTCCAAAATGGGCATAAATATAAACACTGCCATATTGTCACCCTTTCTTTAAATGATGTTTAAAAGGGAACTTACAGTTTTCTGGAGGGTGCCCGCATGCCAACAATCCCTCTTGCTCCACCATGATGCTGTTGGACTAATGGAGAATTGAATGCCGTAATCCTCTAAGCAGCCCTTCAAAATGATTTAGAAAAGCTGAAATCTGTCTTGTAAAGCCCAGAACTTGTCTCAGAAATCTTGCCTCGATCGGCTTTCAAAATGTAATGCAACATGATTATTTTCCTCTGGGGAAACCTGTGAAACAGGTCTTTGGGCTTCATTTCATGTGTCAGAGTTTTAATTGATTCTTTGCTGTGCCTATCCACCCCATAATAGCAGTGCTGAGCACAGGACGTGTTTTACAGGAATAGTCACCCAGGGCTTAATTTGTTGTTTCACAGCAGACAGACGATTTCACAATGAAAATAAATCTGTTTCGTGCCCTGAGAATTTCTTCCTGATGAAGCGTGCTCTGCTGATATTGACAGTGCAATCTTTGGTAGACTTCAGCTAGCACTGATATGGTTCCAGGAAAAACCGAGTTGCTGTTCCTTGCCAATTCTAGAAGAATCTTTTGGTTGAGGGGAAGGGCACCACAGAACTCTAATCCTTGAGTTCATTTACTTTTCTCTTGAGACCTGAATCAGGACAGGGGTGATCCACGTGCTCTTATTATAATCCCATATAAAGCTCCTTCACAGGTGTTATCTCATTTGGTTCTCAGATAACATTGTGAGGAGGGCAGGACAGGTATCATTATGTTCATTTTACAGATAAGAAGAAAGAGTCCCAAAGAGCCTTGCAACCTACCCAAGGGACCATAGATTATAAGTGGCCAAGCAAGAACTAGAAAGCAGATATTCTTTTTAATATTTACCATCTTTCTTAGGGAGCAGCCAAGAGTGCTCTCTACTCAGAGCTTGGGGCAGTACAATCTCACTCCTACTTCCAAACACAATTTGTTCATTCATTCAATCAAACATTTGTAATGAGTATGAATTTTGGGGCTCAAAATTCAGATTTGCCAAGCAAAAGTAGCTTTATTTTTTTTAGAACTTCAATTAAATTCTCTCTTGGGCCCTCATCACTCCTCCTGGTGGCAGAAGTTTCTGTACTCTATGACTTCCTGAGCTTGTCTTCAGTTGCAAGGGAAAGTGGGAAAACCTAGAAAGCTTATCCTTGGACAGTTTGCTGCTCCAAGTTTTCATTCCCCTTCTCTCTTTACTTTTGTTTACTTTTCAGAGTCCTCAGGTAGCTGCTTTTAATACCTTCTACATCATTTTTAGTTGTAATTAGAGCTTAGAGAAAGGTAGGCTGTAGTGGGCTTTCATCCATCTTGCTGGGCACCAGAAGTTTTTCTAATTCTTTTTAAGTTTCACGTTTTTAGTTTTAAAACTTTGATTCTTCTGGAATTAATTTTGAAGAATAATGTAGAATATACTACTACTACTACTATTGTTGTTGTTGGTATTATTATTATTACTATTACTGTTATAGGTAGGAGAATAAATCAGAAGCCTTAGTGGGAAGACCGTGGGATTTGTAGTTAGATCAGTCTGGGTTCAAATGACTCCACCACTTACAAGTTTGTGACGTTGGACATGACCTCTCTAATTCCAGCTTCCTCATCAGGTGAATGGAGATATGATAGTATCTGCCTAATAGAGTTGCTGCGAATATTAAGTGAGATAATGCTAGTAAAGTATTTTGCACAATGTCTGGCACCTATTAGGAACTTCATAAATAGCAGTTATTGTGGCTTTGGTGATGGTGATAATTATTGTTCTTATATAAGTAATGAGACAAAGTCACCACGGTTGTGAGTCAAGTGCACTGAGGGCTTGGGAAGATGTTATTTAACCACAGTGCATACTTCAAACCAAATGTGTATGAGATCTGTATCAATGAGATAGATTTGAGTTTGTGGGATCAGGAGATGTGACTGGGAAAATGGAGAATGTTGTGGGCAACACCATTCACACCTCCCTCAGTGAATGTTAGTAGACAAGGAAAACAAAGAACCTACAATTTTTAAGATAGTGTTTTTCAAAGTGGATCAGAATCACCTGGTACACTTGTTCAGATGCAAGTTCTTGGGTTCCACTCCTGACCTATGAAATCAGAACTGTGGGCAGGGCCCGAGAATCTGCATATCGTAGACTTCCTAGGTAATTCTTTTGTGCACCAGAATTTGAGAAACGCTTCTCTAGAAAGGAAAGGAAGAAGGTGCGTGTAGGCTTGGGAGAGAGAAGAGGAAAAGAAAATGAAGACAAAACAGAAGAGAAAGAGAAGAGGGCTACTACTGTGAATTAGGGTATTAACATCTTCCCTTTCTAAATCTTCACTGGCCTGCTGTTAACATCATGATAGAACACAACCTGGATCCCAGTTCTTATGGGTCACTCAAAAAGTCCATTTAGTCAACCAAAAGTTTTGGAGTCTACCTGTGAACCAGCACCCTGGAAAGGACGGAGGAAAGAGGTCATCATCCAGTGATGGAGAAAGACACAGAAAGGTACTATGACAGAAAAATGCATCAGGTGTAAATGGAAGGCTGAAGCAGGCACACTAAACTCAGACTGGGGAGATCAAGAAGTGGCTTATGGGAAGAGAGGTACCTGGACTGAGTTTACTCTTGTGGAGAGTAAACATTCACTAAAAAGAGAGGAAAAGAATTAACAGGGAAAGGGGAGAGTGAGAACTAATGACCCCAGAGACAGACAGCAGGGTATTTCCAGGGCTGTCCTGGCTCAGTGTTACTGAAGGAGGCAGTGAGAAATGGGGTGGCTGTTCCATCAGAATAGTGGTCAGTAGTCGATATTCCTACAGTAGTAGCCATACCATGAAAGAACCTATGGGTTATGTTAAGGAGGAACCATCCATGAGTGAAACCAAAGGGTGACTTGGCAAGATTCTCTTTCGGAGTTTTAAATATATTTTTTTTCAGAACGGAAATAGCTTTACTGATTTTTCCAATTATAACGATAATACATGCTGACTGTGAAAATAAAAAAGATAATTCGGAAAGCTACAAAGAAAGTAAAAGTCACCTGGCATTTCGACACCCAGAGAAAATCTGCAATTAATTTATTTGTGCTTGTCCTTCCAGACTTTCCTAGTCTAGGGGTGTGTACATCCACCCACATGCATTTACATACAACATGTTTTTAAGTGAAATCATTTAACACATGTTGTGTAATGCCACCTTTTAATACTTTTCCCCCGACTGTATTTAGTGGGCATCTTTCTCTGTCAGTAAATATAGATTTATACTTTGACCACAATTGCTAACAGCTCTGTTCACTTCTGATCTTCTCCTCACTCCCTCTCCAGGCTCTGGGCCTCTTCCCATTTGGCCTCACTCCAAGCATCAGCTCAGGCTCAGCACCCAAGTCCGTCAGCAGCCGGGGCCACTGGGCTGTGGGACTCCGATTCCAGTAATGCTTATCTGATGGTTAATTTTACGCGTCAATGTGATTAGACTGTGGGGTGCCCAGATACACGGTTAAACATTGTTCTGGGTTTGTCTGTGAGGGTGTTTTTCAATGAGTTTAACATTTAAACTGGTAAACCAAGTAAAGCAAATTGCCCTCCCCAATGTGGATGAGCCTCATCTAGTCCATGGAAGGCCTGAATAGAACAAACAGGGAGAGCAAAGAGGAATTTGCTCTCTTTGCTTGTCTTCAAGCTGGGACATTGGTCTTCTTCTGCCTTTGGACTCAGAATTGAACTGGAACTTACAGCATGGGTTCTTCTGGTTTTCAGGCCTCACACTTGGACTGGAACTATACCACGGGCCTCCAGCTTGTCTTGGGATTTCTCAGCCTCCATGATCATGTGAGCCAATTTTTAATGATAAATTGTGTGTGTGTGTGTGTGTGTGTGTGTGTGTGTGTATGTGTATTCTCTGCAGAATCCTAATGCAGCTTCCTGCCTTGTTTCTTGTTTCTTTGTGTCTTCCTGGTCTACCATCTCTCTGTGGCCAAGTCCCTTGCTCTGTCCCCTCAGTCATAGAAACTTGGTTTTCAATAATGTTCTTCCTGTCCTATCACTCAGCTGCTTAATGCTTCCATGGCTCCCTATGGCCTTCAGGATGAAGTCCTGGCCTTCCCTAGGCTGGCCCAGGAGCTTTCTCATCGCTCTCTCCAACCTCGTCTCCCATCATCTTCAGCTACCCTTCCCCGCCTCTCATTCCTGATTTATGGCACGGCAGCATAGTCTGCGTATATTTCCTGCTCCTGCTTCCTTGCTGTTGATCATGCTTTTCCTGCTCCCTTGAATGCCCTCACCCTCCAAATGTATCTGGTTCACCTGGCTAACTCTCATTCAGCCTTGAAGACTCCACCCGGTCATTACCTTTTCCAGAATTGTCCCTGACACAATTTAGCCTAGATTAGCTGCCCCTCTGGTTGCTCTAAGAATACTCAGTGTTTCCCTTTTGTTGTTTCACTTATTAGGTTGTATTAGAATTGTCTAGTATGTGTCTTTTTCAGCAGATTGTTAGCTCCTTATATAACTGTATTTCTAAACCCTAAAATGTAATTGGTACTAAATAATTGTTTGTTAAATGAACAAACCCAAGTCTTTGTAGAGGAGGATCCTTATTACCAGCTGTCAAACTCTTTTCATTCTACCTACCCTGGTGGCTCAGACCTCTGTCCTGTTGTTTCCACTTGAATCTCTGCTGATTGCTTCTTTCTGCTGCCTAGATAGGCGTCTGGACTTTGTACTTGGTTTGGAGCTTGGCTTGAGCTTCCTTTCTGCCTCTGCCTTCTCTCTTTTACTGATCTTCTCATTTAGACTCATATGTCCAGCCTTTTCCTATAAACCAATGATCCTCTGTCACCTGGGTCTGTTGAAATTCAAGGCCGAAACTTCTCCATTCAGTCCATCTTGTCACTCAAAAAATTCTGTTATCTCCAGATTCCCTGTTATACTTCATAGACATTAAACATTATTATAAATTTTATTTGATTATAATAACACCTTGACAAAATGCCCTTTATGACAAAACAACAAATCTGTGCATTTATGTGGTTATGTTAAGTTTGCAGGATGCTTTCTTCATTCAAGCGCGGTGGGTTATTATCCCCATTTCACAGATGAGGAAATTGAGGCTCAGAGGAGTTAAATGAACTACTCGAGGCCTCATAGCCGGAGAGTGACCTTAGTTGAGGTCCTTTGACTCCAGAGCTTTCAACTCTTTGCGTTCACCAAGGCATTAAAACATTAGACATACCTTAAAAACAGCTATATCTGACTGTAGGCTTAAAAACATGCTCTCTCCAAGTGCATCTTCTATACTACCGTTAGCGTAACTTTAAAGGCACTTAGATTCAGGGTAGATTTCTTCCTTGATTACAGTTCTACAGTGGACCCTGGTCCCTCATCTATTACATGGGGTTCTGTTGAACCCAGGACCTTAGTCTCACCCCACATTGTAGCATACACTACCACTTACCTTGCTCTAAAGGCCAATGGTGGTCCATGCCTTGGTGCTCTTTGACAAAACCTTCCACCTCCACCCCATCTGCCTTTTGCCTGCCCATTATCCCCTTCCTATCTAGCTGAGGCATCACCTCTACTCTGCATTTATGTTTAATACACCCCCATCCTTACTCTCCCTACTATCTTCTTCATGGTGTCATTGAAGAGTATGAGTGAGTCATACTCTTTTGTGCCAGCACCTCTGTGATACTGTTTTGATTATCCATCTGACTCCCTCTGAAGACCTTATATTTCTTCCAGTTAAAAACGAGGCCCAAGTCCTCCTATGTTTATAGACACAGCACTTAGCACAAGACCAGCACAGAGTAAAAGGTAGTAGATGTTCATTGAATGGATAGATGGATGGTTAGATGAAAGGATAGATGGATGGATAGATGAATGGACAGATTGCTGGCTGGATGGTTGCAATAGTGACTTTAAGGTGCTATTTCAAATCCAGGTGTTTGATAAGTTAGAGTGCATTTCTCCTTCCTCTTCAGTCATTTATTATGTCGTGGACCACATATATGTTAGTGGTCCACCAGATTATAATGGATGTGAAAAATTCCTATCTCCTAGTGACATTGCAGCCATCATAGCATTGCAGGGCAATGCATTACTCACACATTTGTGGTGATGTTGATGTTAAATCTACTATGCTGCCAGTCATATAAAAGTGTGGTACATATAATTGTGTACAGTACATAATACTTGATAATGATCATAAACAACTATGTTACTGGTTTATGTATTTTCTATACTATACTTTTATCATTATTTTGGAGTGTACTCTTTCTACTTATAAAAAAAAGTTTGCTGTAAAACAGTATGCTGTGTCGGGCTGGCAGCAGCCTCATACATTTCGTGTTTAGCATGCTACTTGATTGCATACTTTTCTCGTTTTTGACTTAAGTGTAACATCACTCTGTGATGTTCTCACAACAACGAAATTGCCTAACAATGAATTTCTCAGAATGTATCTTTGTCATTTCATGACACGTGACTGTATTTTCTCCAATTGCGAAGTAACTAAATGTCTTCAATAGAACATAAGAAATAGAATGAACTAATTTTCCCCTTAGAATAGTACATTCATTGAGCCATAGAGGAAACACAAAATCACCTGTTTTAGGCCTCGGCCTTCAGACCTGTCAATGGGTTGGTCATCTTTTTCTTAGATCATATTAATAACATTCCGATTGTTAGAAAGAACTACTTATACTGAGCACAAGCCTGCCTCCCTGAAACTTCTGCCCATGGTCCAGTTTTGGCTTTTCGAACCAATAAAGATGACTAATCCCTCTTTAACATAGCCTGTATTATTCAAGACTGTGCTGCAAGTGACAGAAAACTCAGTGCAAGCCAGGCCAATAAAAAGACATTTACTGCCTCATGTAAGCCAACTGCAGAATGATGAGGATAGAGCTATTCCCATAGCTAACTGAACCCTCACACTCCATCTCTGCATTTCTTAGTTTGCCTTCTATTTGTATGTTTACTTCACTATTTCAAGTTCTCCCAAGCGGCTGGGGATATGAGTCCTACCATCTCTGCACATACACGCCCTTTAACTTACAATCCAAAGGGAAAGAGACTAAAACCCCAGGGAAGGGCTTTAATTGGTCTGGTTCAGAACATGTGTCTGTTCCTGTGGCTGGGAGTCAGAGCACTGCAATTGAGAGCTCCTTCAGAATCACAAGGAATGGGGAAGATGTAGCTTGTCTACAAAGCAGGGGAATTACTTACCAGAATAAGGAGGCAAAGGATTCTAGTTAGACCAAAATAGAACATCTGCCATATCCAGAATCGCCCTTACCCTTAGGCCTTAAGTTTTTAAAAATGTGAGATAAGGGTGTGGCCCAGACATTTATCATCCTAGGTTCTGTCTGGATATGTTTGAGTTTGTCAATAATGTGACCCCAATGGAATCTACCGTTTCCCAAGTGGTCTGATCAACACAGAACGCAGCAGAGCCATTGCTTTCCTTGTTCTGAATGTGGCTATCATGGTGCAAGGCACAGAGTCGGTGCTCAACAAACAGTGAATGCATAAAAGGATGACCATAATTCTCAAGCCAATTCTGTCTAAACATTTCTCCCGAAGGCAAATAAGGCAGCCCTTGTGAAATCCATAAAACACAGCAAAAGAGACACAACCAGTTGGACTGAGAATGTGGGAGTGCCGTGGGAGGCTACGGCTAGCACACCTCACCAGGTACGCCTGCCATGCCTGCTTCCAGGGCGGGCTCTTTCCTCCTCTCAGCTTTCAGTTCACTGGACTGAACTATTCTTCCCCAAGTGCAGCAACATTGCAACAGGGAAAAATTTACAAAACCAAAACCAGAAAATGCATATGCTTTCCTTGTCTTGGACTTTGAAAGCTGCAAGGGATGGAAAACTCATAATGACAGTGACCTAAATATGATAGATTATTTATCATGGAACAAAGGTCAGAGGTAAGAAGTCAAGGCTGCAATGGCGGCTCCACAATCACTGGGAAGCCAGGCTTGCTCTTTCTGGTTTCTTCACCATGCTTTTGGTTCTAGGCGATGGCTCGAATTTCAACCATCACACCTCCGTCGTCTCTAACAGAAAGCAGGAGATAAAGAAGGAGGGTGAAGACAGGGTCTAGGAATCTTTTACGGTTTCCAGGAAGCTCCCACAACTCTTTCTTTTACATCTCATGTTGAAACTTAGCTCTAGCCATGAACGAGGCTGGGAAATAAAGTTATTATTCTATGCAGCTTTGTGCTTTGCTGAAGCTGGGAGCTCCACTGCTATGCGAAAGGCAGAAAATGGATGTTGGGATAGGCAACCAGGATCTCTGTCCATGCTGCCAGGAAGAAAAAAACCGATTCTCAAGTGTGCAGGCAATGGCAAGGAAATTAGGACGTGTCCTGCTGTGGTCTGTGCTACGATCCTGCCGGGGACTTGGGGAAGGTAGACTTCAGTCCCTTGGTCACGCTGCTATGCCAGGCATCTTTTACAGAATTAACTGGATCAGATCCATGTTGTGATCTTGGTTCCCTGTAAGCTAAACTCCCAAGCATGGGCACAAGGCATTCTGTACCTGTCCTAGTTCTACCTTGTAGCTAGAGCAACCTGCCACTCCTCTGCTACAGCCTCACCCAGCTCCTTGCCATTTCTAAACGAGCTCAGGCTGGTTCGGTTTCCCTCCGTCTGCATGTGCAGTGTCTGGCTCCTGGAATGCACTTTCTTCCTCTCTTTGCAATAAATTTCCAAACACTGAGCTTTCAAGTCGAAACTTGTCAGTCCATGGGTCCATGGCCCATTATCCCTCCGCTTTGATTGCTCAGATGTCTGGTGCTTTCTTTGTCTTTATCTGTTTATGTGTTTTCCTCATCACGGACCACCCTATTTAAAACAGCAACTTGCATTTTAATCTAACCCGTTATCCTGCTTTATTTTCCTTCATAGATCTAACATTTCCTTATGTGTTCATTTTTTCCAATATCTTATTTAAGTCTGTCTCTTCACTCTAGAAAGTGACGTTTCTAAATTCCTGGTTGATATTTATCTTAGAGATTTTAGAATAACGACAACAAAAAAGAGTTTCTTGGAATTCTTGGGAAGTCTATAAATAATAAGTTATTCTTTTTTAAATCTAAAAAATAATTTTTTATAATTTTGTTTTAAAATGAGTCACCATAATAACAGGGAATCAGTTTTCTGTGATAGGGTTATACCGAAAATTTCAGAGATTTTCTGTTTAAAAAACATGACATAAGGAAAAATACAAGGTTCTACATAAACCAATGTGTTTTGATGAGATAATGTATTTCAATAATATACAAAAACGGTTTCTACCTGACATACTTCATAAATGATTAAAAGAGAACATTAATACAAATAAATTATTTTTATTAGTCATATGACAAATATTCCAGATGTAAATTATTTTTTCATCAACTTGGTTGTTAGGAGTACATCCAAAAGCATCTTCAGGTTGGGTATATGTTGCTTCACGCAAGTTCATTTCCCTAATAAAAACATTTTGTCAGCCTACTTCGTTCAGCTCAAATATCACCTCCTCAGAGAGGTCTGCTCAGACTGCATAATTCAAAAGCAGTAATGTCCCATTACTGTCTTCACCTCTTTCCCCTCCCTGCCAATCAGAGGTGACGGTTTGTAAGTTTGAAACCAGGTCCTCAAAATTCTACAAGTTCAGTGTGAGTCAACATCCTAAGAGAGGGCTGACCTGTCAGTAGCAGTAGCAATAATAATAGGCAGTAATAGTATTAACAAGAAGTATTTTTCTTCAGCTTGTATTATGTACAAGGCATTGTTTAAATCTTTAAAATTCTGTATCTCCATGGCAAAAGATAAAATTAGTATCTCCCATTTTTTTGATAAGGTCACAGAGAGGTTAAACAACTTGCTCAAGGTCATGCAACTAATAAGAAGAACCAAGAGGTGAATCTAGAAGGCTTGATTCCGGATTGCATATCATCTGCTCTGACAACTTACTGCCTCCAGAACAATTTTATTCTACATATAACATGGTATATGTTTCCAGGAGAAAAGCAGGTGCATCTTCACCGCCTCTGCCCCAAGCTCGTTAGACCACTCAGAAGAGTGCTGTGTTTGGTTTTGGGCTCTGCTAATGGGAGTCCTCCCAGAAAGGGTCCAGAAATAAGCCCCGCTGCTCTGCAGCCCCATTGCTCTGGTCCTTCTGTTTAATTTTTCATCATAGCACTCATCACCACCTGACATTTTCTGATGCATTTACTTTTGACCATAAGTCACTGTCTATCTCCCTCACTGGAGCGTAAACTCCATGAGTACAAAGATTTGGTCCAGGACCATCTTCTCTCCAGAGACGAGAATAGTGCCTGGCAAACAGTAGACATTCAATATGTTTGTTGAGTGAATAAATAAATCTGAGTTTCAAAATAAAACATTTTCATTTGTCGATAGCCTAGTCCTTGTCCACGAACCGATTCAATTTGGATTTACTTTAGTAATATCACAGAGAGGACTTTATATCCTAAATTGTCCTTTGATACTGAGCTATGCATATTTTTCTTTTTCGCTGTGTTTGATCCTTGCCATTTTCCTTCCCCATCTCTACCTTCCCAAAGACAATATTAGACGTCTATCCTCCCAAGTCTTTCTCCATGGTCATAGAATCATGTATATATATGACAGGTGTACATATAAGTTTTTTCATTGTTTTACAAAATGGATATTTTATATATCTCTTGCATTCTGCCTTTCTCACTTAAGTATATAATGGAAATTCTTCCAGGTCAGGATATAGAATAAACATTAAAAAAACAGCATAATACCTCATGGTATAACTCCATTAGCAATTTATGTGATATTTCTTACTGATAGTCATTTTCCTTTTGTTTCCATTTCTATCAGTCCTGCAATTTGCACTCTTATACATAGATTCTTCAGACCTCTTGTTTCATTTCCACTTGTTCCATTCCATAAAGTGGAATTTCTGGGATATTAAGGCGTGTGGTCAGAATGGATACGTCTGATTCCTTCCCCATAGAGCTATTGCAGTTCACGTTTCCATCAGCAAATCCCAAGGATGGTCTTTTTCCTCTGCCGCCCCGTGTGGAGAAACAGACCTTCTCTGGCTTTCTCAGTGCTCCTGTGAGAACCTTGGCCTCTGAGACAGAAATATGCACTGTATAAAGACGGAGAATGTCTGCCTTCACTTCTCCTAGGCACATTTTGCTTGTTCACGCACTGCGAGGATTAGATCTGTAGCCCTTTGTTAATTCCTCTAATCCAAAAGTAAAACTTCTCTTATCTCCTCCCCAGGAGGGACAATGGTTACAACTGTGCTAGATCAATAGAGGTTAAGCCTCCAAAGTGCCAGGAATACTGGACCTCCATCTTTCTGAGTACTTATATTTCAAAAGGGACCAAGCCCAGACCATGAAGAGATGTCTTGGTTGTAAAAGCCTGAGACACTCAATGGGGGCTCAACTGGCCTATGGAGAGATGTTTTTACATTCCAAAAGGTTAAAGTGAGAATCCAGGATCCTTCCCACCCCTCTTCAAGGAGCAAAGGATTTTCTCTCTCCTCTGCTAGAGACATGACCAGAGGAAAAGAGAAGGTCATGGTCAGCATGTCCAGACCAGCTGGTCACTGCAGCACGGGGCTTGGAATACATGCTCACCACTGGGTTAGGAAGAACGCTGCCATCTTGACTTCTACTTATCATGAGTCAGCTGGCTCGCAGTCAGAAACAGAGCCTGCAACCCCTCTCCCCACTCCGCTCCAGTAGGAGGGGGATCCACAGCCAGCAGGAAAAGATATGGGGTCAGGAGGCTGTCTTTGGACCAGAAATTAACAGGCTGCGAAATGGGGCTGAGGCTGCTGAAGCACAGACAAGGGAAGTGGGGCCCGGCCTCTGTGCTGGATGCCGAGAGCAGGAGGTTCACAAGGAGAAGGTAACTGGATGTCCCAGGGAATGCGGCTTTGAAGGTAGAGGAGGCACCGCCCAAAGGCTGCTCAGTGTCCCCCAGGCTACGTGCTGGGAGCATTCCTTCAGCAAAGTTTATTTATAGAAAGAAACCACATGGCTGATCAGAGGATGAGGTTTCTTTTTCTCATTCAGATGCAAGTTCTGAGTGTAGAGAAGCCAAGAGGAATTGGGACTTTATGAAAACCTGACCTTCCTTGGCCTCTAACCCTCAGAAGCTAGTGGAGGCCTTGTTTCCAGGGACAATTGGCCACAGCATAGTTTGCTTGGTGGCCATGAGGGCACTCTGATTCCTGAAAGACATCAGCAAAGTCCAGGCCGAGACTAAGAGAGCCTGCCCCTTTGCCTGGGGCCACGGCCAGGGACCTTGCTCACTGCAGTTCTCCTGGTGGACAGTCAGTGTGAGTGCCTTCTCAGTGCTCGAATCTCATTCTTTCCTTGTGTCGCAGTGACAAAGGTTCATGCCACTGTCCTGGAGGCTGGAGAAAGCTGGCAGCAAGAAAAGAAAAACAAGTCAGGGTCATGCTTTCTTAAGGCGGCATTTGGAGCTATTGTAGTGAATGGTTTGGGCCAGGTGACAAGAGGCAGGAAAACTGCTCCTTGCCCAGAAGCACCAGACTACATGCTGTCCACGGAACTTGCCACCAGGGCGGCAGTGTTTCATATTTGCACTCTGTGGTATGGCAGCCGCGAGGCCTGTTGGGCAATTGAGCACTTGGAATGTGACTACTTTGACCGAGAAAGTGAATTTTTAATTTTACTTGATTTTCATTAAACTTGAACCTAAATAGCTGCTGTAATGACTAGCAAATACTGTCTCGGACAGCCCAGCACCAGAGCACAGCTATCAGCAAAGTAAGACAGAGAATCTTGCCTCCCTCACTTCCTAGTCGTGCGAACTCAGAAAAGCAACTTTACCTCTGTGTGCTCCTATTTACTCCTATCTAAGCCGGGGCTAATGGTACCAACCTCTCAGCCTTGCTGGGGGTGTTCAATGACATCACCCAGGATGGCGAGTAGAAAGAATCCTGCGTGCAGGGAAAAACGCCCAGTAAAGATAGGCTCCTCGTCTCAGAGGCCTATTCAAATTTGCAAACGCTAAACAAACATCCTTCAAATAATTCTGTCACAATCCTGAGAATTCACACCTATAGGCCCAGGTGGAGCTGCCAGGAACTTTCAGGTAACTAGGAAGTCCTTGGAGCTGGAGGTGGGAAGGAAAGGCAGTCCTGAGAAACAGGCTCCTGCTTGGGAAGATTTAGGTTCATGGGTTTCTTTCTGTATCTCTGATGCTCAAGGGTCCATGGATGGTGAAGGGTGTCCCAAAGGGCTTTCCCAGGAGCTGACAATCTTAGGATGCTCAGATCTGGGCAGGCTTCTCTTCTAAGAATTGTCTTCAAGGCCAAGTCCTGCACTGCTCAAGACTTTGACAAACTCTAATGAGACCCTAGGGGGTAACAGGAGGTGGAGTGACGTTGGCACCCATGTCCTACGAGTCCCGCTTGAGGGAAAGGTGGTGTGACACCACAGGCTGGGGAAAGGTCCCTGCTTCCTAGGGGTGCAGTGCCATCCACAGGGCGGGAAGAAAAGATCGGCCACAGGAACTCACCTTTGGTCTGAAGGCGCTCTAGGCATCAAGATTGCAGGGTCAAGTGTTGTTTTCTCGTCTTTTGCTGTGAACCTAAAAGCAAACTCCCAGGAACTCAAGGAAAGTAGCAGGGCTAGGACAAGATTTCATAACTCAGAGTTTTCTTAAAATTTGCAAGTTAACTCCAGTCCCATTGCCTGCAGTGTGTCCTTAAGGGATGGGAGGTATGTGAATTCTGTGTTAGGGTTGGTAACTGGGTGATGACCAGGGGACAAAATTATGTCACCTGCTTCCTATAATATTATCATGTATAATAAGAAATATATTTGGTTTTGACTCTCCCTGTTTCTGGCGCAGAGCTCCTAAAATCCTTGGAATGAGAATGATCAAGGTGTCTTTTGTTATGTTAATGAGGCAACTTTCGGCATGGGGGCCGGTTGCCAGGAGAACCAACCCTGTGATTAGAAGATTGGAACCTCCAGTGCCCCACACCCATCTGGGGGAAGGGGAGTGGGGCTGGAGGTTGAATCTATCTCCAACGACCAATGAGTTAATCAACAATGAACTACGAAATGACGCCTTTATAAAAACCCAAAAGGATGGAGCTCAGAGAGCTTCTGGGTTGGTGAACACTTGGAGATTTGGGGAGAGGGCGTGGAAGCTTTGAGTCCTTTTCCCAAACCTTGCCCTACGCATCTCTTCCATCTGGCTGTTTCTGATTTACATTCTTTTATAATACACCAATAATCTAGTAAGTAAAATGTTTCTTTTAGTTCTGTGAGCCACTTTAGCAAATTAATTGAACCCAAAGAAGGGGTCATGAGAACCTTCGATTTATAGCCGTCAGTCAGAAGCACAGGTGACACCCTGGACTTTTGATGTGTGTCTGAAGTAAGGGCGAGGGCAGCCTTGTAGGACTGAGCCCTTAACCCCGGGGGACCTGAGACTCTCTCCGGGTGGAGTGTCAGAACTGAGCTGAATTGTAGGACACCCAGCTGGTGCTGGATAATTGCTTGGTGCAGGTGTTGAAGGGTGGGGGAGGGGGACGCCCACATGTTGGAACTGGGCGATAAAATCAGACCTCCTAACGGGACTCCGGCTTCCAGCCCCTCTGTCTTCTCTCCATCCAGCGGGTTTGGTCTTCCTTGGAAGCCACTCCCTGCATGGCACGGCCCTGTTCCTGAAAACTCTGCTCTCATCCTCCTCCAGGCCCAGTCTGCTCTGCTGCTCAGGCTCCCCATGGGGTTGGTTCTCCAGGCTACATCCCTCCCCTCCAACCCCTCCCTTTAGGTATCATTTAGCATAACCTTTCATCTGCTCTCTGCCAAAAATGTCTTTCTCATCTGAATCCTGCCCCTTTGCTGATGGCTCCCTGCTTCTGAAGGCTTTTCCGCTGCCCTAGCTCTCACCACCTCTCCTTCCTTGGATTTCCTCCGTGCTTACATTTGGAGCCTACACCATGCAGTATGGCACCTGGTTCTGAAGAAGGAAGCCCCTCATTAGTCTTGCTGTAATGAAATCCCGCGCCTCCACTACCCACTCTCGCTCCCACCAAATCCAGCCTCATGGAGGGGTGCTGGGAGTCTCAAGATTGGGTGGAAGCTCTTCTCATGAAAGAGCTTAAGAGTTTTTTCTCCCACATGCTTCTATAAGCACCCCACTGAAGGCCCCAAGACTTACAGTGGGGAGCAGGGGAATCAGAGCATGGTTAGGAAAGTTGGGGCACAAGACTCTGAGAGCCCTCTCTGCCCCACTAGATCCTCAGCATGACTCTCCAGGGCACTGAAGCCGGGTGATATCAGCGGGATCAAAGCTCAGCCAACTGCAGCACCTGGAACACAGAATCATTATCATCGTTCATCAGGAAACCGAGGATGGACCAAAATGGCAATGTGTTTCAATGGAACAACTAATTTCCTTTTCTCTTGCTACCAGGCTAAGCTGTTTCTTGAGACCCTTCGAGGACCTGAAGGGTAGGGACCCACTGTCAACACAGAGAAGGACAATATTTGTCTGACTCTGTGTTAATCGCAGATATGTGTCTCAGTCAGTCACCAAAAAGTTGTACCCACAGCATAGGGGCTAAGAGAAAAAGTTCTCCTCTTCTTTATCACCAATGATGATAGGGTAGTGGTGGGGATGATAATTAGAACAGACAGACCTGGGTTCAAATCCCTCCTCTATTACGTACTAGTTGGACAAGTGACTGAAAGTTTAAGAGCCTCAGTTTCCCTATCTGTGAAATGAGAATAACGGCAACCACCTCATAGAATGTCGTAGGGGTTAAGTGAAATCATACATTTCGAACACTTAGCACTGTTTCTGGGACAATGTAAGTGCTTTATAAGTATTAGCCATTATCAATATTATTTGAACAGTAGTGTCTATTGCAAGATAAATCTGTAGTATCAGGAAACAGACATTTATTAGGTTTTAGTAGTAAATATGTGAAATGTGCTTAGTTAGAACGCTGTCAGGTTTTGGCTTTCTTATGACCAAGGATGTGAAATGAGGCAAGGACACTGGTGAATATGACCCAAAGATCCTGGCTGAGGACAGAGGGCCTGACTATCCCTTCTGGTGGCCTAAGTTTGAGTTGCCTCTTTATGCTGGTGACACCATGAGGAACAAAGCTTATACTCGGCAATAGTAATGAGCACCGTAGCTCATGAGCCCCACCTAGAAGAAGGAGTTGGTGGCATTGGAAGGAGTTGGAAGGTCAGTGAGATTACCCCAGAAGAGTGTGAGCTCAAGATAGATATCTTGGGCCTAGAGTTTTAAAGTCTCTTGTGCATGTACCTGCCTGTAATATCTCTTCCAGTCATGCTGAGACTTGTGAACATAAACCTCACCCCCTAGTCCGTCCTGTCTGCCCACGCCACGGTGGGGAGAACACCCTGGTTCTCACTCTATTTCCTCCCTAGGAGAGACACAGTCTTGTCTAGTGAGCTTTGTGCCACCAGGCCAAACTCTCAGCTCTTAAAGCCATGTTCTCCGTACCTCTAAATGCTTCTGCTTTCATTCCTCTTCACCACAGGGCTGGCACCAGCACCAGCATCGGCACCAGCACCAGCATCAGCACCAGCACTGGGGGCTTCCTGGAAAAGTGGCTGGAGACTCGACCCCCTTGACCATGAAGCCAGGCAGATCTTGCTTCTCTGGGAACCGCCGGGAATGACCCAAGTACAAAGGTGTAAATCAAAGTGCTCCAGTGTTTTGATATCTTCAGAATTTCATTGAACTGGCAACATCAGCAGCACTGTCTGTGCCTACTGCACCAGTATGACTGTTAGGATTCAAACCGTCACCAGAGCCCCAGTAGACAAGCTTCTTTGACCTCACCAGTGATGCCAGAACATTCCGTGGTTCAGTTCGAATTCATACCCAGCAACTGTAAGACTCTCCAATGGCAGTTCCCTTTTCCCAATGAAATGGATGTGCTTTCGTAAAATAAATAAATAAATATAGTTTTATTGAGGTGTAACTTACATATTAAAATGAACCCATCTTATGGGTACATGTGGTGACCTTTGACATATTTATACACCTGTATAATCAGTATCACAATATATAGAACATTTCCATCATCCTAAAAATGTTTCCTGTGCCCTTTCTCAATCAACTTTTTACCTACGCTTGGTCCTAGGCATCCATTGATCTGCTTTCTGTCACAACAGATTAAATTTATCTTTCTTATCGTTTCATATAAATGAAATCATATAGTATGTATTTTTTACGTCCGGATTTTTTCACTTAGCATAAGAACATGGAGATTCATCTATGTCATTGTAGGTATCATAGGCTATTTTTATTATTTCTAAGTTTTCACTTGTCTGAGTATACTACTACTCATTTATCTATTCCCCTTGTTAATGGTTATTTGAATTGTTTCCAGTTTTTGTTGGTATGAATAAAACTACTATGAACATTGCATACTAGTCTTTGTGTAGACATATATTGTCATTTATCTTGAGTAACTTAGGAGTGAAATTGCTGAGTCTATACATGCTTAACTTCACAAGAAATTGATGTTAAGTTTTGCCAAATGCTTTCTTTGCATCTTTGGAGAAATTCATATAGGTTTTCTCCTTTGATATGTTAATATGGTAAAATATACAAATTTAATTTCAATTGTATAATATTCAAACACTTGATGTATTCTCCTTTTCGTATACTTTGCCTGATTTGATTTGCTGAATTTTTGTTACAGGTTTTTGCATTTATATTATGAAGGATGTTGGTCTCTTTTTAATTTCTTTTAATGTGTTTGCCTGGTTTAGGTTTCGAGGTAATGTTGGTCTCATAAAATGAGTTGGGAAGTGTTCCCTCATCTTCTCTTCTCTGACTAGTTTGCAGAGAATTGGTATGATTTCTTCCTTAAATGCTTGATAGAATTTATCAGTAAAGATATCTGGGTCTGGAGCTTTCTTTTTTAGAAGATTTTAAATTACAAATTTATTTTCTTTAACAGACATTGGGATACTCAGATTTCTTATTTCTTCTTGAGTCAGTTTTGTTAATTGGTATCTTTTAAGACATATGTCTATTTCATCTACGTTGTCGAATTTATTGGCAAAAATCTTTTCATAATATTCTCTTATTGTCCCCATAATGACTGTAAACTTGGTAGCAGTGTCCCCTCTTTCATTTCTGATATTGGCAATTGTGTTTACTCTCTTTTAACTTGATCAGTATGGCTAGCGGTTTGTCATCTTTATTGATTTTTTTCAGGAAATTAGCTTTTGGTTTACAGTAGGCCCCCTTATCCATGATTTTGTTTTTCTGCCATTTCAGTTACCTGAGATCAACTGTGGTCTGAAAATATTAAATGGACAATTACAGAATAAACAACTCATGTTGTCAATAGCGTGCAGTTCCGAGTAGCAAGCTCAGCTCCCTCCCGCCCCAGACGCGACTCAGCCCTTTATCCAGCATCTCCACACTGGATACGCTCGCACCAGATGATACACTCACGTTGGATACGCTCAGCTGTCTGTCCATTAGTCACTTGCATTTATATTATGTAGCCATCTCGGGTATCAGGTCCACTGTCAGGGTATTGTAGTGCTACTGTTCAAGTCCCCCTTATGGTAGCCTGACACCACCTCACAATGGCGATGCAATTCTCCGATGTCGCCTCATCGTGGAGTCGCTGTTTCATCTCACGTCATCACAAGATGGGTGGGTCCAGCACAATATTTTGAGAGAGATCACATTCACATAACTTTTATGACAGTGCATTGTTATAATTGTTCTATTTTATTATTAGTTATTGTTGTTCATCTCTTACTGTGCTTATAAATTAAACTTATAAATTAACTTATAAATTAAACTTTATCAAAGGTACGTGCGTATAGGAAAAAAAACATAATATAGTTAGGGTTTGGGACTATTTGATTTTTCAGGAAGGTCTTGAATGTCTCTTCTGTAGATAAGGGGAGACTACTATAACTGTTTTGTTTGTTTGTTTGTCCATATTGCATTTCATTGATTTCTGCTCCTATTTCTGTTATTTCCTTCCTTCAACTTACTTTACATTTAATTTGCTTTTCTTTTCCTGGGTTAAGGTAGAAATTGAGATAGTTAATTTTAGGCATTTCTTGTTCTTGTCTTTCATTGTTAACTTTCCAAACTTATAGGTATGTATACCTTAGAAAGTGTGAATTTCCCATAATTCAGTCACTCTGAGGTAATTGCCTTTTAACCAACACTCTTCCCACCAAAGACGCACCAAGGGACTTCACATTCTAACACGTCACATGCTTTTGAACACACCTGCTTTTACTTATGGTATGCCTTCCAACCAGAATACTTTGCTCAGCGTACTCTACCTGGTAAATTTCTACATATTAAGGTCCACCTCAAATGTCACCTCCTCCTAGAACCTTCCTTCATTTCTTCCAATCAGAGTTAGTTGTTCTCTGTGTATCACTGGACTTTGTACATGACTTCAATATAGCGTTCATTGCATCAGAAAGGTAGCATTTGAATATAATTCCTCTGTTTTCAAAGTCCACACTGTTGTGTGTGGTGCTGCTTTCTTGGAATTTTCCTATTGGGTTTTAGAGCAGCAATCTGTGATTCTTGATTTGCCATGTTCTTTTTTTGTTTGTTTTTTAAATTGAGATATAATTCACATACCATGAAACTCACTTTTTAAAAATGCATAATTAATTCTAATTATTACAGGTTTTAACCCAAAATTTCTTTGTGGAAAGAATTATATTTATCTTCATATTTCCAGTTTCTGGTACAGTACTTAACATTTAATAGTAAGACAATAATGTTTCCTGAATTTTTTTAAAAAAGTATTTACTACATGCTCTAAGCTACTACTTCTCAAACTTAATGTGCTTACAGATCACCCAGGGAGAGTGTTAAAATGTATATTCTGATTAGGAGGTGGAATTCAAGATCTAAATTTCTAACAGGCTTTTTATATGAGGTCCACACTGAATTGCAAGGCTCAGAGCCGCCTGTCTTGAATAAAGGTAGTTCCTCCGAACCCTCACAAGGGGGCGCAATGGGCAAACATTTCTACTGCAATTTATACCAATGTATTGAATGAATTCACGTGACATGATTTTCAGCAGCTGTTTTGCTAATTATTATTTATTTCATGAAACAGCCACAGCAGATATCTCAGCATACTAAAAATAGATTTTATTTAAAAACAGTATCTTCTAAAGAATTCGCCAGGATTATGCTCACAAAATGGAAACATTCGATCTGTTATTAGAAGTGTCAAATAAGAACAGTGCTAAAAATACTATTAGATATGAAAGGTCTCAAAGATGTGAAAATAATAATAATGGTAATTATAAAAGCAATAATGGTAGTGACAGTCATTTATTGATAACTATTAAATGCGTGGTATAGTACTAGCTGTCTTACATAGATGGATTATTTATTCCTCGAAACTACTCCATGAAATAGATAGCATTGCTCCTCATTTTATGGGTAAGAAAACCAGTGCTTAGAGAAGTTAAATAAAATGCCCAAGTTCTGGAGGTCATAGTTGAAAGGGTAGAATTTAAATATGCTTCATTTTTTTCCGAAGTCTATCCTGTGTGCCGTGCTGCTTCCTGGAAACTTTCTATTGGGGTTTAGAGCAGTGGTCTATAGTCTATGATTCCTGATTTGCCATGCCCTTCTAAACATCGAGATATGATTCAGATGCCAGAAAATTCACGCTTCTCAAACAGCTCACTGGTTTTAAGTATAAACACAAGTTTGTGCGCCCATTGTCATTATCTCATTCTGGATATATATATATATTTTTTGTCACCCCAAAGAGAGATCCATACCCATTAGCAATCACTCCTCATTTTCCCCTCCCCCTTTGCCCTGGAAAACCACTAATCTACTTTCTATCTGTATGGATTTGCCTATTCCAAGCATTTCATATAAATGGAATCATACAATATATGGCCTTTTGTGTCTGACTTCTTGCATTGAGCATAGTGTTTTCAGAGTATATCTATGTCGTAGCATATATCGGTTCTTCATTTCTTTTTATGTCTGAATAATATTCCATTGTATGGCTATACCAATTTTACTCATTTATAAGTTGATAGACATTTGGGTTGTTTCCATTTTTAAACAATTGTGAGCATGCCGCTCTGAACATGCATGTATATGTTTTTATGTGAACATAAGTTTTAAGTTCTCTTGGATAGATACTTAGAAGTGGAATTGTTGGATCATATGTTAACTTCATGTTTAGGTTTTTGAAGGACTTCCAGACTGTCCTTCTCAGTAGCTGAACCATCTTACATTCCCAGCAGTTTTCTCTGTGTACTTGCTAATGTTTGTTATTGATTTACCATGCTCTTGTGACAAGGAACTAATTGAAGGGGAAAACAACAAATTCTCAAACATGTTTCAAAAAAAGATGGCCTTTAATTTTTTTTTTTAAAGAAATGGCCCGGCTTCTATATGCTGCTTCTCTATCATTAACTGTCATTCTCTGTTATTAACTGTGTGACCCTTAGTGTGACCTCGTCTTTCAGGTTTTCAGCTGTATTTGGGATAATAAAACCTGACTTCCTTTTCTGGTGATGTGAAGCTAAACCCAAATAGCGAAGCACTTTCACAAATGAGTTGCCACAAAGTTAATGAAGTTTAAGTACCAGCACTCTTCTCTTGCATGGGCCTTTTTCAAGGCCCTGGTCTCTGTCTGCTTTGTAACCTTTTTCCCTTAGTAGGATGATGTTGTAGCCAAGGGCATGATGAGTCAGAGCAAAAGGTCAGCTGAGTTGGGTTCTGTATGACTTGTTTCTAATAAGGTGAGTCCTAGATATTGAGAAAGTCAGGGTAATGTCTTCATTTATTTAATACAAGCTGTATAACATGTAGTACCTGTATTAGATGCTGAGAATACAATTTTGAGTAGGGTAATACAGCTCTCTTGGACACCAACTAACGGAGTAGACTTAAAATAAGCAAAGAGACAGAAGAACTAAATAACATGACTAATAAGCCTGAAAAAATAGACACATGCCATACTTCATATCTAATACATAGATTGTGTGCATTGTGACCATATATTGTATATTTATTAAAATTGGCTATGTTCTACGCCATTGAAAAAGATCCAGTTTATTCTATAGTCGATATCATGCAGACTATGTCCTGGGATCATAATGCAATAAAATTAAAAATCAGTAACAATAAAAGAGGTAAAGAAATTTCCATTTGCTGGAAACCAACAAACAATAAACAAAGACAAAATACCCATAAAAACGGTTCCCCAAATATTTGTGTTAGAGGGATCATCATATGTCAAAATTCATCAGGCACAGCCAAACCAGTATTTAGAGGAGAAATTATAGTTTTAAATACATTTATCTGAAAAGAGGAACATTTGAAAGAAAATAAAGCATTCCATTCCAATAGTTGGAAGAAGATAATAAATTCTACTGGTGGGGATACAGAAAAGGGCAGGACAATTCATGCTGACTTATATATACACAGGATGCTGAGGGAAGCCCACGGAAGGGTATCTAATCTGGAGCGGTGACATATGAGCTGTATGATGGACTGTGAAGAATTAGATTAGAATATGGGAGAAAATTTGTGGGAAAAACAAGAAGCAAGTACACTGAGGTGAGAAGCAGCCATTGGTTGTGCCCAGCTGCAGTGATGGTTTCCTATGGAGAAGAGATCAGAGAGAAGGTGGGGGTCACATCAGACCAAGAGAGTTTTGTTGCGACATCGATAAGGAAGCTGAAGGCATTTTTTTTTTTTAAATAAGAGGGTGATAATGATCAGTATAGGGAAGTGGTTAAGAGAATAAGCCCTAGGATCATATAAACTATGGGATTCAAGCCGGGTGCTCTTGGGCAAGCCATTTAACCTCTGCAAGCCTCAACTTCCTCAACTGTAAGTGGATATTAATAAGTTACCTGATAAGTTTATTGGGTATATACAGCACTTAGCACAGAGCCTGACATAGAGTTAGGGCTTGTCTGTTGTTCTTATATAATTATTCATAGCATATCCTTTTACTATCAAAATTATCTCTGTTTGGTTGATAAATTATATGGACTCACCTATCTGGCAATCCTGTGTCTACTCTGTGTGTGCGCGGTGTGTGTGTGTGTGTGTGTGTGTGTGTGTATGTAAAAGCGTGTGAAAGTGTTTTACAAAGATCATTCTGAATGCATATTGGGGAATGGATTTGAAGGACATGAGAATAGAGGTCAGTTTGAAGGGGCTTGAACTAGGCAGGTGAGAACCAACTGGAGAGTTCAGAACAGAGGTGTATTTTTTTAAGGAAGCAGTACTTTTACAACTGGTGATGAATAAGACACCTCTAGGCTTATACTAATGATTCTGACTTCGATGACTGAGTGGGTGGTGACAGGGAATTCACCAAGGTAGGGCCTGCAGAAGGAAGCACAGATCCAGGAAGAAGTCATGTGGCATGGTGAATTTTGGACCTGTTGGTTTTGAGATGGCTGAGGACAGCGATGTGGAGGAGTTCATGAGAGAGTCAGAAAATAGAATCTGAAGTTCGGAGAGGGGCCAGGTCTGGAGATGGAGATATGGGTCTTATCTGTATGTGTGAGCAAATGAGATCACTCAGAGAGAGAAATGCAAAGTGAGAAGAGATGAGGGTTGAAGACCAGGCCCTGAGGAACGCTGCCAGTTAGGCGTCCGTGAAGGATGCTGTTGCCAGGAGCTTGGGAAAGCCAAGAGAAATGAGAGTCACAAAAGCCAAGGAGGGCCGAGTCTCAAGACGCAGTCAGTAGTCAATGATGTGACTGCTTTGGAGAGATCAGATATGAGGGCACAGAAGCGCCATTGGGTTCGGCCACAGGAAAGTCATGGCTTCTTTGGAAAGAAAAGTTTTGTGGAGTGGCGGGGCGTGGAAACGGATTGGGGAAACTTTAGTTTCAATGGCAGCTAAGGAGGAACGAAGAGTTAAGTCGTATTTACAAAACTCGGAATCATAGATTCAAGTCAAATGCGTAATTCCGATAATTAAAGTAATCCATCAGAAAGTTATGATATAATTCTCATGGCTGATGAACAAGCATCCACAGCTGTTACTTACAGGGCACTGATGTTGTGCCAGGCACTCTGCCCACGTTGTCTTGGGTGCTACTCATAGCGACGGTATGAGAAACGTTCCCCTTGGACAAATGCAGGGAGCCAAGTTCAAAGGCCCTAAGTGTTCTGCTCACTATCACGCAGCTACCAAATGACAGAGCTGTAAGTTGCACTTATCACTGACCCACCCCAAAGTCCACGTTTGTCCCTCTTAAACTCAACTCCAACTTTAGAACATCCTCTTTTAAGTGTCTGACAAAACAGTAAAAAACAACTACCGCGTAGTACCACTTTTTAAAATAAAAATGCTGAAAATTCACAGAACTCTCAAAGAAGGCGATCACTTGTTCGTCATAGGGCAACCTGGGGACCTCAGAAATGTTGAAAGTATTTTAAAAAAAAGCATTGCACTGAGAGCAAACAGTGGGAAATGACCCGTCTTTCTGACCTGAGCCCTGCTTGAGGAAAACAAGAGAACTCTGTGTATCTTTCAGTCCCAGAAAAGGCAAGGGGCTTGTCCCTGAGTAAAACAGCAAGTTTCACCTTAAGAACGATGTCTTTTCATGTCTTCATGGGTACCTGAAACCCTGCCAAAACTCATGAGTGAGAAACCAGACCCAACTCACCCTGGCCAGTCTGCACCAGTCCCTGCCAAAAATGAGGCTCCGTCAGGGGTGTGAGTGCACCTTTGCCCTCGGGGCTCCATGCGTATGTTATTTTTTTACATCACAGGCATGTGAAATACAGCCTTTTATATGGAATGTTTCATGATGTATTCCAAAATGCACTGCTTAAAAATGTAAACGACAGTAAGACTAATATTTTCAAAAGAAAAAAGAAATCTTTGAATAGTGGACTGGAGAAGTAAAACGGGGTAATCCATCTTGTGGAATACTATCCAGTTAAAAGAGTGGATTAGATCTGTTTGAATCAATTGAAGCTCAGAAACTCATTATCGCGTGAAAATGACACGCGCAGCATGGTTCTTATCTAAATGTAAAAATAATAAACAGTCTATAGATTTGCAATGGATAAGAGTCATATGTAAAAGTGTATATAAAGTATATATTATGCCAGTCTTATATGGTTCCTGCAGCGGCTGGAGGCGATGCCTGTCCTGTAGGGACTGGGATGAGTGGACGATGAGGAGAACTTCAGCTTGATCTGTAACAGCTGTTTAGAAGTGTGGACTGAGGATCCCTAAAAGTCCCCATGATCCCTTCGAGGGATCTTTGGAATCAAAATTATTTTCATAATAACACTAAGATATTATTTGCCTTTTTTCGTGCCGTTGACATTTGCAAACCCAATGGTACAAACCCAATGGTGTGTAAAACAGCTGGGTCTTTAGCACAAACCGTAGGAATTATTGTACCCTGCACTGCCACGCGTCTGAAGTAAAGAAATAAACCTGCCAGTTTCACTAAAGAATGACGTGGAGGAAGTGGTAAAAATGAACAATTTTTAAAATCTTGGCCCTTGCGTTTATTTAAAAAAATATATTATGAGTGATGAAGTATATATGAAGCCCTTTTGCTGCATTCCATTCTTGAGTAAAAGCATGTTGAGTTGAGAGCTCAATTAATCACTTTTTTTCATGGGACACCATTTTTATTTGAAAGAATAATTGACAGACAAATAGCGGTTATTCAAACCAGGGTATTTGGCAGATATTTCCCCAAAAATGAACAAAACAAGCCTGTCGCTTCAAGGAAAACAACTGACAGTATTTGTTACCAATGATAAAAATACAAGTTTTGAAGAAAAAAATTAGCATTTTTGAAAACTTGTTTCTGTCACCATGAACTTGATAGCTTCTTAATACTGAAAGAATTTTCTTATGAGACTGGTAGTAATAACAATGGGATTTTTTGATATTGTATAATAAAATGAGCCAACATTTGGAAGATCTGCATAAGCCAGTGAAGCAATTATTTTCCAAGAGATTGATGCATTTCGTTAAAAAATCATTATATTCTTTGTTTTTCTGCATACTCAAGTCTGAAAAATTATTTGCTGCATGGGGCTTATCTTTAAAGAAGCCTAGAATGTTAGGACTAAAGTTATTTAGGGATGGGGCAAAAATTCACAACATACGTAGCTCCAGAGAACTTTTACTTGCCTTTTTCTCTCACTCCCCTTGTACTTCATCCACTTCTGTCTCACTTCCCTTTTTTTTCCCCCAGGCACCCAAGCCAGAATGACAAATGCAGCTGAGAGATGTTG
>NW_024344374.1:5279023-5282274 GCF_902729225.1 Pteropus medius
CAAACTTCACATCCAAATCCAAAATCATGACTAAAAACATTTTCCTCTTTAAACTTTTTTTAAAATCCAATCTTCAGCATCTTGGTAAATGACACCACATCCATTGAGGTATTCAATCCAAAAACCTGGGCATCGTTTGTCTGTTTCACCAAGTCCTATTGCTCTAATACCCCAAATGAAGCCACAGTCTTGCTATAATCTAATCTTGGAAGTGGCATGCCATCACTTCTGCTGTTTTATTCATTAGAATTGAGTCATTCAATCCAGACCACACTCAAGGAAAGAGGATTACATAAAGGCATTCCACATTTGGGGGGGAGGGTGGGGATGGTACAGGCTGCCTAAACACTCCACCACTGTTAGGACAGGTTGGCGAGGACTGCTCTGATCCTACTGCATTGCTCCAAGCCCTGCCAAGAGCTTCTCTCCTTACATTGCCAAATGGCCTAGTGGAAGCAGTTGCCGATGTTTCTTTTGGATTCCAATGCTTGGCATAGGGCCTAGCAATGACCTGCTCAACTGAATTGGATTGCACATCTCTAAGCCATGGTCAGAACATATAAACAATGCTGATGGTTGGAACTAAACTGAGAAATAAAGCTCAAAAGACAGGATGTTTCCTTTGGAGATAATCTAGTTTAATGTTTTCCTATATTTTCCACAGTCCCGTAAAAACACATCTAACATTTTTGAAGAATATGTGGTAGAACTCTAGAATACTTCAGTTATTATGAGGAAGAAGGAGGAAGGAGACAGATAATGAGAAATAGAGATAAGTTTGTCATTCTGGAAGGGGCTTAGCTGATGATTTTCAGTCTTCTCTATGTCTCATCACAGTATCTCAGGAAACTCTGGTTGAGGTTTATGATTGAGGGAAGTAGAAAAGACGAGGATGCAGAAGGGTACTTATAATAGTTTTATTATAAGAGGAACCAAGAAAGGACATTTGTTGACCACCATCCTCAGGTTCCCAAATAATAGAGACCAGGGAATGCCCAAATTAGATTCGTCCTTTTTTTGTACAAAGAACATATGAGTATTCTTGCCCCCTATTTTTTCCTTGTGAATAAATTACATAGATAATCTTTCTTCTCTACCAAAAGCATAAACTTCAAGTATCTAGCACTATGAAACTCCAGTCTTGCTTTCTCTCCAAGCTGCAAAACACAATTCTGCATGACTTAAGACTCCACCTACTACTCTAAGAGGAAAGAAAAAAAAAAGACATGAGGGCAAGCCAAGGAAATCCCTTTTAATGCTTCACTCCCCCATCAAAAGAATCTACCACTAAGACCTAAAATTCCTAGGAAAAAAGGAGGACATGGTTTCATTCATTCATTCTTTCATTAACAATTAGGTACCAGTGCTACAATCCATTAGGAACTTTGCTAGGCACAGCCATCACAAAAGACCAAAAAAAAATATCAGCCTTCGATAAGTTCACATTCTTGTGAGAGAAACTCATGACCAGGTAAGAATTCTATTGTCCAGTGAGTTGTGAGTTAAGAGAGAGACAAGCACAAAGTAGGAGAGCAGAGAAGACAATGACAGCAGAGAAGACGTACTTGGACTGGGGCATCAAATGAGACTTCTCATGGAAGTGAGAACCAAGTGAAATTCCGAAGGACAAGACATGGCTGGCTAAAAAGAAACAGGGAAGTAGCATTCCAGCAGAAAGGAGAACATGTTTAAAGGCATGGAAGCCAGAAAGAGTGTAGTGATTTCGAGGCACTACAGTTATGCCTTGAACAAAGAGTGTGAGGGAGGGAAGATAAGAGAAGAGGGAGGAGAGGTGAACAGAGGTTTCCATGCAAGGGAGTATGGAGTTTATACAAAAAACAAAAACAAAAACAAACAAACAAACAAACAAAAACAGTGAAAAGCCATAAAACATTCCAAGCAGAAGAATAATGTGGCCAAATTTATACATTAGAAAGAACTCTCTGACATCAGTGTAGAGAAATGATTGGCAAGGAGACCCATGAGAGAGCTGTTGTAGTAAACAGACAATAAATTAGAGATGGCTTAAAGTAGGCAGTGAGGGCAGTGAGGAAGGGACAAATTAGAAAGGCTTTCAGAATGTAAACCTGATAAGACTCAGATTAATATAAGGTTAAGGAAAAAATAGGGAGTCGGGGTTAATTCACAGCTTAATGGCTTGGGAAGCTGAGTAAAAGAAGGGGATATCCACTGAAATAAGAAATAAAGGAATTCCAAGGTTTCAGGGAAGATGATGAATTTGGTGTTGGACACATGGTGTTAGAGGGACTTAAGAACAATTTCTCTGTTACTAGGATCTCGGATTCATTTAAATTTAGATAGACTCTTTGGTCAGTAGAAATTTAGACTCTACATCTTGAGAATCTTGGGAGAAAGTTCTGAATCAGATTTGATTAACCCTGAAATCAAAATAGCTTTCCAAGCTATCTCCCACATCTCCCCATGATAGTTTCCCTTTAGCATACAGGGATTGGGGCAGATAGGGGAAACAAACAATAGAGACTGCCTTATTTCAAGATACATCTAAGTGCATAGGATTAGCTCTTTGTATGATACTATCTTATCTCTAAGGGCACTTTATCATTGAAAATCATATTTTACAGGTCAACTTAGAGCCATGTCAGTGTGAAAAAATTCTGAATTTACATTCGACTCTTATTTTTTAAACACATTCCATATGTCAGTCGCTTTCGTAGAACTCACCAATAAGAGGAAAAACATATTCTCCAGCTTTCTCATCAGCACCTTCATTTATAGGAGTTTGGAACTGGGATCAATTTCTGGAAGCATGTTGATTTCCAGAAATATTTAAGTTCAAGAAGAATAGTGGAAAGCCATTATGGAAATACGACCTGCAATCCGAAAGAGCCCCTTGCAGTGATGTGGAGAGAAAGCAAAGTTTGAACGTTTCCTGTCTTTTCTGATCTCATTATTAATTCTAGTTGAATATTAAACATTTTTAAGATTAATAATATTATATGTCAGCTGTTGAGTTCCATTACTTGTAGGACAGCCATGTAGGTGACCAGATATACAGGTGTTTCCAAAAGAGAGATTTAAATTAGAGATACAGGTGTAGGAGTCATACATATATAGATGTTGTCTATTACTGCAAAATGGTTAAAGCCACTTAGAGTATGTGCAATTAAAAGAGGAGTACCAAAGACTTAAATTTGGGAAAAATCAATATTTAAATTTTACAAGGGGAATAAAGGGAGGGTTATGAAGGATACAATAAAATAACAGAAAAA